>NW_023270433.1:8359816-8534744 GCF_011800145.1 Mirounga leonina
ATAGATAGATAGATAGATAGATAGATAGATAGATAGATAGATAGATAGATCGATCAGCATGACACTGATACCAAAACCAGAAAAAGACATTTTACATGAAAAGAAAAATACAAACCAATATTCCTCATGAACACAGATGCAAAAATTCTTTTTTTTTCTTTTTTTTAATTTTATTCTTATGTTAATCCCCATACATTACATCATTAGTTTTAGATGAAGTGTTCCATGATTCATTGTTTGTGCACAACACCCAGTGCTCCATGCAGAACGTGCCCTCCTCAATACCCACCACCAGGTCAACCCATCCTCCCACCCCCCTCCCCTCTAGAACCCTCAGTTTGTTTTTCAGAGTCTATCGTCTCTCATGGTTCGTCTACAGATGCAAAAATTCTTAACAGAATTTTAGCATATCGAATCCAACAATATACAAAAAGGATTCTACATCATGACCAAGTGGAGTTTATCATAGGAACGCAAGTTTAGTTTAATATTCAAAAATCAATCATGCAATTCTCCACAGTAACAGACTAAAAAAGAAAAATCACGGTATCTCAATAGATGCAGGAAAAGCATTTAATAAAACCCTACACATCCATTCCAGATAAAAATTCTCAGCAAATTAGGATCAGAAGGGAATATCCTCAACCTGATAAATGGCAAATGAAAAACGTGCAGCTAACAGCTAACATCATCCTTAACCACGAAAGACAACTTTTCCCTCAAGACCAGAAACAAGCCAAAGATACCTGCTCCCACCACTTCTACCCAACACTGTATTAGAGGCTATGGCCAGCGAATAAGGCAAATCAGGGAAATAAAAGCATCCAGTTTAGAAACAAAGAAATAAGACTGTTATTCACAGAAAAATCATCTGTGTAGAGAATTCTACAGAACCTACAAAAGAGCTAGTAGAATAAGTGAGTTTAGCAAAGCTATAAGATATAAGGTCAATTAAAACATTTCTATGTTTCTATAAACTAGGAACGAATAATTGGAATTTAATTTAAATAAAATAACATTTACAGCAGCATAGAAAATGCAACACTTGGGAATCAATCTGACAAAAGATGTGTAAGATCTATACACTGAAAACTACAACATTACTGAAACAAATTAAAGAAGATCCAAATGTTTGGATACACACAGTGTGTTCATGGTTCAGGTGATTCAGTATTGTTAAGATGTCAACTGTCCCCAAATTGATCTACAGATTGAATGTGATCATAATTAAGAGCAGGCATTTTTTAAAAAAGATTTTATTTACTTATTTGTCAGAGAGAGAGAGAGCACAAGCAGGGGGAGTGGCAGGCAGAGGGAGAAGCAGGCTCCCTGTTGAGCAAGGAGCCGGATGAAGGACTTGATCCCAGGACCCTGGGATCATGACCTGAGCTGAAGGCAGACGCTTAACTGACTGAGCCACCCAGGCGTCCCAACAGCAGGCATTTTTGTAAAGCTACAAGCTGATTTTTAAATTCATATGGAAATGCAAAGGACTAAAATAGCCAAGACAATTTTGAAACAGAAGAACACATTTTAAGAACTGATTCTACCTGATTCCAAGAAGACCGTGGAGGGTGTGGGAAAGGAGAGAGGGACTGCAAGGAGCATGAGGAAACCTTCTGGGTGATGGGTATGTTTACTGCTTCGATTTGATGATGGTTTCACAGATATATACATTCAATCTCATCGAATTGTTGGCTTTATTTATGCATGGTTTGTTATAGAACTATTACACCTCAATGAAGCTGAAAAAAATCTCATTCAGTTCTCATGTCCAATTTTTTAGGTAGTTATATTATCATCTCCATTTTATACAGAAATGAAAATGAGACTCAGAGACAGTAAGTGACAAGTGTGGTCACACAGATACACACCTAATCCTTCTCACTCCAGAGCCCAAGCTCTTAAGCTCTGGGCCATATAGAAAGAAACACTTTTCTTTCTTTTTTTTTTTTTTTAAAGATTTTATTTATTTATTTGCGAGAGAGAATGAGAGACAGAGAGCACGAGAAGGAGGAGGGTCAGAGGGAGAAGCAGACTCCCCGCTGAGCAGGGAGCCCAATGCGGGACTCGATCCCGGGACTCCAGGATCATGACCTGAGCCGAAGGCAGTCGCTTAACCGACTGAGCCACCCAGGCACCCGAAACACTTTTCTATCTGCCTCTCATTCATTAAGTATTGACAAGTATTGATCCTATAATGTGACATTGTGCCGGGGCACCTGGGTGGCTCAGTCAGTTAAGCATCTGCCTTTGGCTCAGGTCATGATCTCAGGTCCTGGGATGGAACCTCATATTGGGCTCCACGCTCAGCGGGGAGTCTGCTTCTCCCTCTGCTCCAACCCCCTCCCCGCCCCGTCATGCTTGCTCTCTCTCGCTCTCTCTCAAACAAATAAATTAAAAAAAAAAAAAAAAGGTGGCACTGTGCCTGGAGTAAGGGACCACAGCAGTGACACAGAAGGTCCTTCCCTCGGAGAGCCCGACACATGGCCCAGGGTCCTTCTTAGTCTGACTTATTAGCACTGTTGTTCCTTTTCTCCTTGCCACATCCCTGACTCCTCTCAAAAGAGAAGAAATACCTTGTGAGTTTCTGCCATGTACCGGGCCGTCAGCCTGGGACAGGCATCATTTCTACTTTACCGAAAAAGAAACGTGCAGGAACCTGGCATGATCACAGCTAGAGAGTAGCAGAGCCAGGGTACAAATGCAGACCTTCCTGCCCGGGAATCTTAGGGTCCTCCAGTCACATCAAACTGCCCGGAATCATGCAGCTGTTCTTAACACAGAGTCCACATGAACCTTGTTTTCCTTGCAGACAAAAATCACAACCAGGCGCCAAATCCCCAAGGATAAAAACAGCTGTTCACCAAAGGTTCTGTTTTATGTTATTAATTCATTTAAAAGGAAATTTGGTTTCTAACCAGCACTATTGTCATATCCACACCCAAGAAGGGAGAAAAAATGAGTCTGGAAGGTGCGAAGTGCTGGTTTCATTGGATCAAATACGCTGCTGGCCTATGTCTGCAGCCAGACCTGACTCCTGTCCCGGCGGCTCTCCCCACCCTTCAGACAAGTGTTTTTCTGGGGCTCAGGGAGGGACTCCAACCCCTCCCTCCATCATGAGTGGAGTTGGGGGGAAGCCTTTTCCACTTGTTTCCATTGTGACAAGAAGTCATTACAATGGGGAGGGCAGCTACTGGGAAATGAGAAGCAAGTAACAAATGCAAACTCAGAGCAGTCACAGATGAGAGAGGCGGCTGCTCAGGCTTCCGGGGTGAACATCAGTGCCGGCGAGCCTTACGCGGGAAGCCACCCGCCCCACGTCTTGGCCCCCACTGGGGGGCACCTGGACCACCCCCTACTACCTAACTCAGTTTTTTGAACCAAGGGAGGCACTGCAGCACCGAAGTGAGGACGATTCAATGAGATAGTACCATTATTATCACTGCCACATCCTAAATGTATTCAGTAAGTAACATCAGGATGGGGCACTGTGCTGGGTCACAGGATATGGAGGGAAGAGCACTGGCACGATCCCCGCGTCCATGGAGTTTATAACCAAGAAGGCAGACAGA
Organism: Mirounga leonina; assembly: GCF_011800145.1. Lineage (NCBI taxonomy): Eukaryota > Metazoa > Chordata > Mammalia > Carnivora > Phocidae > Mirounga > Mirounga leonina. The sequence continues at coordinate 8,363,392 of NW_023270433.1, forward strand.
CTGGAAAGAACTAATTATTCAAACTTTTAAAAGTCATGACATTTCAGCACAACGGTGAGAAGTGCTATGCATGGCAAGTGGGAGACAGTATTGTGAGCGTGAGGGGAACGTGCACAACTCCCAGTCTAGTGCTCCCAGCTGCTGGCTCCACCTCTGCGATGGGGGGCTGGGGGGACGCCACTGGGGAGGCTGTGAGCGGCACGGAGCAGCAGGCTTGGGCTGGCTGAGGCTGGGAGGTCTGCTGCTGGCCCCTCACACCGCCTGCCGCCTGGCCGGCAGGGTAGAAGTGTGCATCCAAGGAGCAGTGGGGAGCCTCAGAGGGTTCTAGGCAGGACAGGGTCAGACGGCGGCTTTGGAAAGATGTCTCTGGATACAGCAAGGAGCTTGGGAAGCAGGATGAAGTGTGAGGAGATGTGATCAGAGGAGAGGTGGCAGAGGCTCAGGCTAGGCTGGGGTAGTGGTCTGAGAAAACTGCCCAGCATGTGACCTGAGAGAGGGGTTTTAATGATGTCATTGAAACCGATCTCTTTACAAATAACTGCCTGCTGGCAACGAGCTTCCCTTCTCCTAGGGCCAAACGCTGTGATTCCAAGGAGCAGCAAAGACACACAGGGTTTGTCTGACATCCAACACTGACCTCGGCTTTCTGGAATGCCCGCTTCTTCAGAGCAGGCAACCCGGCATCCAGACAAAAGGCCAGAGGGTCAGGTTCCTGAACCCACAGGCAGTGTTTTCCTGCACTGCAACGTGTCATGTGGCCCAGAGGAAATGGTGTACTTCAGCAGGGAGTCTTCCATTCCTGCAGGCCAGCCCTTCGGCAGGCCAGCCCTTCAGCAAACCAACAGATGCTGGTTGAGTCATGTGCAGAGGCCTCAAGCCCTGAGGCAGGAAGGGTGAAGCCAAATCTCTCTAGAGTTAAGTGCCCCACAGGGATGCAAAAGCCCTCTGGAGAAAGCCTCTTTGCCCCAAAACATTCATGAATGCTGCTCCCTCCTTCGTTCTAAGCCATCTGCCTTTCTCTCTAAGCCCCAGCTGCCCTCCGGGGCCACAGTGAGGACAGCAGAGGACTGCAAGCCCACCGAGACCAGCCCTTGCCTGCCTTCTGCTAACACTGAGCTCCTGGCCTGAGCCCTGAAGCCTGGTGGCAAGTGCTGGTGATACTCTAGTCCTTTACCTCAGGCAGCTCCCAGTCTAGGCACTCAGCTGTCTTCTGGGGGAGCCCAGGCTACCTCCTGGCACCTCCATCCCCCCTCTGTGTTGCTGTCAGCACCCTTGCCTTTGGCTCTGGCCCACGGTCTCCTCCTCTCACTCTCCTGCTCTCATCTCGAGGGACGTCACTAAACTGGCTGGTGTGCCTTCTCACCCCTGGGTCACACCACACCCCCGCCTCCTCCAGGAGAGACCTTCATTGTCCTCCCACTACAGCTCCTGCCAAGCACAGTGTCCAGAGCCACCCCAACTCACAGACCCTGCACTCTGCCATCATTCTCCCTCAATGACCTCCTGGCCTCCAGCTCGTTCTCTGACTCCAACCCAAATCTGCGCTTTGCCCCCTGCTCGACCTCTGGTCCCTCAGTCCTTCTTGAGTCTTCCAGGCCGTCAGCCCTCTCCAGCCCTTCCGGCCTCCCTCCCCCAGGGTAAACATGACTGACGCCCCTGCTCTGCTTCCAGGCTCCCTGAGCCTCCTTCTGTCTTGGGAGCTACTTCCCCTGCCTCCTCCTCTGCCCACTGCCCTTCCTTCTGCTCCCTGAACGCACAGTCCACTCCCCTCTGTCCTGTTTCTTCTCGTCTCAGGCCTCACAGCACCCTCATAACCAGCTTAATGCCAGGGCCCCCTCCTCTCCTGGGCTGCCCGCCCTGGCCTCACACACACTATTGCAAAGCTCCTAATCGGTCTCCTGAGTCCGGATGGTTCTGTCTCCGACAGCGAGAATAAACATGCTAAAACACAATCTGCCCATGTTATTCCCTTTCTGAAATACTTCAGTGGATCCCCGAGTCCAACAATGTAGAGCTCCGCCTCCTGCCCATCCCTCCCCCCAACTCTCCTTGACGTCTCTGCATCCCCCAAATACCTCCTGTCTACTGTATGTTCACATAGCTGTTCCTCCCTCTCACTGGATTGTGCCCACCCCTGTGACCCCTTCATCTGTGCCTCTCCAGCACGTAGCCCAGCAGACTGATGAATGAACGACTGAGTGAGCGAGTGAAGGTCAGTCACTACTGGGGACTCTGGCAGTGGGGATGGCAGCAAAAACTGGGAAAAACACAGGCACACAAAGAAGCTTTCCATGTCACTGAACTTGGTAGCACTAAGGCTCGTTTCCTTCATACTCAGGCCCACTAGACACCCCGAGCCTCTGGGACCCTGCATGCCCCCAGCTGTCAGTGGGCGAAAGAATGACACAACGACTTCTGGTAAGCCCTTGTTATGCTCACATTCCTAGCAATGTCAACGCATCCCTGTGCGCCGAGGAGCACAGAACCGAGAGAGCAGCAAGCTCGCCTTTTCTTCTCCCCAGCCACCAGGCACCAAAAGTAGTGTTAAATCTCACTGAATACATTATCTGCCTTTTCAATGAGTTATTCACTCTGCCTGAAATGCCCTTCCTAACTCCTATCCCCTTCCCCAAACCACCCAAAAACTACAACCGCTTTCAGCCTTCAAGGCTCAGTGCCAATGTGCCAACTCCAAGGCAGAGCGACTCTCCCCAGCAATGTCCGCAGGGTCCTGGGGCACCACGGTGTGAGTCCTCATCTAGACCTCGGCTTCACGAAGGCCAACCGGGTACCAGGATGTGAACTTAGACCTCAAGGATTCCAGGAAGAAGGCTCTTACCCACTCCGCTATTCAAAGCACTGCATCCTCAGGGCCAGCAGCCCCAACACGGGCACGGCTGAATGTTCTGCTGAGCACAGCCCCGCGTCCGTAATGCACACAGCCTCTTCCAACTGTGCACCAGAGACAGCAAACAGCCACAAGCCATCAGGAGCTGAGAGCCTGCAGGCACTTTACTAAGTTCTCACACACCCACTGTAAGGTTAAAACTGTGATTTCCCCCATTTTACACAAGAAAACGGAAGCATAAAGAGAATGAGTAACTTGTCCAAAGTCTGAGCTCCTCAGGGTGAGGCCAGGACTCAACCCCGGCTTTGTCAGATGAGTCCCTGCTCTCGAACACCATGTGGGTGAGTGGACCTGGCGGCCCAGTGTGGACAGAGCCCTGGGCTGAGGAACGCGCAGACCGTGCTCATTGTCAGCACCTTCTAAGAAGAGCAGATCCCCCCCTGACGCTGCTCCCCATCGACATCGAAACCAATGACAAAACCAGTTCTGACAGTTCCCCTGGCCTCTGAGAATCTGCTGGGCCTTCAGTTCCATGGGCTGGGAGTTTGGGCATAATGACGGAATTGGGCATAATGACAGACAGATGTGGGAGGGAATACTGGTGGGGACAAAATGCCACCCCACAAATGTACCACACAAGGCTGCCACCACCGGGACCCCTCAGAAAGACCTCCTTCACCCCAAGCCCTGGCAGCCGGGAATCCACCACGGTGGTGACGGGTTCTGGGCCACAGTGCAGAAGTTAAACCCAGCTGTGAGCCATGAGGCTGCGAGGTTGCATCTGCATTAACTTGCCAATGTTTGATAAAATTGGTCACTTTGTCAACGGGGAACAGGGCAGTTATGGTTCTTTATTTCCTAACTTCCATTTTCCTTGTTCCCTGCCAATCCTTAACTCACCGTCTGCCAAGCTTCCTTTAAGCCCTGGGACGATACTTTTGCGGTCACCCTTGCAGAAACAAGCAGAAGCCACAGTTCTACCCTCAGTTATCAACAGCATTTGGAAATTTGAATCTTCAAAGGCTGAGCTCACCAGGCAAAACCCTTGTTTTGGGGGAAGCGGTTCCACCACAAAACAGGCACCCTGGTAATAATGTTCCCTTAATTGGTACACCCCCCACCCTTGGCGATGGGCCTAAACACAGCCAGATAACAATTCTGCTCCCGCACTTCTCCCATTCATTCCTTCTCCACTCATTCAACAAATATTGAGTATCCACGGTGTTCCAGGCACTGGAAGATCCAACAGGGTCTCTCGGGAGGCAGACTCCAGAACCGAGTGAGCATAACCCTCCTCTTCTGCCCGGATGCTTCCAAAAGCCTTCTGGGGCAGTCAAGAAGGGGTGCCCACGTAGGTATGGAAGTGGTACGAGGGAGGGAAGATAAGAAGAAAAGGTACTAAAGACAAACAAAACTGCAAAAAATGTTAAACTGCAATCCGTAGTCTGCTGGTTAATATTAACACCGATACTATTATTTTTAAACTACTGTGTATGTATGTATATATATATACATATATATATATATGATGAGATAATACAAAAATGTAATTATTTAATGTTGTTAGAAACCCAAACTGTCAGTGTAAAAGAAATCATATGAAAATCAAGGGAATTAAGCTCACAACACTGTAATGTTAGATTTGAGTTGGAAAGATCAACATTATATCAGTCACATGTCAACAAGATAATGTAATATAACAAACAACCCTCAAATCTCAAAGGCTTACAACAGCAATATTTATTTCACACTCAGGGGTCGGTGGAGATGGCTGCAGTTCAGCCAATCTCCACTGGGCTCACTGGGGCGGGGCCAGGTTAGGCTAGAATTCGGGCTCTGGGTTCGGTTCAGGTCATCTATGACATCCTCACTTGGGGACTCAGGCTAAACAAGCAAGAGCTACCCATATATCACAGCGAGTGGAAGTTCCAAGAGGGCTGGTCATGCCTCTCACTCACCACGTGCATGCTGTCACTTATGCCCAAGGCACAGGGCCAAGTCCAAAGTCAATAGGATGAGAAACAGACACCACCCACAGGGAAGTCATGACAAGGATGAGGAGGGAAGGAAGAATGTGGAGAAAGAACACCACCTACCCTAATTATGAACTCATGACTTTTCCTTTTATTTTTTTATTACCTTTTTAAAGAGAGAGAGAGCGAGCACACAAACAGGCAGGGGCAGAGGGAGAGGGAGAGAGAATCCCAAGCAGGCTCCATGCTCAGCACACAGCCTGACACAGGGCTCGATCCCACGACCCCAAGATCATGATCCGAGCAGAAACCGAGTCAGACACTCAACCAGCTGAGCCACCCAAGTGCCCCATGACTTTTCCTTTGAAAAAATAAGTATTTCTTCACCCTGTCCACCAAAAGGGCCTAAAAGCAACTGCAACCTCCTCTCATGAGCATACTCTCACCCAGATTGTGGTTTCTGAATATTCATCTCCAGTAAAAGAAACCAGCACCCCAAAGACACACCCGATTCTAGGTCTTCAGCAGGAATTGTACAACATAACATTGATATAGCTCGTTGTGCCAAAGAGCAAGGAAGCCAACCAAACCAAGGGGATCGTGTTAAAAGGATACAGGTGGTGATACGAAAGGGCTCCCACTGGTTAAAGACGGCACAATTTACATATCAAAAAGAATAGTGACTACAACTCACTGAAACAGAGATTCCCAGCCCCTCTCTAACTCTATGGGATCAACATCTCCAAGGATGGAGCCCAGGCATCTGTATTTCTTTACAGATTCTGATGCATAGGCCGCACGGAAAAGCACCAGTCCACAGGCTTCCTGATCTTCTGCGAGTGCAGGTCACTTGCTCTCAGATGCTGGCCTCTGCTTCCTGGGAAGTCTTGTCAAACTTGTAACTGTCCTTATTCATGTCCCTCCAACTCTGGGGTGGTCCAGCCACAATGTGGCAGGCATCATCAAGAGGAAAAACTCTAGTTTTCTGTCTGCTAACAAGAATAACAACAGCAGAAAAGCTGGGGCAGCTCCCAGGATCCTCCTTTTAACCACAGTTTTGACAATGACAGTGAGGAACAAACTCTTCCATTTTTAGCTAAAGTAGATCCAAGACATTCAAGTTTGGGGTTTCTCCAGATACCTCAAAGGAATTAGTTTTCAATCCTCACGCTGTATCAGAATCACCTGGTAACCTTCTACAAAATGGGGCTGACTAGGCTCCAGGCCCTGACCCAGAGATCCAGACCCAATGGTCAAGTGTGGAGTCTGGGCACCCCACGTTTCAGAGGCTGCCAGGTGATTCTGACGTGCAGCCCCAATTACAACCACAGCTCCAAGCGAAAATCTTGAAGGTAAAACATCTCCACTTTAATGTCTTATCACAATTTGAATCAAGGTATGTCTTGGATGAGGCACCTTCCAAACCTCAGTGCCCTGGGGAAAAGCCTTGGTATGCCCCTAGCTCTGCCTCTAAAGAACTCCCCACCATCTTCCCTCCTACAATGAGCCTGAGCAGCCACGCCAGCTTCCCTGGGCACATGCAGGTTCAAGATTCAGGGCTCACGGCCTCTCCCAGATGCTCAGGACAAAGAATAAAGAAAGATCCAAATGTCTAAACAGCTCCAGATCAAAGCTAAGCAGAGTACATGATCACAAAGAGCTGCAAGCTGAGAACTAAGGCAACCATCACACAAATACTCCCCTAAAAGTCTCCAAGAGGTAGAGAGTTGTTTTATTTTTTTTTTTAATTAGAAAGAATGGATAATTTCATGTTAGAAGATAACAGTAAAAAACGGGAAGTCAGCCAATTCAACAAATCAAACACAGCTCCGCTCCCCAAACCTCATGAACACAGCATGCGTGTGCACACACACAATACTACAAATTACTGCCACGTCTTCACACAAATGCTGAGCGCAGCTAGAAGTACTAGTTTCCTCCTAATTTGCAGTAGGTTAGATGCCAGCTCTCAGAAGGCCTGGATCCTTTGTCATCTGGTTTTTTATTAAAATATGCTGCTTTTCTCAAAGCCTTAACAGCTACCATACTGTAAGAGGAAGGGCTGCGTGTCAAGAGAGTTCTGGAATTCACACCATGGTTGCAGCACTTTCTGACGTATCTCCCCATGTACACCCCTCTTCTCTAAAATGTGCACCCCATTCACCAGACTGGGTCCCCTCAGCTGTGCTCGCTCATCTTGGCCACATACTCCTGGCCTAGGTCACGAAGCAGCATGAGTCACGTGGCTCAGCCAGGCTGGACTGAGAGCTGCTGGTCTCAGTCTGGAAGGTGGCCTAAAGGAGGATCATATAAATTCGAGCCCTTCGGAGAGGCCAGGTTGGACCATGCGAACAGATAGGAAAGAAGGGAGGAGAGTGGAAGAGAGGAAAAAGCAGAGACAAGAGGCAGAGACCGCTTGCGTCTCGGTTGGCTCTCCAGCCACCTGAACTCCACACTCATGGATTCCATAAAGTGTCCCTTTATCCCCATAATAAACTCCTCTTCTGCCTATCCAGCTACTTCAAAATGGATTTCTATTACTAGCCAACAAAAAAAGAAACCTGACTAAAACAACTCTAAAGCCTTGTTATCAACTACTAAACATTTCCAGGATATTTTTAAAGACCAAAACCAACTTTTTTCTCTCTATTGAATATGCTGTTTCTAAAAATGTACATATGCTCTTAATGTAAATATGTATATGTTTTGCTGTGGAAACTGGTTTCAAAATCAGAAACAAGGCAACCACCAGAATTTGGGATCAACAAAAAGAAAGCTCTCCAGGAAAATGTTCCCTCACATCCCGTTCTTGACAGGGACCATTCTCAACAGGAGGAGCCTGGGAAAAAAGAATCAGTGTGGGAAGGCCTGGCTCAGGTATGGAGGCCGCGGGCACCAACTGCCCCCAGCCCTGCCAGGGTGGGCCAGACACAGTGACAGTCTCTGCAGACCCCAAACACCGGGCACAAAGAATGAGCACCATCAAGAATGAGAAGCTCCTGGATGCACTCTTTAATAGGGGCTTAAATCACTAATGTATTTATAGAGACTTCAAGAGAGAAACCAAGAGTCGCTCAGACATGGCTGACTAAATCATTTCCTCCCAGCCACAGCGTTTAGAACAATTTAAAGGACAAAGTACAGACCTCCGGCTGGATGGCTTTAAACACGGGTATGTCCATTAATGTGATCTGGCTCTGCAACAAAAGAGAATCAGTGTTAGAATATACTGGAAGTCAAAGGTAACTTTGAATCCATACAGAGTAATAACACATTCTCCCTTGAAACAAAAATCAAGAAAGAATGGAATAAAAAATTCCTAAAATGCCTCTCCCATCCCTTCCCCCTTCGTAAATCTTGACCCTACACCCTTCTTTCTTTAATGTGAGACAAACTCCCAATTTAAGAATTGATGATAGTCATTTGGAGGGTGGGACTAAGATTAAGGGGAACATTTCTAGTTTGGATATTTTTGTACTATTAGAGTTTTTGTTTCAAGCATGAATTACTTTTGTAATTTAAAAAAGCTCTTGTAGACATAATATTAAAAATTAGAATGCTAAACAGAGACACTATCTATTACTCTAAATTTAAATTTTAAAAAAACTGTGGCTTATAGAAATTGTATATTTCTTCTGAAGTCTAAGTCTCCTCTAAATTATATGGTAGAGTACTACTCGAGATGCATCCGTGGACCCGTGCTGGACCGCAAGCTATTTACTCCACCAGCCCACAAGGAGATAACTACAGAATTTGAGAGCAAGCATTTGGGAACTTTTATAACAAATTGCCACAATGTTTTTATTGTATTTTTTTTAAGTATCAGTCCTCAACAGATGGGAAATGAAAAACAACTGGCCCTTTACCACAGCTAGCTTGCGAAGCACTAATGTTGTAAACAAAGAAAACACACATCTAGTTAAAGGCTGTTCCCATTATTAGCTGCTCATCGGGTGACAATAAGAGAAAGCACCATTGCTGACAATCTTTGCAGGCCAAGGCATGCACTGAGCCGACTTTGCATGATCTGCCCATCTCTATATGTCACCTGGGATGCCAGGTGTCAGTTAATAGATACCTCTGTGATAGGCCAGGGAAAGGAGAGCCAAGGGCATTTGGATGCCTCCTAACTCAAGAAGACACCCTGCCCATAGGCACACATGTCAAAGGGGAGGATGTGATGTAGTGGAACTAACGGGGCCTCTGGAATCATCAGGGCTTGGGTGTGTGTCTGGATACCACCACTTAACAGTTAATATGCTCTTTGACACTTGGTTTAACCTCTCCCAGTCTCAGGTTCCACATCTAGGAAATGGTGACAATAATCCTTATCTTATATAGGATCCTTGGGAAAATTCAAGAGAAGAAGTGCAAAATGCCAGGCATCTGACAGGTGCTCTCTCGAGATATGCGTATGTGTGTATACATACATATATACATGCATATAGAGAGAGCACATCTATGCATGTGCATATAGAGAGAGAGAGACAGAGACAGAAAGACAGAGAGTATCTGTCAGGTGCCAGGCATTCTGCACCTCCTATCTTGAATTTTCACAAAGATTATATATATATATACTGTGGAACAACATGGGGGTTAGGGATGCCAACCCTCCCTGGTCTAAAATCTGCATATCGGGGCACCTGAGTGGCTCAGTCAGTTAAGCATCCGACTCTTGATTTCGGCTCAGGTCATGATCTCAGGGCTGTGAGACCAAGCCCCATGTCAGGCTCCATGCTTAGCAGGGAGTCTACTTCTCTCTCTACCTCTCTCTCCCTCTGCTCCTTCCCCCACTCGTGCACTCTCACTCTCTCTCTAAATAAGTAAGTCTTTAAAAAGAAAAACCAAATCTGAATATAACTTTTAATTCCCCAAAAACTTAACTATTAACAGCCTACTGTTGACCAGAAGCCTTACTGATAACATCAATAGTTGATTAATACATTTTGTTTGTTAGATGAATTATAAACTGTACTCTTACAAAAAGGTAATCTAGAGAAAAGCAAATGTTATTAAGAAAATCATAAGGAAGGGAAAACGCATTTACAGTACTGTATTTATTAAAAAAAAAAAAAAACCTGCATGTAAGTGGACCCACACAGTTCAAACCTGTGTGCTCAAGCGTCAACTGTGTGCACATATGTGTTTATATATTTACACTTATATGTCACATATATGTGAAGTCACAAAGATGAGCTCATGTATTGGCATGTGAACTTATGGTTCCTGGCCAAAACATGAGCTAAGAAATAAGGAAACTGTTAATTTGTTTGAATATTCAAGCATCAAAGTTCCTCTTAAAGGAGGCTGTTACTTAAGTCAACAAATAGTCATGAAAAAGCCTCATGTCAAGAATACATTGGAAAGGGGCGCCTGGGTGGCTCAGTCGTTAAGCGTCTGCCTTTGGCTCAGGTCATGATCCCAGGGTCCTGGGATCGAGCCTCGCATCGGGCTCCCTGCTCGGCGGGAAGCCTGCTTCTCCCTCTCCCACTCCCCCTGCTTGTGTTCCCTCTCTCGCTGTGTCTTTCTCTGTCAAAAAATAAATAAAATCTTTAAAAAAAAAAAATACATTGGAAAAATGGCAACACACACAGTATGTCAAGTGTAACCACAGTCCAGGGCTAAGGTGCAGAATTGTGGTTGCCTCTTGGCATAATTTAAAGGTGGTCCAAGACCACTGGATTCCTGAGAAGCACAGGATGCAGGCCAAAGCATACCATCCTCAGGGCTGAGCGGGAGAGGGAAATAAGCAGGTGGCTTCTGTGGAGAGCCTTTTTGTCCCCTCCAACGGGCCAGTGCTGCCCCTACGGAAGCTCAGCAGAGAGACAGCAAAGGCACCAAGAATAAAGAAACACTTGGGAACCAAGCCCTTCCACCTCTGGGTCTACCCACCAGTGGCAAGGGGGCAGTGGACGTCAGCACAAGGTGGATCTGGTCCTCGTAATCTGGGCATCGAGGGATGACTGAGGCCAGGAGGCCCGCAGGTCTATGTGTCTGGCCCAGAGCTATGTCCCAAGCAGTGCAAACACACTGGCATTTCTCCTGCCAGACCCATGGTGATTGCTAGCCAAGTCCCCTCACATTTGGATTAATTCTGCTATCCTGGGGAACAGAAAGGCCTTGTGAAAACAGGAGATTCACGCTGAAAGCTCAGTGGGCCTTTGAAATCTCTTCCGAGGCTCAAGTTAACTCCCTATCTGGGAGAACTAGCAGGATGTTTGCAATGTCATTTAGGACGAGAACCAAAAGTCTGCTAATGTGAAAATGAGAAAGCTTCCTCTCCATCCTGCCATCACTTCTAGGGTTTGCTACTGAATTTCCAAATGATTTATTAAAATAGTGGCTTTACATTTCACATTTTTTTGGATGGTCCAAGTTTCGAGTATCCTAATCCCTACTCAGCCCCTAAGTCAGAAAACGTATTCAGGTGTTTTATTCAAAATAAACAACAGAGGTCGCCAAACTTAAAATAGACTGGCTGGTCCCAAACACACAATCTGAGGGTTTTCAGAAGATTCTCTCCCATTTCTATCCTCTCAATTCTCACCAAAAAAGACGCAGAGTCCAGAACAAGAATATGTCAGTACATAGGTAAAATCATCAGATTATAAATTTCATGTCATTTTACTACAAAGCCAAACACACATGGAAAGATTGCTGATGAGCAGTCCTTCCCAGGAAATGTGGGCACTCCAAAGCAGGCAGTTTTACCAGAAAGGGAGGGTGTGGGTAGGGGTGGGAGCTTGAGGGAAGTCAGGTCCTGTCTCCCTTCACTGTGGCTCTCAGCCTCAGGAGACCCTGCCTGCAGGGGAGAGGACCCGGCTTCCTGGAGAGAAAGGGCACTTCCTACGGGTGTGGTGCAGCCTCCATAGAAATAGGACCATCTTGTCTACAAGCAGCACTTGTCGTGACGAGCATGGGACAATGCATGCAAGTGTTAAATCTCTACATTGTACACCTGAAACTAACATCACCCTGTATGGTAACTAACTGGAATTTAAGTAAAAACAATGAACGAGTGAACGAACAAATGAACGAATGAACGAAATCAGCAAACCCACCCCAGTGAGGCACACATGCCAGGACTGAGGCGCACACTCATGAACAAGTCTCTCAACGGCTTCTCCTTATCTTGGGAAATAGAGCCTTAACACAGGATGCCCAATGAAGCCAGTCACCCTGGCGATGCCTTCCTTAATCCTAACTTCTTCTCCCATCTCCTCCTTCTCCTAGTCCAGGGTCCCCTAAAAATCCAGGCTTTTTAGGGAAATGGCTAATCTCCACATATTACAAAACATTTCTGTTGAGGTGAATTCTTCAGAATGGAGAGACCTATAGAAGTACTTCACAATACGGCCCTAAAGAAAGAGGTGTTTCTATGTGAATAAATGAAAGCCACCTAGCCAAAAAGGAAACAAAAAATGTTTTCTGCCTATGTTGAAAGTAATGTTCTCTAACACTGGTGACTAAATTCCCTCTTCCCAGCCACAACCTTATATAAAGGCTCTCAAGCCCCAAATAAACAAACAAAAGAAGCTGCTGGCAAATCAGTGGCATATTTTATAACAGAAGATATCTTTAAATTTGCATTTAGATCACTCCACCAATACATGACCAGGAGGGCTCACGGAACAAAAGGCAATCAGCTCCAAAGATACACTCCTACTTCTACTCCAAGAGCCACAGGAACCATGTGTCTGGCAAATTTAGAATCATAGTCAAGGAAATGCAAATTAAACAGGAAGATGCCATTTGTCCTCCATCAGTGCCATCAGGAGCAACAGGACTAGAGATTGCTCTGTTCTTTTTGGGAAACAATCTGGCAGTAACCCATTAAAAAAGTTCTTTAACTGGATTTTTTTTAAAAGCCAAACTTATAAAAAGTTGCAAGAAGAGTATGAGGAATTCTATAACCTTTCACCTAGCTTCACTAATTAACATCTTGCCTCATTTGCTTTATCTCCATGTATATAATTATACATACACATTTTTTTTGGAACCACTCAAGAATAAGATGCAGATATCATGACTCTTCACCCCTAAATCCTTCAGCATGTTATTTCCCAAGAACAAGATTGTGCTCTTACATAATGATAAAATTATTACATTCAGAAAACTTATCATTGTTATAATAGTATCATCTAATATTACAGTCTGCGTTCAAAATTTGCTAAATATCCCAATACTGTTTTTTATAGCAATTTTTTCTTGATACAAGATCAGGCATTGCACTTAGATCTTATCTCCTAAAAAGTGAAATGAGCATACTGTTGACACAACAATCCCCACACCTACAGAAAGAAGAGCACTGGTACATAAGGAGAGTTTATATAGAGATCTACATTTAGATAGAGATAGAAAAATACATGTTTACTGCACCATTATTTGCAGCAGGAAAAATCTGGAAACAACGTAAGAGACCATGAAAAGGGACTTATTGAAAAAAAAAAATTATGGTATATCCAGACTCTGGAATATTATGCAGCTATTAAAAATAGAGAATTAAAGGGGCTCTTGGGTGGCTCAGTCGATTAGGCGTCTGACTCTTGATTTCAGCTAAGGTCATGATCTCAGGGTCATGAGACTCTGAGTTGGGCTCCATGCTCAGTGGGGAGTCTGCTTGGAATTTTCTTTCCCTCTCCCTCTGCCCCTCCCCTGCTTGTGCATGCGTACACTCTCTTTCTCTCTCTCTCTCTCAAATAAACCTTTAAAAATAGAGAATTAAATCTACATATATGGACCTAGAAAGATGTCCATGATCTACTGATAAAGTTCCAGCATTGCTTTTTACTTTGCTTTCAGCATACTGCGGAGTAGAAGGATGGAGATCTAGCTGTAGATCTCTGACATCAGCTGTAGCAACATTTTTCTAGATATGTCTTGTGAGGCAAGGGAAACAAAAGCAAAAATAAACTATTGGGGCTATAACAAAATAAAAAGCTTCTGCAAAGCAAAAAAAAAAAAAATCTACAAAACTAAGAGACAATTTACTGAATGAGAGAAGATATTTTCAAGTGGCATATTCAATAAAGGGTTAGTATCCAAAATATATAAAGAACTGATATAACTCAATACCAAAAAACCAAATAATGCAATTTAAAAATGGGCAGAAGACATAAGCAGACATTTCTCCAAAGAAGACATCCAGATGGTCAACAGACACATGAAAAGATGCTCAATATTCCTCATCAACAGGGAAATACAAATCAAAACCACAATGAGCTATCACCCCACACCTTTCAGAATGGCTAAAATCAAAAAACACAAGAAATGACAAGTGTTGGCAAGGATATGGAGTAAAAGGAACTCTCTTGCTCTGTTGGTGGGAATGTAAACTCATTCAGCCACTGTGGAAGACAATGGAGGTTCCTCAAAAAATTAAAAATAGAACTACCCTACAATCCAGTAATTACACCACTGTGTATTTACCCAAAAAATATGAAAATACTAATTAGAAAGAATATGTTCACCCCTCTGTTTATAGCAGCATTATTTACAATAGCCAAATTAAAGAAATAGCCCAAGTGTCCACTGGATAAAGAACATGTAGTATAAATACACAAGGAATACTATTCAGCCATAATAAAGAATAAAATCTTGCCATTTGCAACAACATGGATGATCTAGAGGGTATAATGCTAAGCAAAATAAGTTAGAGAAAGACAAATACCAGGATTTCATTCATATGTGGAATTTAAGAAACAAAACAAAGGAAAAAAAAGAGACAAAGCAAAAAACAGACTCTGAACTACAGAGAACAAACTGATGGTTACCAGAGGATAGTTGGTTGGGGGGATGGGAGGAACAGGTGAAGGGGATTAAAGAGTACACTTATCATGATGACCTTACTAAGCAATATATGGAACAGTTGAATCACTATATTATACACTTGAAACTAATATAACACTATATGTTAACCATACTGGAATTAAAAAAATTTTAATAATAAATTAATTAATTACATAAAATTGCACATGTGATTCAGATTATATTCCTGTTGGAACAGTATTGGTCTAGAATGCCAGTTGGTTTTAAATCCCAGATAGACAGTGCCACTTACTCTCTGTGTGAAGAAGTAATTTTCCTCTTTAAGCATTGACTTGCTCATCAGTAAACTGGCAATAATAAATATACCTAATTTATCAGGCTGATGTGAGAAGTAAATTAGATAATGCATGTAAAGCACTTAGCATAAGACCTAGACATGGGGGACGTGTGGATGGCTTGGTCAGTTAAGCGTCTGCCTTCAGCTCAGGTCATGATCCCAGGGTCCTGGGATTGAGTCCCGCATTGGGCTCCTTGCTCAACAGGGAGCCTGCTTCTCTCTCTGCCTGCCACTCCCCCTGCTTGTGCTGGCTTTCTCTCTCTTTCTCTCTCTCTGACAAATAAATAAATAAAGTCTTAAAAAAAAACGGCAACAACAACCTAGACATGGCAGGTGTTCAAAAATGGGAGCTGCCCTTAATATGACCATCCAGCATTAGGTGAATAATCAGGAGATGAAGATTTTAGACCTGCCTCTGCCCATACCTGGCTATATGATCCAGGCAAAAAAAAATTAATCTCTTAGATTCTTCACTTCTTTATTAGAAAATCGGGAGCTAATAATCTGCTTCATCGGGTTATTCTGAAGACGGAATTCTTTCAGCCTACATGTATTCATTGAGTACCTAACTATGAGCGAGGCACCATTCTGGGCACTGCGGAAAAAGCAATGAACAAGTCAGATAAAGTTCCTGTCCTTAAAGAGTTTCTATTCCAGAGGAGATATATCACAAAAAAATATTATTATATAATGTAACGTTGGGTAGTAATAAGAAATATGAAGAAACTAGAGCAGGGTAAGGGAAAAGAGAGGGATGGAAAGATGCCACTTTAGCCCAAGGACAGAGACAGACACATGGAGAAGAGCCAGCAGGAGTGAAGGAAGAGAAGCGCAGGGTGCTGCAGCAGGGGGATGCTGGGTGAGTCTGGGTTAGAAAAAGGGAGCCAAGGTATAGCTGGGGAGCACAGAGATGGGGGCAGGAGAGGAGACTTGGCCAGACCACAGGGGGCCCTGGAGGCCTTGGGAGGAACGCAGGGTCTCATTCTCATACGAGGCAGCTGCCAGAGAGCTTCACACAAGTGTTTAACTGACCCATTGGCTACACTGAAGGAGGTGATGCCAGGCTCAGCATGGCACAAAATAAATGTGGGGGCTGGCAGTGGCAGAAGGCTGAGACATGGCCCAGTTAGCTCCCCCAGCACCCTGGAGGGCCCAAAACCTGTTACAGCAAAGGGGACAGGGAGGAAGTGGGCATGGCAGGAAACAGGTCAGTGGTGCTGCAAAGAGTTACAGCCCTGGGACAGTGCTTGCAGTCTGGCTCCAGGTCACCCCAGAGGCAATATACTCCTCTACCCTCAAGCACAAAAGGAAGAAACCAAGTCATGGCAAACCAAGAAGCCAACTCTGCATCTCCACCACAAGGAACAGCCCTCCGTCAGACCAGCAGAAACACACTGGTTAAAGAAAAGACAATTTTAAAAAAAATGTATTATTACAAAATACTATTTTCTATCATAGAAAAGTCATTGTAAAAATGTAGAAATTAAACAAAAAGAAACAAAAAGAAGAAAAATTAAATTCCAATTAACTAGAATCCTACAACCAGAAGTTACAGTAAATAATGTTTGGCTATTTATCTCCAGAT
The DNA here is from genome assembly GCF_011800145.1 of Mirounga leonina. Taxonomy (NCBI): domain Eukaryota; kingdom Metazoa; phylum Chordata; class Mammalia; order Carnivora; family Phocidae; genus Mirounga; species Mirounga leonina. The sequence goes on from NW_023270433.1 coordinate 8,379,903, forward strand.
AGTTATGAACCTGTAAACATCAAACCTAGACCTCCTCTTCTGCAAATATAAATATGTGTGCATTGCACGTGCTTTTTAAAAATGACACTGTTCTCTATTAATGGTGCTGCAACTTGCTCCTTTCACTTAATATTCGAATATAGTGTGCATGACTTCCAAGGGGGTTAATTCTAGATTGATGGCATCCTTTTTAATGCTGCTTAGTATTTCATAAAGAATATTATATCCCAGAGTCCCTACTGCTGGGCACATGGGTTGTTTCCAACCGGTGTTTGCTACCCCCCGTCGCACCCTGTTTCAGTGCCCAGACGCCCACATCAGTTCCGTTACTTACAGCAAACTCCTCGGGACTCACTTTCAAGACATCGAAGACAACGGCATCGTAGCTCTTGCTGGCATAGTCGCAGCTCTGGCCCTCCAGAGAGTCTGAGCTGCTGCTGCCCTGTGGAGGACAGGGAGAGAGAGGCCGCCTGAGCAGTCGGGCTGTCTGCAGACTCGCTGACTCCCACACCCAGCCCGAGGACGCAGGAGAGACAGCACCGTACAGTGAGAAAAGCTCCTACTGCTCGCTGCCTTACCCCGTTCCAGGCACCGGGCGAGGCACTTCATACACACGCTCTTGTTTAATTCTCGTAAGGACTGAGGACATGCTATTCTTATTCCCGCTTTACAGATAAGGAAGCAGAGGCAAGGCCGCCTCCCCCAAGGTATCACAGCCAGGAAACCGAAGAACTAGGAGGTGAACCTTAGTTTCGCATCTACCTGATGCCAGATGTGTACCCTCGGTCACTACCCCCGACTGTTTCCAACCCGCTGTGTAGCTGGTGGGGTACAAAGATACAGCCCACGCCTCCTTCAGAGAGAACAGGACTTCACAACTTAGGAGGCCTAGGCAATCGTCTGTCCTGTTCTGTCTCTCAAACATTACCTGGTTTCACCTTTGTTTTTTTTGTTGTTGTTTTTCTTGAAGTCACTGCAGGAAATTCTTACACAAAATGTTAAACTGGCTTTCAAGACTTATTTCATGTATGGGCCATTTGGAATTCAAAGCCAGTTTGCTGATGAGGTGAGAGGTAACCAACTGGCTTCGGAGACGGGCGTGAAAGTTAAATTCAGAAGAGTCCCTTATTAAGGAGAACACCATGAGCCCTGCAGGTACAGAAGGGGTCTCCCATAAAAAAGCAAGTTAAAACTCCCCAAATGGGGCCAGTTTTATGAAACCCAACACTGTGGGGATCCCAGAATGTTGAACATACCTTCTCTTTGACTTTATTTAATTTCATCAAATTCTACTTTGGGGAACCAATCAAGCTTACCACCCAAAAACTGTATCCTGTTCATAAATGGTTTTATTCGTCTCAACCCATGAAGAGGGATTTTGTGGTTTCCATTAACCTCAATATCTTGGACTGGGACTTAGAGAACATGCTTTTATTAATTCTTCTTTATTTCACTCTTTCCAAAATGGCTATATCTGGAAAAACTTTGCAATCTTACTGGAAATTAGGGTGTTTTTAGGCCAGTGAGGGAAACCAACAGTCAACAACTGAGAATGTGGGGTTAAAAGCAGGAGCGGAAACTCAAACCTGTAGATTCAGTAGGCCTATGTCACTGAAAGGTTTTACGAAGGAGGCTGCTCTACCCAAAACTAGATCTAAGACGATCTGAAGCACATCATGGTGGTTGAGAGCGCTGAAGTCACGGCCAGTGGAAATGCCAGCTCTACGCAAGCTACTTCACCTGACCGTCTCAGCTCTCTGGAAACCGGCACCATTGACACCTCCTCCCCGGGCTGGGGTACAGGTTACACACGATGAAGCTAACAGAGCAGCGGGCAGAATCCCCCTCCCTGGGAGACGCTGGTTCAAGGGGCCTGGGCAGGCTCGGCCATGGCTATTTGAGAAGTTCCCTGAACAATGGGACATACTCCCCTGAGGAGAATCTGTGCCAAACTTTTGAGAAGTAACTAAGACGAATCCTAAATGCCTCTGAAATTGGCAGTCTGTTCTGCTCCTCAGTCTTATGCACAGACTCCAAGCCGGCGAATACCTGTAAGTCACTCTGCACTTCCACACCCACCTTCCAGAAAGCGACCGAGTCAGGTGACAAGGTGGTTTTCCTCAGTGTAGTGTCATCAGGGTTAAGAGCACTGGCTTGAGAGTCACAGGGGCCTGGCTGTGAATCCCCACCCACGGCCAACCAGCTGTGTGATTTGAGCCCATTTATTCACGTCTTCCTGCCTTAGTTTCCCCATCTATAAACGGGGGGTGAAGAAACAGTACATACCTGATCGGGCTACTGTGAGAATTAGTGGGATGACACCTGTGAAACATGCAAGGCCGGACAGACAGGATGCGCTGAATTATGGGGGTGGATGTGTGTGTGGCGTCATTCATCACCAAAATTTACTGCGTACTTCAATTATACATGTGTGCCTCAACCACTACGCGAGTACTTACCATGTTCCAGATACATACACGTACGCACACACACACAGAATATGTACGTGTATATGTGTACATGTGCGCACATACACACAGAGAGGTCAGAAAAGACAGGAGTTTTACTGTGGATGAAGTGTAAATTGTAATGAAAACAGAAGTCTGATTCCTCCAGTTACCAAACAGTCCATTCCTGGGATTTCAGGTTTTATAACTTCCCTGTAACCCCATTGCATCTGCCCCAGACACACATGCTCATACAAGAGGCCTTATTTAATCCAGTGTTGCCCCAAATACATTAGTGGTGGTGATGATGATGAGGCAGTGACTTCATTTAAACCTATATTGGCACTATCAGGGAATTTTAAAAGGTACTCACAAGTCCGTTTTCAGAAGCAGAGATCAAAATAAGGAATTTTTTAAAAGTTTACAAAATATGAATAGGTTCCTGTGAATTTCTAGCCGATCACACAGGATCATTTCAAAAGCCCAGCTCAACTGTGAGGGACTGAGCGTTCCCTTGACGGTGGTCACGGAGCCAGGCATTACACCTTCGGCAAGGTGGCATCCCTGGGCTGATGACACCCACTCCTCTTGCATGCCTCTGTCCCGTCACTGCACTTGGAAAACAAACTCCCACCCCCCCAAGCCCCGGGCCAGGGGCCCTAGCCCAGGCCACTCTCCGACCACCAGTCCTTACAGCCATCTCCTACTGAGCAAGGTAAACAAGAACACAGGGCCAGTTGGAATCACTTCTGTCAGACTTCATTCTGGAATGTGTGACTTATTTATAATCAGCAGCAGCTTTTCTTGGGAAAGGTCTGATCCCATCTTGCCACCAAAATGGGATGTGGCGGGCGCCTGGGTGGCTCAGTTGGTTAAGCGACTGCCTTCGGCTCAGGTCATGATCCTGGAGTCCCGGGATCGAGTCCCGCATCAGGCTCCTTGCTCAGCAAGGAGTCTGCTTCTCCCTCTGACCCTCTCCCCCTCATGCTCTCTCTCTCTCAAATAAATAAATAAAATCTTTAAAAAAAAAAAAATGGGATGTGGCACTTGCTACAACCGGACTGGGCAGGTGTTTGCTTTTCTTTGACAAGAACGACTGCAGAAAACCTACTGATCCTCAGGGCTGACTGCCTCCCAAATCTCACACCTGGTGTGGCCAAGGGCCTCAGGGGGGCTAAGAATGGTGGTATTCACGGACCTTGCTGCCTTGCTGTCCACAACTTAGCTGGGGCCTGGGTCCGCTGAAAGGAGTCCCCCTACCCCCACCCACTGTCCCAATCCTCACAGCCCCTGTACCTGTGGAGTGGCGGAGGTGACCAACACGCTAGCCATCAGACCATTCCTCTTGTACATAGTCTCCGGGCCGCAGGGAGCTTCAGGGCAGCCTCCGTCGGTGACATAACCTGTCTGGAGAAGTCCTGCAAGGCAAGGGGGCTCATGAAAACCAGCTTCAAACTCAACTTAATCCCACCCTGGGGGTGGGGGGGAGGTGACGTTGTGCTACACTTGAAGAGAAGACCCCAGAGATGACTTTTATTATTTTTTTAAAGATTTTATCTATGTATTTGACAGAGAGAGAGAGAGCATGAGCAGGAGGAGGGGCAGAGGGAGAAGCAGACTCCCCGTGGAGCAGGGAGTCCGATGCAGGGCTCAATCCCAGGACCCCGGGATCATGACCTGAGCCGAAGGCAGAGGCTTAGCTGACTGAGCCACCCAGGTGCCCCGTAACCTTTGTTTTAAATGAAAGCAGGCAAAGAAGACAAACAGATTTTACCCTGTCTCCCCATGCACTCGACTGCTTCATCAGTAACAAGGTGATAACGGCTAACACTGGCGCAGTGCTCGCCAAGTGCCGTGCACTTGACGTACATTAACTGACCCTCACAACAGCCTCAGGCAGGTCCTATTACACCCATATTACATGTGAGGTATCTGAGGCACAGAGAGGTTAAGTAACTCATGCTTTAGTGCCTTCGTTCACATTATCTCCTGATCCCATCATCATTCAAGGCCCTGCTCAAATGTCATTTCTTCTGAGCATCATCTGGACCACTCGAACCAGAACCAGATGCTCTCATGCCAATGTGTACATACCTCTAGCAGAGCATTTATCACATCACTGAACATCACAGAACTGTAGCCGCCACCTGCTTTTTAGCAGGAAAGTGACCAGGAGAGTAGGGAGGATGTAACAGGGCAAGGAAAGGAGAAGGTAGAGGGCCCAGCAGGAAGCCAAGTGCAATTATCCAGGCCAGAGCTGAAGGTCCTCCGCACTAAGTGAGGTTGTCACAGTGAAGTCAGACAGAAGGAGACAGACTGGGAGACAGCAGGGGCAGAAACTGTCTCCCCCAGACAGGGGAGAACAAGCTGAGCATGAATGGTGTCTGGCCCAAGGTGCCAGAAGGATGGTGTGTCCCTCCTCAAGGAAAGGAACAGAGGTGATGCAGCAGATTTGTGGAAGATGATGACGAACTTAATCTGGGATATATGCCGAATATATGCGGTGCCGGAGAGAAAATCCACCCTGGAGGGCAAGTCTCGCCCAAAGCCCACTGGGGAAGATGGTCTGGAGGAAGACGGAGAAGATCTCTGCCCTGCCTTGACCCTGCTGGAGCCTCAGCCACAGGGCCCATGGAGCCGCGAGCCGGACAGGACGGAGTCGAACACCCGAGCAGGAACGTCAGAGCGCCGCAGGCTCCAGCCGCGCCAGGCTCCAAAGCCGCGATGGCTGTTCCCTCACAACCGCTCTGCCGGCTTCCGTCAGCCGCGTCCCCGTCAGCGACAGCCTGTGAGCCGTCCACCTTCCCTCCTTTCTTCCCCCAGACACGGACAAGAACCAGTCTGAGCTATGAATGACATTTGGGGGCCAACTGGGGACAGCTGGATATGGACATTTTAGATAATATCGAATTACCCTTCATTTTCTGGGGCGCGAGAGCAGCAGGAGGGAGATCAAGTAGGAGAAAGTCTATCTGGGTGACACGCGGGACAGAATTCAGCGCTAAAGTGAGTTTGCGACTTAGTTTCGAATCAATCCACGAAACACACTGAAGTCGAGATAAAGCAACTACGGCAAAATGCTAACAACTGACATCCACTGACAGGAGTTCACTGCACTAGTCTCAACTTTTCTGATTGTGCTACCATTTTCATACTGGAAAAGAAAGAAAAGGGAAAAAAGCACAGGTCGGCTAAGTTTTTCCTCAGACGCCAAACTCCTCTTTCACGAGCAGGGAAAGGGGTTGGGTTGGAAGCACTCATTTGTTAATCATTTCTGTCCTTGGAGAAGCCATGCGGGCTGTTACCCAGGACCCTGAGCCTGTGGCTGCGGCAGGTTTGGAAGGCAGCTACACAAAAGATAGGAAGAGACCTTTAGCGAAAGAAGGCCTAGGAATGGTGAAGGGACATGCCCCAGGGAAAGGCAAATCAAAACCACAGTGAGCTACCACCTCACACCCGCTAGGACGGCCATAATGAAAAAGACAGTACCAAGTGTTGGCAAGGACGCGGAGAAATGGAGCCCTCGTACCTTGCTGGTAGGGAGGTGAAAGGTACAGCTCCTTTAGAAAATAGTTTGGTAGTTTCTTAAAAAGTTAAACATACACTTACCAAATGACCAGCAATTCTACTCCTAGGTAGCTACCTTAAAATAAATGAAAGCATATGTCTGCACAAAGACATGTACGTGAACTACTCATCAGAGCCAAAAGTCGGAAACAATCTAAACGCTCCTCAACTGCTGAATGGATCAACAATGTGATGTATCCACACAGTGGAATATTACTCAGCAATAAAGAAATGAAAACCATAACATGAATAAACCTCACAAACATTATGCTTAAAGTGAAAGAGGTCAGACCCAAAAGACTGTGTTGTAGGGTGCCATTTTCATGAAATGTCCAAAAAAGGCAAATTCATAGAGACAGGAGCCCATCAGTGGTCGGCTGGGTGGGGAGGCAGGACTGTCTGCAAATGGGCACAAGGGATTTAGAACATTTCTGGGGTGACGGAAATGTTCTAAAACTGGATCACTGTGACAGTCCCACAGCTCCATAAAGTCGCCCGAAGTCACAGAATCGTACACTTGGGATGGGTGAATTTTACGGTATGCGAACTACGCTACAATAAAAGCAGCCGCCACCAGCTTGGTTTCGTGGTGGTAGCCTGAACACCCATGTTTAAACTGCCCCCTTCCACATCCCTTTGAAATGATCCAAGAAATATTAAAATAACAAAAACAAACTACATTAGCACATGACAAGAGAGAAGGGTTATTAATAAGCAAAAAACTTTGAGGAATTTCCAGTGCAGAAGAGACAGGACTGCGAGGAGGGGAACCAGCCTCTGGAGCAAAGGGAAGGCCTCCCAGGCGTCAGATGGATGGGACCCTCCAACAGACACCCCATGAGAAACTTGGAGACTTCAAAGTGGGGAGTCCAGAAACGAGGCTGAAAGTAAGGCCAGCTCAAGAGCTCAAAGCAGCAGCATGAGACTGGCTCAAGCTGAGGAGCTGTCTCAGACCAGACAAACCAGCTCATGTGGACTGGGAGTCGGGGCCAACCCAGCTAGGCTCTCAATGCCAGAAGCCACCAGCTTGTTGGATGGACCGCGTTCAGATCAGCTCAAGCCAGACTGAAGTGACCTGACCCAAGTCACCATGGCAGGAGGGCATGAGAGACAGCCAGCCTGATGCTCCCTGTGGATCCAACTTGCTCCCATTCCAGGCTGACGTGGGCTTCACTCCTTTCAGGGTATGCCTGGCACTCTGCGGGTCTTCACCAAGGGGAGCCCCAACATGGAGCCCAATCTGCTCAGCCTGGCCCCAACCAAAGGCCTTGGCTCTCCCCAATTGCCTGACACCATAAATTCTCAAGTCACACAGCCTTTCAACACAGGTGCCACATTTTATTCTCACACTCTCTTCCATGACTAGTCATTGGCGTACTCCCTGCATCCTGTCTGAAGGACGCCACCAGCTCTGCCCATTTCTCCAGCATCACTGGGGGTTGTGCTTAGGTGCCCCTGTCCACACACCACCAGCAGCACACCCAGGGAACAGCAGCTGTGCAAAGCTGGGCTAGGTGCTACATTTCTAGCTCATTTCATCTTCACAACCCCATGCAGGGGAGACTCTTCTACTCCTGGAAACTGAGGCTCTGAGAGGTGATGTAACTGACTGCTAGTTGAGTGGTGGAGCTAGGGAGCTCAAATCCTGGTCTGTCGACACCAGTGCCTGGGTCCAGGCTTCCTCCAAAAGCCCACAAGGACCCAGCAAGAAAATGCATGTAGAACATTCCACCCAGGCCAGCCTCAGACCAAGCACTCAAAGTTACTAGTTACTATAAGTGTTAATCTAATCCTACAGTTCTATTCATTTATAGCTATTCTTTTTCCCTAAAATAATGAACAAAAAATTAACTGCAAGAAAGCCCAGCATCATGCTGTGAAACCATAGGCCTCCCGGGCAGGAAAGGGGTTCCCAGCTGTGGGCCCCAGGCATCCCGGGAGCACAGGCTGAGTCCAGGTGTCTAAGTGCAGGGCTCCTCCTCCAAGAGGCCTGATCTGCCCACCCACACCCCTCTGGCCCACCTAGAGACAAAGCACATCAGCCACAGTGTGTTACTCCTTATGCTTCCTATGGGGAGCCTGGGCTGGAAAGAAAGACAGAGCACTTGTTTGAGATCTGACTCCTGCATGTCTCACCATGGACACAAATAGCCTAACTTACAGGCAGTGACTCTCAGGTAAATGATATTTCACATGCTAAGAAACAACAGGACCAAGCAGAACAGAGTATCCTTTCCAGGGCCCAGAGAAACCCCCACTCATCCACCTTCAGTCCCTGAGGCCCAGCCAGGCCCCCAACTCCTCATTAGGGACCAGACTCTCATCATCAAGGGAGTCAGCCTGGCCCAGGCCCCTGAGAACTGCTTCCGCACCCCCGGGAAGGCTCCTGATGACAGCAGCCATGTCTCCCAGGCCAGACTGACTGGACCAGAGTGGCCACCTGATTCTCCTGGGAACTCAGGACCCTGAGACACCAGTCTCTGCTGGTCAACCAACCTGAGGCACTGTGTCCTCACTTCTAGGGGGTGGCCAGATCCTGCCTGGTGCGGGGAGAGTCAGCCAGAGTGTGAAGGGAGCAGATGAACGGAGAAGCTGAAGGCAGAGTCTGTGTCTGAAAGAAAAGGAGAGCAGTGGACCTGGCTCCCACCCCTGGGCTCTGTGGTAGATGCCTCTTTTTCAGTGGCAGGTAGTAGAGTGGCTTCCAAAAGACCTTGACTAGGGCTACTTCCTAAACACCGAGTTCATGCCAACCCACCAGAAACCTGACCCCGAAAACACAGGGGGCTCATCTGAACGGGGAAAGATATGCATCGTTCATTCACTCATCAAACTCCTACTTCATGCGGGAATCATTCTAGCTAGGAGTTCCTAACCGTTTTTGTGCCTTGGACCCTTTTGGCAGCCTAGTGAAGCCTCTGGGTCCCTCCTCACAGAAATGTTTTTACATGCATAAAATAAAATTACCCAGGAAACCAATTATATTAAAATACAGTTGTTAAGTTATTTTTAAATACTTTATGACATAATAATGTATATTTCTTCATGTAAGGAATATATGTATTTCTTTATTATTGCATTAAATAACAAGATGTTGGTGGGTTTAATAACTAACATAATTTGAAAGTAGTTATGGGCACAGATATTCTAAGAGGCCATGATTGTTATGTGATATGAGAATACCTGTGATTTTATTGGCGACAAAGTCCCAAGTACTATTATAATTACTGTGATTCACTGTCTATATTAGTAACTGAGAGAAGTGATAAATTTCAGTTAGAAGTTGGTGAAAATAAAGATATCATATTTTTCCCATCAAAATTCAGTGACGCCTGGTCCAGAAGCCCTGTTCCAGGCACTGGGGATATGAGGCGAGCAGGCCCTGCTCCTGTGGAACTTACATTCCAGTACGGAAGTCAGAAAATACACACATGGATACAAAGAAGATAACTTCAGATACTGAAAAATATCTCAAAAAACTAAAATAGGGTGGAGGATGGTATTTGCCAGGTTGTCAAGGTAGGATGCTCTGAGGATGTGAAATTTGAACTGAAAGCTTAGGAAGGAGTCAGCCCATAAAAACCACAGTGTGTTCTTTGCAGAGGGCACAACAAGTGTGAAGACCCTGAGATGCACATGAACTCAGCAGACTTGTGATAGAGGCAGATGGACCCGAGTGGGCAGAAGGCAATGGACGACAGACTGGGGCCAGAACACGAAGGGCCTTGCATGCATGGTGGGTGTGTGGGTTTCATCTGGAGTGCAGTGGGAACCCTCTGGTGTACTAGAGGGTGTTGAGTAGGGGAGTGACAGGATCTGTTCTTACTGTTTTTGAGGTCACTTTGGCTGCTGGACATAGAACTGGATGAAGAGAGACAAAGGCATGGGCTGCTGGCCACAGGATTGGGAGATGGATCTGGGAGGGGTTCTGGAGGGAAACAGACAAGACCTGGTGATGGACTGCATGTGAGGGGAGAGGAAACGAGGGGAACCAAGGATGACTTCTAAGCTTGGGGCTGTCACAAGTGGGCAACAGCCACATGTGGCCCAGCTGTTCATTCATTCACTCATCACCCACCCAGTGAACCCACTGGTGGGCCAGTTCTGGGCATCTAGAGTTAAAAATAACACAACCCTGCCCTCCAGGGTCCTACAGTATAGTGAGGGGGAACACCCAGTAAGTAGATACTCAAGGGACACGTGCTCTAACAGATCACAAGTTCACGCTGGGGGTCAAAGAAGACATCACTGAGAAGAGCCCTTGAGCCGGCTCTCAGAGGACCAGTGGAAGTGTCTCAAGGAAAGGGCCGAGAAGGGCAAGCTGAGCGAGCGTGGAAGCCCGGGGTAGGAAAGCACCAGTGCGCCAGGAGCACAAGGGGGCAGGCTCCCCTGCTCACCAGACCCCAGCCCGTGTCCATCCCAACAAGCCAGGCAGGGATCCCCAGAGAGTTTGTTTTGACGGATGGCCCAACACTGCAGCCACAGCGTCCTGTCTCCTGGTCACTCCCTCATCTGTTTGGCAGACTTGGTGACACCTCCCAAGCCCTGCCCTGTGCAGAGGATTCAGACCAGTCCTTGGCCTCAAGGAGCTTACATACCATTATCTGCTCACCACTGTCATCACAACAATTTATTAGGTACTTTGTTCCAGGCTCTGGCTGGGGATTTCCGTGCATTAAAAAAAATTTTTTTTTTACAGATGAGGAAATGGAGGTGCAAAGAGATGAATGCACTGTAACTCGGGGATGCACTTTTACACGCCTGCACTGACTGCAGCCCCTGCTGGACAAGGGCAGTCTGGCAGGCAGGCAAGAGCCCCAGCTTTCTGAGCTTGCCATTTTAATCTGAATCACGCCAAAACCCCATCTTTCCCTCCTCCGGCTCTCTCAACACACACACACACACACACACACACACACACGCTGCTAATGCCTCCTTGGAAACCAAAACACTGCCGAAGAGCAAGCAATTCTCATGATGTAACTTCGCAAGAACGTGGCAATTGTATCAGGACCACAGAACAATCCCTCATCTCTTGTTTCTGTATGACAGACTCTATTCTCGTGTGTGGGCTCCTGGAGAGGGGAGGAAAATCCCATATGCCATGCTGGTTTCCTTCCAAACTTTCAGAATTCTCCTTCAGTGTCACAGGTTCAGGAAACCAAGAAAATAACATGAGACAGTCTGGTGCGGGCCACTGTTGGGAAGGCAGAATAACCACTTTTTCCTAAGCGTATGGAGGTTGTTGCAAAGAAAATACACACATCCAGGAATGTTCAATTACAAGAGAGTGATCTCTTCCAAATGTTTCAGACAAGCATAGAAACGGATCCCTAGCCCCACTGCAGAGCTGCTCCCTCAGCGTGGAGTGGGCTGCTCTCCGCAGACGTGGTGGAAGCTGGGTCCACCTTCGCGTGTCTTGAACAGAAGCCGTGACAAGACGAATAAGAAGGAAACAAAGAGGGTTGTGGGCAGAACAACCCCTCCACTGCACTTCAGGAGCGGTAAGGGTCTGTACGTACACGCACGCACGCATGCACACACAGCATGCTGATTTCCAATTACCAAAAGGCTTCCCCCAAGGGAACCATCACTCTGGTGCTGGACCCCTGGCCAGCAGCTTGAGTGGGCTGGCAGGGCTGCTGTCTCTACCTCCTCCTGACCCTCTCCAAACTGGCCAAACCTCTTTTCCTGGCAAGCATCAGCGTCTGGAGGCTTTCAAAGAGAGGCCCGGCCACGTAAGCACATGTCGGACTTGAATGCCATCACTCACTGCAGCGCTCACCGCCGCCCCCGCCCCGCACCCCATCTCTTCCAAGCCACCCACCAGATGTTCAACCTCCAACATCCCACCTTCTCACCAAAGGAGGGAGAATGGGCTGGGGAGGCGCCACCATGGCTGTGCCTCTGTGGAGGGGAGAGAGGAGCAGAGCGTGGGAAAGGGGGCTGGCTTTTTAGGGATGGAGGTCTGCAGAGCTCACAAAAAAAGGACAAAACCTCAGTTTGTGAAACTGAGCAAACCCAGAGAAAAGGACGAGGAGGGCATCCTCCTGGGGAGGGAAGCATCTGTTGACTAAGAAAAAACTCTTGGTAACAAAAAACTGTTATAAATCACCAATACACTTAAATTAATCTGTGGCCTAATAATCACAGCAATATCTATATCCACTTGGAACGCATCAGGGTGTATTTACAGCACCCATTCTTCAGTCTGACAGAGCTCAGAGCACATGTGGATTTGGGGAGCCCATACAGCAGCCTGGAGTTCAACACCCTCCACCCCCTGCCGGTTCGCAGCTGCAGGTGAAGGCCTGGTAGAAGCTAAGAACAAGACAGGAGAACAGACAAATCAGGATCTGAATTCTCACCTATCACTTACTCTGTACCCTAGGCAAGCCACTCGACCTGACCCAAGCTCCACCTCCCTTGCCTGTTAAACAGGGAGAATCGTGATTCCCACCTCGCAGATGGTGGCGGGGGTCCCCGGGATGCTGGTATGTGTGTCGTTCGGGTACTTGAACTGGTGTGTGCCGTTCGGGTACTTAGGGATTCCAAACAGACGTGGCTGTCAGTGACCTGGACTGGTACAGTCAGACCAGTAATTCCTCTGTCCTTGGCAGGGACTAGGAAGGAGAGAGGGACCCCCTGCTCCTCACAGTAATCTGTCTTCCAGCCCCATCCTCTGTCTACCACAGGTAGGTACATTCTCATGATGTAACTTCGCAAGAACGTGGCAATTGTATCAGGACCACAGAACAATCCCTCATCTCTTGTTTCTTCGCTGCGCTAGCGCCCCTCACCACCGCACTCACCCTCTAGGGCAGGGCAGGCATGGGCAGGGCTCTCTGAGCATAAGACCACAAGACATGGCATTGATGTTAAGGCACCGAGAGAAACGTGAGTGAAGAGTATGCACTTCTCATAAAACCAGGGAAGGTTCTCAGAAGAAAACCAATCCTTTGGTTGGCTGGATAGTTTTCTAAGACCTTCTAATGAAAAGGCCACTCGAGCTTCCCCATCCCTCATGCGTGCACATACAATTACTCCTGAAACCAAAGGCTCCTCCTCCCTTCCAAAACAAGGCTGCAGAACACAGGCGGAGGGGAGAGTTCCCCACGTGCAGCCACCAGCTGGCTGGCAAGGCCTGATTTCTCCAGAGTAGAGGAGGCCGACTTGAGGGAAACAAGAGGCCTAGGGATCCCTGTGGGTGAGGGCTTGAAGGGAGCATTGGGAAATGGGGGTGAAGGGGAGAGCAAGAATGAGGGTGGCCTACCTGGAGCATGCCAGACCCCCTCAACAGCCCTGGGAGCACCTTGGAAAGCTGGAGAGTGACACTCCCCTTTCCACATATCAGGGGTCATGGTATCCGGTTCAGGGACCCGGTGCCCGCTCCCTCTCCCCGACTCTGCACAGCCCTCATCAGTCTTAATTAAGGTCCCAGGAGCACATGCTCTGGGGAAGGCAGGCAGCGTTGCATGGAACTGGACGGACGGTGTCCACCTGGGCAGCCATCAGCAGAGACAACCCTCCCTGTGGAACGCGCCCGGCCTCACCAGCGCCCCAGGTCCAGCCAACCCAGCCTCTGCTTGAGTGCCCTCCTCCTACTCTCCCTGTCGCACCCCTGCCTCCTCATGGTTGATTCTTGACACAAACAGAGGGATCCTTCTCCCATCCAAGTACTAACCAGGCCCGACCCTGCTTAGCTCCCGAGATCAGACGAGATCGGGCACGTTCAGGATGGGATGGCCGTAGACCAGAGGGATCCTTCTAAAACATCAACCAAAAACTCGCGGGACACACACTAAGAAGGGTGGACTCTCCTGTAGGTAGAGCATACCCAACTGGAGAAAAACAAGCTACATCCCAGATCTTTCTCCGGAAGGAAGCTAGAGGAATGCCCTGAACGGTAAGAGAAGGCACTCCACGTCCAGGCAGCGGCAAGAGGAGAAAGAAGTCAGCCAGTGGCATCAGCGAGTGCAGTAACCTTCAGGACAGAGCTGAGGACAGCCTGGGGCTTGGACGCAGGGAAAGCCGGCCTCGCAAAGGGACAAGTGCCTGAATCTCCCAGAGTCTCCTGGGGCGGAACAGGGAAGGGCGCGAGATGGAGACTGGGGTTTTCTGGGAACGTGAGATGACTCCTGAGCATGTTCTCAGGCTCAAAATAAGGAGCGGAGGGCCAAGCAGTAAAAATGCAAGAGAAAGGGGAGACGCCTGACAGAGCACATCTCCGAGAGGACAGTAAGGTGGGACTGTGGTAGCGGCTTCCCCTGCCCCTGGAGGATGGGGGAGGATGGTGGCCACTACTCAGACCTTCGCTACAGGAGGGTGGCCCTGGGGAGACAGGAGAGCCTGGTTGGCAGAGGGGGCACCCATGCCAGCACGCAGGGGCTCGGTGAAGTCTCTCAGGATGAGACACTTTTACCCTATAGGAATGTGAAGCAAAAGCACAAGAACCAGACCATAAATTTCCTCCACGGAAGACCTGCTGTGACCTTTGGGACAGGGAGCTGTCCCAGGCAGAGGACACTAATGAGGCCCCACAACTAGACACAAGGAGGGATCCTGGACTAAGACAGGAACAGAAAAAGAACACTGGGAGGGAAACCAGTGGCATGTGAATAAAGTCGACAGTCCAGTTCATAGCATCGTAACCTGTATCAACTTACCTAAGTTAATTTGATAACTGGATTAAGCCTCTGTAAGCTATTCACATATAAGCTGCATGAAAGGTACATGTAAATGCTGGTACTACTGGGCAACTTTTCTGTAAGTCTAAACTTATTTCATAATAAAAAGGTAAATTTAAAAAGCAAATCTATACCCTTACTTCCCAACCTCCCTTCCTTCCCCCAACACACATACACAATCTCCGCAAGCAGGCCTAACACGGGGCTCACCGCTTCCTGTGCCAACCATTACCTGAGAGGTGCAGCTCCAGGGGGGCTGAGGGTCAGGCATTTTACGCCTGTTAGCTGTGGGCCAAACATACGTTTTCTGTGGTAGACAGAGGATGGGGCTGGAAGACAGTTTACTGTGAGGAGCAGGGGGTCCCTCTCTCCTTCCTAGTCCCTGCCAAGGACAGAGGAATTACTGGTCTGACTGTACCAGTCCAGGTCACTGACAGCCACGTCTGTTTGGAATCCCTAAGTACCCGAACGGCACACACCAGTTCAAGGCCCCTCTTGCCCCCCACTGCTGCCATGAGACCCGCGGGACTTGCACACACACCCCTACGTGTGCCTGCCTGGCCTGTTCCTATATGCTGCTGCCGGCCACAGGAAGGTCAAGCTCTGGGGGCCCCAACTGGGCGGGGAGCTCCTCACTTGCCTCAGTCAGCTCCAAGCAGAGAGCCCTGTGCCAGATACTGCCTGGCTCATAACGAGGGTAATTTAATTCTTTGCTGCTCTTCCTCGTCATCAGGTTGAACTTTAGAAATATCAAGGTGAAGAACAGGTTGGCAGAACAGGACACTCACACTCTTAGGCCTTCCTGACAAATACCACTGAGTCCTGACTCATCGTGCACAGCCTGGCATTTCCCACCTTAATGGGAAGGAAGTTGTCTGAGAGCAAGGCAGGGTAGGCGAGCTCCTCCTAGAGAAGGACGGGGAAAACCACCTAGGAAGCAGCACGACAAAGCCCAGCAGGAATAAAGGGTGCACCCCCTGAGGTGGGAGCAGGAAGGTGAAGAAGGACATCCTTGGATCCAGGCGGTCTTCAAGCGCCATTCCACATTCCACGGAGAACACTGCAGGGGGTGGCGCGGGGTGACGGTACCAAACCGCAGAGAGGAAATGACATTTTCCCATCAAACCATATAAACAGATCTAAGTTCCAAGACAGTGAACTGGGTCCACACATCTGCCTTCCCCTCTTCAAATCTTGTTGAGACGAAAAAACAAGAAGAATAAGAAATCTGTTGCAGGGGCGCCTGGGTGGCTCAGTCGTTGGGCGTCTGCCTTCGGCTCAGGTCATGATCCCAGGGTCCTGGGATTGAGCCCCGCATCGGGCTCCCTGCTCCACAGGAAGCCTGCTTCTCCCTCTCCCACTCCCCCTGCTTGTGTTCCTGCTCTCGCTATCTCTCTCCCTGTGAAATAAATAAATAAAATCTTTAAAAAAATAAAAGAAAATGCAGCGGCCTGAGAGCCTACTAACTAAACGTGAGCTAGAGATAAACTTGAAAAGAAATGTACAGAAATCATTTGAAGCAAATTGCGATATTTTCCTAACAAAAAAGAAGACAAATCAAAGGAGAGACGTTTCACTCCTCTGAATAAAGAGACAATATTGTAAAGACATCAATTCTCCCCAAATGATCTATAAATAAAATACAAGGTCACTCTAAATCCTAAGGGGATTCATTTTGGAATTCAAAAAATTGATTTAAATTTTCATCTGGAAGAATAATTTGTAAAAGCTAAGAAGTTTTGAAAAAAAGCAGTAGGATCAGAAGTGACCTGTCCTGCCAGGAAGCCACAGAGAGATGAACGGATTAGCAGGAACAGAACACAGTCCAGATCACGGGGTCAAGTGCACGTGAGACTTAATATCTAGTCAAGACAGCATTGCAAATGGTGGGGAAGGACAGATCACATAAGAAATGGTGATGAAACAATCTACTATTCGCTTGAGGGTGGGGGGATTCATTTAAAATCTTACCCAGTATCTTAAGAAAAACAAATGAGCAAATCCTAAGAAAAAGAGAGAGAGAGGCAAACCAAGAAAGAGACTCTTAACTAGAGAGAACACCCTGACGGTTACCAGAGGGGAGGTGGGTGAGGTGAACTAGGTGATGGGGATGAAGGAGGGCACCTGTGATGAGGAACAGGTTTTGTATGTATTGAATCACTAAATTGTACACCTGAAACTAGTATTACACTGTATGTTAACTAACTGGAATTTAAATAAAAACTTAATAAAAACTTAAATAAAAAAACTTTAAAACTTTAAATAAAAATCAAAAATCTTATTCAGTATCATCTCTAAGAATGAAGTTTTGATAGAGATTTAACCAAACATAAAATCCCCATAAAAATACCAGAGGAAACACTAATCATTACTTTTTAAATAACTCTGGGCTGAAGAAGTCCTCTCTAGGGTGATACAAAAGCCAGAAAAACAAAGGAAACCCCTGGCAGATTTAACTACATTAAAAATGAAAACTCTGGGGGCGCCTGGGTGGCTCAGTTGGTTAAGCGACTGCCTTCGGCTCAGGTCATGATCCTGGAGTCCCGGGATCGAGTCCCGCATCGGGCTCCCTGCTCGGCAGGGAGTCTGCTTCTCCCTCTGACCCTCCTCCCTCTCATGCTCTCTGTCTCTCATTCTCTCTCTCTCAAATAAATAAGTAAAATCTTTAAAAAAAAAAAATGAAAACTCTGTATAAGAAAAGACATCATGGGGCACCTGGGTGGCTCAGTCGTTAAGCGTCTGCCTTCGGCTCAGGTCATGATCCCAGGGTCCTGGGATCGAGCCCCACATCGGGCTCCCTGCTCCACAGGAAGCCTGCTTCTCTCTCTCTCCCACTCCCCCTGCTTGTGTTCCCTCTCTCGCTGTGTCTCTCTCTGCCAAATAAATAAATAAAATCTTAAAAAAAAGAAAAGAAAAGAAAAGAAAAGACATCATGAAAAAGACGTAAGACAATGAAAACCCCAGGGGGGTGGGGCGTGTTAGAAAGGTCACATGAGAGAGGACGAAGGAAGATCCTTAGTAAGGAAAGAACTCCCCCAAGAGTCCGGCTCAACTCTCCGCAGGCGTGCTGCCCCAGCTTGTCTCCTGCAGAGAGACGCTCTCAGCAGCACCTTTCTCGTGGGTGTGAGGACAACACAAGAGGCTGTTTGTGAAGCACTTTACCCAGAGTCTGAGCAAAGCAAGGAAATCATCAGACAGGCAAGGCGAGAGCATGTTCCAGCAAGGTCACTGGCTGCACCACCACCCGCAAAGACAGGAGGAAAACACTGGAAAACCTTATCAGTGTGTTTCAGTACATGCAGCTGGGGCACATCCATTCAGGGGGACCCTAAGCAGTGGTTTAAAACGATGAGATGGATCAGTATCTACGGACAGAGAAAGATGTCCACCAATTCAGGACACAGCCACCCTTGTTAATTCATCCGGCAAGTATGCACTGAAAGTCTAGTATGTGTCAGGTACTGTTCTAGGGGCTGGGCACAGAGCAAAGAAAAAGCTGCAAGTCCCCCAGTACGTTCTAGCGGAGGCGGCAGACAATAAATAAAGCATGCAGTGAAATATGAGTGTTGGCTGGTGGTAAGAGAGGAAAAAAGTAAAGCAGGGCTAGGGGCGAGGCAGAGGGGGAAGAGGGGTTACGATTTTAAATGCGGAGGTCTAAGAGTGCTGAGAAAGTGACATCTGGACATGTTTTCCATCACTTATGCACTAAAGCGGACACACACTCCACTATTAATATCATTGCCTCTGAAAGTGTACGGCACTCTCAGGATGTGGCTCAGTCAGTTAAGCGGCTGCCTTCGGCTCAGGTCTGCCTTCCCAGGGTCCTGGGATTGAGCCCCGCATCCGGCTCCCTGCTCAGCGCGGAGCCTGCTTCTCCCTCTCCTGCTCCCCCTGCATGTGCGCGCACTCTCTCTTTCTCTCTGACAAATAAATATCTTTTTTTAAAAAGTGTACGGCACTTTCACTTTCTACTTTTTGTACATGTCAGTATTGTTTGATTTCTTTTAAAATAAGTGATAAAATAATGCTGTGAGCTACACAGCATGTGGAGAGAAAACTGAAAGTGAACTTCCACAGACAAGCACTTCGGGATGGCTCACAGCCAGGTATCCCACACTTAGGAGGGTGGAGTTGGGTGCCTGGTGCTTTGGCACCACCTGGTGGCCATTTCCAACCATGTCAAGGATGGAAAGGCAGGGTGCACAATTGTACAAAACGCCACCTGCCCTGTGGACAGGGACTAGAAGGAAAATGCAGTTCGATTTGTTGGGATGACAGGGTCATGGCGGGATTTATTTAGCTTGGGTTTTCTATCATAGTTTTGTAATGTTTCATTCATGCGTAACTGCAACAGAGCCGTCCTATGGGACAGCCAAATGTATCGAGGGGCAGACGTGGAGAGTAGGTCGGGTGGCACAGATCCATAAAACCAGGCCATCTGCACATGTGCCCCCAAGAAGGTTGGGGAATTCAGAGTGACAACTTCAGGTTACTCAGTCCGTGGAAGAGGAGGGGTCTTCCCCAGTGGGCAGTGCCTAAGAGTCTGGCTGGGATGAGCAGCTACATACCTGCCCTCAATAATAATCACTAACTGAGCATGCGTGCAGACCACTAAACCAGTGCCTCTTCATCAAAGCCCAGAGGAGACTGAGGGATAACCCCCAGGTGACGGAGAGGTGACACTGATCACACTCTGCCTGGGGCATTTGTCCCTTCTCTGTCCTTCTGGTTCTCAGTCTATGCAGGGCCCCTCCACTGTGTACCCTCCACTTGGGCCACCACAGCACCTGTCACCCTGACCGGGAATCGCTGCTTTCCCTGGGCATCTGCCCGCTCAGCCACAAGCTCTGTGAGGTGAGTCACAGCTATCTCATTCGCCCCCAGAGACGGCACCTGCAAGTCCAGTGTTCTGGGTTTGAATGCAGCTCTACCACCTACCACCCACGTGACGGCGGCAAGTGCCTCTCCAAGCCTCAGTTCTCCCTCTGTGCCCACCTCGTGTGGCTACTGTGAGGACTAGCAGCACCAGGCGGCACTGAGGAGTGCGGGCGGTGCCAGGTGCTCATCTCAGGGCTCCACAGGTATTAAGTCTCTGAGCTGAGGCGTCTCTGTGGTAATAAGTGTTGTTACAGTGCCCCGCACAGGAAGTTCTCAGTTATTTGAGCCTCAGTTCCCAGCACGGTACCCAGCAGTCGGCTGTGTTCTCAACAAAAATGGATGAACTACTCCCCCAACCTACTGTGAAAAGGGGCAAGGTCAGAGCAAGACTGCGAAGCTTAAACCACCCCAACAGCACGCCCAACCACGTGGTTCTGCTGCCCCCCAAAAAGGCTCAAGGACTGCACAAAAGGACTTCAAGGAGAGAAGGCCCTCCGGCGGGTACTGGGGAGAGTGCAGGAAGGAAGGAGAAGTGGTGTGAATACTTGGGGCTGATGCCGGGAGGGGGGTGTGGGGAACAGCAACACTCTGGCTTCCGGCTCAGGGTCAGTTCAGGCAGGACCCAGGTGGAAGCCACCTCCTGGGAGCGGCCTCAGCTAAAAGCAGGTGAGACTTGCCTTAACAATCCCTCCAGCCAGGATCACTCCCAGGCTCCGTACAGACACCTTCAACACACCCAACCAGCAACAGCCCCATCTGAACATCACGTCCTATCCTTGCTGTCCTTGCTTTCCGTGTGCTTCCTTCTGATTCCTTGCATTCCAACCCACTCAAGTGGTCAGGGCTGTGGTCCCCACAGAGGAATGCAAGGGGGGACTGAGAGGTACCAAACCCATTGAGAAATATAGGCCCTGCCTGTGGGGGAGCACATTCTGTGCAGGGAGCATGCAGTCTCCCTGCCAGCCCCTTGGAAGTGGCATCCAGCCACTGAAGGACAGATGTGCAGACAAGAACAGGTGCCAAAATGTCTCTGGAGCTCACCAGTGGCCACATCTATCCTGCTGTCTCTCACAGCCAGGTGTAAACAGGGGCCGTAAAAGAATCCTCCTCCCTCCTCTTCCGGCTCCTTCCTGCTCTCCTTTCCAGTCTCATTTTAGATGTTACTTCCTCCAAGAACCCTTCTGTGACCCCCTCTGTTATGTCTTTCTTCTACAGGCTTTTAGAGCACCCAGACTTCTCCTCCATGGCACTCGTCACGGTTGTCCTGAATCATGTGTTCGTCTTCCTCCCTGGACCAACACTCTCCAAGACATCCAGTAAGAGGGTCATGCAAGCTGCGTCAGGAGCCGGCCCATGGCTTCTATGGCTCACGAACCCTTTCCTGAGCAACCTTTGTGCTGTTGTCTATTTATGTTTAGGTTCCAGAACGAGATGCTCAAAAGTCAGAAGGTGTCAGATGTTACAACTGATGGCCTGAACCTTCATCTTACAGAAAGGAAAACTCAAGTCTCCTTGCTTAAACAGTGACATTTATAAAGACAGTCTCAAAAGAAATAACAGAAAGGTACAGTTACTTTCCTGGGTTGTTTCTTGATATTTAATTATTTTTAAATTATACTTTATTGGACTTCCTATTTGAACTACAAAAGCAACAGATCCCTGTTGCTATAAGCCAAACCCAATAGGATGTACAAATAAAAGCCATCAACCCGCTTTCCCCCTACCGCTCTTCCCATTCCAGCCACCAAAGGTAATAGCAGCAAGCAGCAAGGTGTATTCCTCCAAGCTTTTCCACCAAGCAACATAAATACACATAACCAAGTGGGACTCATACCAGAAACCAAGGTCATACCTCAAGTGCTGCGGGGCCCGGGCAGATCATGTCACTGGTGAAACTGCAGGAATAACAGAAGGAGGATACATGGGGCCAGTGGCTAACTACACTACCTAGAGCTTTCCATTTTGAACATTTGTAAAGCACTGAACAGGCCACACAAAGCAACCAAGAGGGAGATTAGACAGTGGGTAGCAGAGCTGATAAAAGTTCCGATTTGGGGGCCCTAGTCACATCCTGGGCCCAGCATCTGTTGGCTGGGTGACCATAAGTTATTTAGCCAGTCTGTGTTTCAATTTCCTCCTCTGAAAATCGGTGATCCAATAGTACCTACCTTGCAACTTCGTTGTGAGAAGAGAGTAAGTTCACTGTGTAAAACACTTAACACTGCCCAGCACAAGGAATTATCTGCCACCATGGGCCACCAGTTTGCAGCCCCTGCTGGAGACGTTATTATGCAATTTATCTTTGAAACCTACTACAGGTTGTGGCCTTCTCCGAGGTCAGAAGAGTGAAACCTGCCTCCTTTGTAATCACTGCCTAATCCATCGCTGACAGGTGCTCCCATTCCTCCCACCTTTCTGCCACTCCAAACAGCAGTGCAGAAAACAGCTTTGTATTGCTTTTTGCACTGGTGCTTTACTTCTGCAGGACAGACTCCTAGAAGTATACTGATGGGTTTCCAGATTAGGGATTTTTTAATATTTATTAGATATTTTCAGATTATGTTCCCCAAAAGTTAGAACAATTCATACACCTACCACCAATGTAGGAGATGACCCACTTCCCCATTTACTGGCTATGGCTGGTTTTATCAATCTTTGTAACTTTTTGCCAATTAAAAAGGTAAAAAAGAGGGACGCCTGGGTGGCTCAGTCGGTTAAGTATCTGCCTTCGGCTCGGGTCATGGTCCCAGGGTCCTGGGATCAAGTCCCGCGTCAGGCTCCTTGCTCGGCGGGGAAGCTGCTTCTCCCTCTGCCTGCTGCTCCCCCTGGTTGTGCTCTCTCTCTCTCTGTCTCTCTGACAAATAAATAAAATCTTTTTTAAAAAATAAAAAGAAAAGAAAACTTGTTTTAATTCACATTCTGTTAGTGATAATCTTTTGAGGCAGAGAGCTCAACTTCTTTCTTTTCTCCCTTTCTTCTTTAGCATGAGAACTCCTATTTTTAGCTAAGCACACCCTATGCTTCCTTGCAGCTCAGTGTGGCTAAGCTCTACTCAATGAGGTGTAAATGTTAGTTCTGTGTGAGACTTTTGAGAAGTGTCTGGAAGGGAAAGGGCACACCCTTTCTCCCATCTGTCTCCTTCTGGCTTGTGGAATGCAGATGTGATGACTGGAGCTCAAGCAGCCACCTTGAATCAGAAGGCACTCTGCTACGGATGGAAGAGCAGCAAGATATAAGGAACCTGGGTCTGGAATGACTTTGATTCCACCATACCAGTCCTTGACTGCCCACCTCTTTACTTTTTCATGAGATGAAAACATATACACCCTTACTGTTTAAGCCATTGTTATGCAGGCGCTATCTACTATATGCAACCAAATCTCGTCCTAATACACCTGCTGATCCCCAAAAGTCAAAACTGAACATTTTTCCTTCCAGAACACAAGCAAACAACTATGCCTCTATGTTTCATTTGCTCTGTTTATTTAAGTGTCCTAAAAGTGGACCACTTATTTCCCCACTCTCAGCCCTTCTTCCAAAGCCATAGGTTCTGCAAAGATGGTTTAGAATTTTTAATTTTCAACCTATTATGTTTTCCCATACAGTTCTCTTGTAGCTTAAAGATTAAGAACGCAACACAATAAAACCCATCTGGAAGCAGCACTAGCCCTGAGATTAAAGCACATGCCCTGACAGGCACACTCCTTCCTGCACTCTTGCCCCGTCTCATCATCTCTGCCCTGCTTTCACTGTGTTTCTGCTGGAGAGCTTGACAGAGCATTTTCTCAGCTACACTGAACAGATACTGTATGTTTTACGCCATCACGTGTCTGAAACGCCCTTCTTTTGCAATAACCCACGAGTGGCATCTGGGCTGGGTATACAGAGGACCGGGGCCCCTCTCCCGTGAACAGCCTGTAGACACCAGGCCACTGCCTTCCCGCCTGCAGGGTTACATAGGGGAAGCCCAGTGAGAATCTAATTCTCTTTCCTTAGAAAACCTGCTCTTTCTTCTTACAAAATTTTAAGGTTTTTCTCTTTCTTCTTGGAGTTTAGGAATTTTACTAGAAAACAAGAGTAAGTGTTGGCTTTAGTGTGAACTGGATGAATCCACTGAATCTGAAGAATCACGTCTTTCTATAGTTCACTGAAATTTCCCTCTACTGTTTTTCTATTACTCCTCCATCTGTTCCTTTTTCTCCTCCTGGAACTTCTATTCTATTAGCCCTGTGCCAGGTCTCCTGGGTAAGGCCTCTAAGTGTCCCACATGTTAATTCATTATTTCCATTTCTTTGTATAATTGTTCTGGGTTATGAGACATTTCTTCTCTTTGGCCTTCCAAACCACTAATTTCAACTCTTCTATTGATCCTTGAATTCAAAAGCCACGTTCTTTAGTTCCAGAAAGCCTCTGGCACACTTCCATCTCATCCCTTTGGGAGTTCCTTCCTTGTGAATTAAAGTTCTTAAGTGTCCTCTCCATTCTTCCTGCCTCAGAGAAGCTACTGCTCCAAGTGTGAAGTTTGGCTTTCCTCCTTTCTACAACCAAGTCCCTGAAAATGTGTTGTCATTTGTCTTTGCCTGTTGAAGGACACAGGTTCTTGTAGCCCCTGTTCATGGCAGACCGCCTGAGCTCCTGCAGCAGTAGCAAGCCTGAGGCCCTGGACAACCTGAGAGCCTTTGTTCAAGAGAGCTCAAGTGAAATACGCTGCTGAACAGGGATCTTCCTGCTGAGAAGTAGGGAGGAAATCCTCTGCCCTTTGGTCCCCACCCAGGTGATGACAGGAGAGAGGAGTCCTCTCCCCCTGCAGAGGCTGGGTGCAAGCCTGCCCAGATCCCCCATGAACCGCAAGTGGGCAGCCACAGCCCCTCTCCTGAAATCCAGTTTTGGGTTTTTTTTTTTAGTCTTTTTTTCTTTTAATTTTTTTAAGTTTATTTATTTTTATTTATTTTCAAGTAATCTCTACACCCAGTATGAGGCTCAAACTCACAACTCTGAGATCAAGAGTCGCAAGCTCTTCTGACTGAGCCAGCCAGGCACCTCATCCTGGAATCCAGTTCTAATCAGAAAAAGCACAGACCAGGAGAGGAGCTCCATTTCTAGAACAAGACTGACCTAGAGTCCAATCTCAGCTCTGCCACTAACTTGCTGTGTGACTTCACGGAAATCACTTCTCTGAGTCTGTTTTGTCGTGTGCTCCCACCTCTAAACCAGCAGTTGTCTCCAGCATCCTCCTTAGGGGAACCAATCCCACCAGTAGGTAAGCTTCAGAGAAAGTGCTTCTACTAAGCACTATATGAATTACTTGTGTTGTAATTTATCATGCAACATCAAGGAAGACTGAATCCCTGGTAGGAAAGCATCAGAAACTTCACCTTCTGCCTCTTTTGTAATAATGGGTTGACAGAAGGGTAAGACTACTAGAAGAATCTGAAAAATATTGTAATATTTCAGCTTTTAACTTTTTTGTGACTGCTCCTACCTGAAAAGAATCTCTTAGGATTCTTTTAGGCAAACACTCTCTGCCACTCCCCGTTTTATTCTTTTATGTTGTCTCAAGACCTTAGGACCATGGCCACAAAGCGGATGGATATTGAGAGCCATAAAAGAGTCCAAGTCGGTTTCAGTCTAGTAACATTTATTGAGCATCTACAGTGTGTAAGGTACTGAGCAAGGAACTGCATGAGATACAATAATGAGCAAGACACAACCTCTGCCTTAAAGTCTAGTCAAGGAGGTAAGATGGGAGGTACGGGGTATATCACAAAAGCACAATGAAATGCAGAATGTAGCCAGGGCCATGAGGAAATTAAAACATGTGTCACGAGGGTTTAAAAGGAAGGAGAGCAGGGTGCCTGGGTGGCTCAGTCGGTTAAGCATCTGCCTTCAGCTCAGATCATGATCTCAGGGTCCTGGGATGGAGCCCTGCATCAGGCTCCCTGCTCCGTGGGTAGTCTGCTTCTCCCTCTCCTTCTGCCCTTCCCCCTGCTCATGCGTACACTTGCTCGCTCGCTCTCTCAAATAAATAAAGTCTTTAAAAATAAATAAATAAAATAGGGGCACCTGGGTGGCTCAGTTGGTTGAGTATCTGCCTTCAGCTCAGGTCATGATCTCAGGGTCCTGAGATAGAGCCCTGCATCAGGCCCTCTGCTCAGCAGGGAGTCTGCTTCTCCCTCCCTCTGCCTCTTCCCTGGCTCGTGCTCTCTCTCTCTCACAAATAAATAAATAATATCTTTTAATAAGATAAAATAAAAAATAAAATAAATAAAAATTGTAATGAAATGAAATGACATGGAGGAGAGCAGCAGCAGAAAAACCTTCTCACAAGAGGTGCCAGATAGGATGGGCAGACTCTCAGGAAGCGAGAATGGGGGCGGGCAGGGGAAGAGGGCGGCAGGGGGTTGACCTATAGAGTGAAGTCCACATCTCATTTGGCCTTCACCCTTCCTCCCTCGGTGAAGCACCTCACACAAGAGCTGGCCTTTCTGATGAAGGGAGGGTCTGAGGCAAGGACAGCTGGAAGTGGTGGGTAGCTGCACTGGAAAGAGAGGACAGGGGTCTGTTGGCGGGGGGAGGGGGCCCTGACTGAGGCTGAGAAAGGAGGTCACCCAGCTACTGGGGAGTCAGACACAGAACGTCTGTCTTCTGACCACCAGAAGCAAATGGGCGACAGCACGACAGGGCAGCAACGAGAGGTTTTGCACAAGTAGGAGGTGGAGGAAGAAAGGGAAAGCCCTTGATACAAGAACCAACAGAGAACACCTCAGAGTTTAATCTGGCAAAGGAATCCCTAAAACACCCTCTGCACACATGGCTGAGGATGCCTGATGCCCCAAAAGCCGCCCTGCAGCTCCTCAGCCCCGTAGACACCATCTCTGGCTGCACCGCCATCCAGATCACCGGTCCCAGCGTGCCCCTTCCAGCGCCTGTCCATCATGGCCCTATGCTCCAGAAAGCACATTTCACTAAGGTCCATAAACCAACTTACCAGGAATACATGATGGGCTTCATAATCCCAGGCCAATAGGATATACCATCCCAGCACGTCTCTTTCCAAACAGTAGCCGCTGTAAAAGTAGGAGGAATAACTCCATTGACATAGATGTTCCAATATGGTAAGACTTGTTTTTCAAAGCTCAACAAGGTCAGACCAACTTTAGCACTCGAAGATCTGATTTCAACCTGTTCTTTGAAATGTCAAATACTTTTCCCATAGATCATATTTGATATCACCATTAGCCTACCAGGTAGCAAAGCCTGTCCTAAATGTATCAAAATCAACTTAAACTTCTTTGGTCACTATTCTCCTTTCCCACCATGCTTTGGACACATGCTATGGTATGGGTTTGCCTGGGGAATCAATCCCAAAGAACACATTGGCTCCATGGGAAAATGCATTCCGGCAGGCCCAAAGTACCAGTCACGGCCTCAGGCACTACCCCAGCAGGGAAGGAGCTCAGGAGTGCCCAGAAACAAACACCCCTGCCCTCAGAGCACAAGGCTGTTGAAAAAAGAGTGTGTATGACAAGGGAGTGCCTGGCATGTCCCGACGGTGACCTGCTGACACAGACAAGCATCCTGCACAGGGTGCCTGAAAAGGCCCCCCATCGCTGGTTTCTATCCTCCAAAGCACCCTCTTTCTCCACACCTCCACACCTCACTCCACACCCAGGTGGGCGGCTGCACCACCTCCATCACTAAGAAAAGTTGACTTCAGCTCTCCTAGGCCCCTCCTTTAACTTAAATGTCTCTGCATCTTCTCCTGGTCCTCTGCTCCCACCTCTGAGAGAAGCAGCTGGCTGCCTGAGACCCAGGGCCAACCAGGACCAGCAACCCCCTTCCTGGCAACCCCAATCTCTTCCACTCTCTTGGTCCTACCCTCTACCTGAGAACACCTGCCATTCTCCCCAGTCTTCCAAAGAGCTCTGACCCTTGAACTCCAGGTTGCTTCCCATCAGATACCCTGACCTTAGTACCATACCATCTCATTACCATCCACATGGTAACACTCTACCTAACCAGTGGTGCTGCTCCCTCCTAGGCCACCAAGACCTCCCAATTTGCTGAGGCTAGTGGCCTCAGGCTCTCCCACCTCCTGGTAGCTTTTAACATGGTTCACTAGTCCCTCTTTCTGGAAACTCAGCTCTCAGTCCCTAATAATGACTTTGTTGCTCTGTCTCCTCCCATCCCCTTAGTCTCTCTGGCCTCCTCCACTGGCTCCTTTCTTCTGCTGGCCCCTTGCTTTTGTCCTCTCACCTTTCAGAGCTTCCCTGCAGCCCTTGCCCGTGGAGGCCTGGCCCCTGCTTCCCTCTCCAGCTTCACTACCACCTCCCTGCGTCTCACACTTTATGCTCCAGCAACAAGGAAACCAACCCAAACAAAGAACACCCACTGAACTTCTTGAGGCTCATCCACTCGTCCACCTGCTTCCCACGTGCTTCCCGCAGCCAGGCTCTGTTCAGGCTGTCCCCTTGTTACGACCCTGAGCCACAGCTCACCAAACCTCCTGATTCTTCACTACCAACAGGTGAGAAATATTAAGCCAACATCTCTAAAATACATACGTTTATTTGTAAATTAAATATACATTCTAATGTACCGTGTTACATATATTATAAAACAAATGATCACAGTAGGAAAGATGAAATAAGTTAAAACAATTATATTATTCATCAATAATACAAAAAATTTTCATTCTCATTATTAAGTTTTAATAGGAGCATGTGACTCATATGCTTCTTTTTTTCAGTGTTTTTTTTAAAGATTTTATTTATTTGAGAGAGAAAGGGGAGGGGAGAGAGAGAGAGAGAGCATGAGCTGGGAGAGGGGCAGACGGAGAGGGAGAAGCAGGCTCCCCAATGAGCAGGGAGCCCTACACAGGGCTTGATCCCAGGACCCTGAGATCATGACTGAGCAGAAGGCAAATGTTTAACCACCTGAGCCACCCAGGCACCCCTTTTTCAGTGTTTTAAATACACTTTTTACAGGGGCACCTGGCAGGCTCAGTTGGTAGCGCATGCGACTTGATCTCAGGGTCGTGAGTTCAAGCTCCACCCTGGGCATGGAGCCTACTTAAATACACTTTTTATAGATGTGCAATATATGTACAAAAAAGTGCACACAATGTAAGTACACAGGTCAAAGAATTCTCAGAGTGAATACATCCATGTAACCAGCAGCCAGATGGAGAGAGAGAACATCACCAGCAACCCCCAAAACCCACTGCACCCCCTTCTATCACTACCTGCCCCCAAGGGTAGCCACTATTCTGATTTCTAACAGCATAGATTAGTTCCATTTAAACCTTATATGAATGGGATCACATAATTTATAATCTTTGTGTCTGAATGAACACTGTATCTGTGAAATTCATCCTGATTTTTCATTGAATTGTTATTCATTAACTCTTACTGACTACAGTTGTCTACTGTGGGAGTTTACCACATGTATTTGTCCATTCTACTGCTGATGGACACTGGAATTTTCCAGTCTGGGCAATGACAGATGGTGCTGCTCTAAACATTCTTGAGCATGACATTTAGTACACATTTGTATGCCTTTCTGTAGGGTTGATACCTTGGAGTGGAACTGCTAGGTCATAAGTAAGTGTATGGTCAGCTTCAGTAGATGACGGTTTTCCAAAGTGGCTAACGCAGTTTACGCCCCCACCAGCAGGGCAGGGAGTTCCAGCTGCTCCACATCCTCCCCAGCCCAGGATACGGTTTTGTTTTCGTTTTTCATTTTAACCATCCTGGCAGAGAAGATATCACTAAAGTAAGTATTACAGTTCCTTGTAAAGATGAGGAGAGTGAAATTAAGTGCCTCTCTCAAGCTCACAAACCTAAGGGGAGTCAGAGCAGGACCCGAGGTCTTTGGACTTCAAAACGTATACTGTTTCCATCTGCAGAGAAATACTGTTTCCAACATAAACACCCTAACAAGAGGCTACAGCACTAATAAAAGAACATGCTTGTGGACTATGCCCATGGACTCTGCCCATCCTAACACTCAACTCATGACAGGAAAAGCAGCATAAAATGGTCTATCAATCCAACTTTGAGACAGACACATAGAAAAAGTCTGGACATATATACCCCAAGTATTAATAATAAGATGATGGCTGATAAAAAAGAATAAAATCTTGCCATTTGCAACAACATGGATGGACACAGAGGGATTATTATGCTAAGTGAATAAGTCAAACAGAGAAAGATAAACACCATATGATTTCACTTATATGCAGAATCTTAAAAAACAAAACAAAACAAAAACAAACAAACAAACAAAAAAACCCAGACTCTTAAATACAAAGAACTGGTGGTTGCCAGACCAGAAGTGGGGATGGGGGCATGGGTGAAAGAGGTGAAGGGGATTATGAGGTTCAACCTTTTACTTATAAAATAAGTCAACACCAAAATAAAAAGCATTTGTACAGCAAAGGAATTCATCAACAAATCAAAAAGGCAACACAGTGAATGGGAGAAGATAGTTGCAAATGACATATCCAATAAGGGTTAATATCTGAAGTATATAAGGAACTTATATACCTCAACACCAAAAACACCCCAAATAATTGGATTTTAAATGGGTAAGGGATCTGAATAGGTATCTTTCTAAAGAAAATACACAAATGGCCAACAGACACATGAAAAGATGCCCAACATCACTCATCATCAGGGAAATACAAATCAAAACCGTAATGAGATATCACCTCATACCTGTCAGAATGGCTAGTGTCAAAAAGACAGGAAATAACAAGTGTTGGCAAGGATGTGGAGAAAAGCGAACCCTCGTGCACTGCTGATAGGAATGTAAATTGATGCAGCCACTAGGAAAAACACTTACGGAGGTTTCTCAAACAATTAAAAATAGAAATACCATATGATCCAGTAATTCCACTACTGGGTATTTACCGAAAGAAAACAAAAACACTAACTGAAAAAGATATATACACTCGTATGTTTGTTGCAGCATTATCTACAACAGCCAAGACATGGAAGCAGCCCAAGTATCATTGATAGATGAATGGATAAAGAAAATATAGCATACATATATACACAATGGAATATTATTCATCCATAAAAGAGAATAGGATCTTGCCATCTGTGACAACATGGATGGACCTAGAGGATATCATGCTAAGTGAAATTAGAGAAAAACAAATACAATATGATTTTGCTTACATGGGGAACCTAAAAAACTAAACAAAACAAAAAAATCAGACTCTTAAATACAGAAAACTGATGGTTGCCAGAGGGGAAATGGATGGGTGACAAGCAAAATAGATAAAGAGGATGAAGAGGTACAAAGTACTGTGCCAGTATTAAATAAGTCACGGAGGTAAAAAGTACAGCATAGGGAATACACTCAATAATATTGTAATAACACTGTATTGTGACAGATGGTAATTACATTTATCATGATGAGCACTGAGTAATGTATAGAATTGTCAAATCACTAATCACTATTTTATACACTGAAAACTAATACAACATTGTATATGTCAACTATATTTCAACAATAAAAGAAAGAAAAAAAGAGATAATGGCTGCTTTTTAATTTTTTTGGCCTATCTTTATTTTCTTACTTTTCTACAATTAACATTTAATAATAAAGAAAAGAGGAAGAGGAGTCCAAGATGGCGGAGTAGGAGACCTTAGTTTCCTCTGGTCCCAGGAATTCAGCTAGATAGCTATCAAATCATTCTGAACACCTGCGAACTCAACCAGAGATCAAAGAAAAGAATAGCTGCAACTCTACAAATAGAAAAATGACCACTTTCTGCAAAAATGACAATACGGGAAAACTCACCTCAAAAAAGAGAACAAGAGGCAATACTAACTGCCAGGGACCTAATCAGTATGGACATAAGTAAGACGCCAGAACTGGAGTTCAGAATAACAATTATAAAGATACTAGCTGGGCTTGAATAAAGCACAGAAGACACTAGAGGATCCCTTTCTGGAGAAATAAAGGAACTAAAATCTAACCAAGTTGAAATCAGAAAGGCTACTAATGAGATGCAATAAAAAAATGGAGGTTCTGAATGCTAGGATAAATGAGGCAGAAGAGAGAATTAGTGATATATTAGACAAAATGATGGGGAATAAAGAAGCTGAGAAAAAAAGATAACTACTGGATCACAAGGAAGAATTCGAGAGATAAGTGACACTATAAAGCAAAACAGTATTAGAACAATTGGGATCCTAGAAGAAGAGGAAAGAGAGAGAGGGGCAGAAGGTATATTGGAGCAAATTACAGCGGAAAACTTACCTAATCTGGGGAAGGAAACAGGCATCCAAGTCTAGGATGCACAGAGAACCCCCCAAAAAATAAATAAAAATAGGTCAACACGCCGACATATAATAGTGAAACTTGTAAATCATAGAGACAAAGAGAAAATCCTGAAGGCAGCTCAGGAGAAAAGGTCTGTAACCTACAATGGTAGAAACATTAGATTGGCAGCAGACCTATCCACAAAGACCTGGCAGGCCAGAAAGGACTGGCATGATATGTTCAAGGTGCTAAATAAGAAAAATATGCAGCCAAGAATACCTTACCCAGCTAGGATGTCATTCAAAATAGAAGGAGTGATAAAAATCTTCCAGGACAAACAGAAACTAAAAGAATTTGTGATCACCAAAATCTAAAAATGAAATAGAAACCAAAAGAACAGTGGAACAGATCAATGAAACTAGGAGCTGGTTCTTTGAAAGAATTATGAAGATTGATAAACCCCTGGCCAGATTTATCAAAAAGAGAAAGGACCCAAATAAATAAAATCATGAATGAAAGAGGAGAGGATCACAACCAACACCAAAGAAATACAAACAATTATAAGAACATATTATGAGGGGTGCCTGGGTGGCTCAGTCATTAAGCGTCTGCCTTCGGCTCAGGTCATGATCTCAGGGTCCTGGGATTGAGCCGCGCATCGGGCTCCCTGCTCAGCGGGGAGCCTGCTTCTCCCTCTCCCACTCCCTCTGCTTGTGTCTCTCTCTCACTGTGTCTCTCTCTGTCAAATAAATAAATAAATAAATCTTAAAAAAAAAAGAACATGTTATGAGCAACTATATGCCAACAAAATAGGCAATCTGAAAGAAATGGGTCCATTCCTAGAGATGTAGAAACTACCAAAACTGAAACAGGAAGAAATAGAAAACCTGAACAGACCCATAACCAGCAAGGAAATTGAAGCAATATTCAAAAATCTCCCAACAAACAAAAGTCCAGGGCCAGATGGCTTCCCAGAGGAATTCTACCAAACATTTAAAGAATACCTATTCTTCTGAAACAGTTTCAAAAAATCAGAATGGAAGGAAAACTTCCAAACTGTTTTTATGAGGCCAGCATTACCCTGATCCCAAACCAAAGACCCCCCCAAAAAGGAGAATTACAGACCAATATCCCTGATGAACATGGATGCCAAACTTCTCACCAAAATACTAGCCAATAGGATCCAACAGTACATTAAAAGGATTATGCACCACGACCAAGTGGGATTTACTCCTAGACTGCAAGGGTGGTTCAAAATCCATGAGTCAATCAATGTGATACACTACATAAATAAAAGAAAGGACAAGAACCATACAATCCTCTCAACAGATGCAGAAAAAGCATTTGACAAAGTACAGCATCCTTTCTTGATTAAAACTCTTCACAGTGTAGTGATAGAGGGAACATACCTCAGTATCATAAAAGCCATATATGAAAAGCCCACAGCGAATATCATACTCAATGGGGGAAAATTGAGCTTTTCCCCTAAGGTCAGGAACACAGCAGAGATGTCTACTATCACCACTGCTATTCAACATAGTACTAGAAGTCCTAGCCACAGCAATCAGACAACAAAAAGAAATAAAAGGCATCTGAATCTGTAAAGAAGAAGTCAAACTCTCACTCTGCAGATGACATGATACTCTATGCAGAAAACCCAAGACTCCACCCCAAAATTGCTAGAACTCATACAGGAATTCGGCAACGTGGCAGGATATAAAATCAACGCACAGAAATCAGTTGCATTTCTATACACTAACAATGAGACAGAAGAAATAGAAATTAAGGAGTTGATCCCATTTACAATTGCACCCAAAACCATAAGACACCTAGGAATAAACCTAACCAAAGAGGGAAAGAATCTGTACTCAGAAAACTATAGAACACTCATGGAAGAAATCGAGGAAGACTCAAAGAAATGGAAAAACGGGGTGGCTGAGTCAGTTAAGTGGCTGCCTTCAGCTCAGGTCATGGTCCTGGGATCAAACCCCACATCGGGCTCCCTGCTCAGTGGGGAGTCTGCTTCTCCCTCTCCCTCTGTCCCTCCTCCCACTCATTCTTTCTCTCACTCTCTCTCTGAAGTAAATAAAATCTTAAAAAGAAAAAAAGAAATGGAAAAATGTTCCATGCTCATGGATTGAAAGGACAAATATTGTTAAAATGTTTATGCTACCTAGAGCAATCCATACATTCAATTCAATCCCTATCACAATACCATCAACTTTACTCACAGAACTGGAACAAATAATCCTAAAATTTGTATGGGACCAGAAAAGACGCTGAATATCCTAAGGGATATTGAAAAAGAAAACCAAAGCTGGTGGCATCACAATTCTGGACTTCAAGCTCCATTACGAAGCTGTCATCATCAAGAGAGTATGGTACTGGCACAAAAACAGACACATAGATCAATGGAACAGAACAGAGAACCCAGAAATGGACCCTCAACTCTATGGTCAACTAATCTTCAACAAAGCAGGAAACAATATCCAATGGAAAAAGGACAGTCTCTTCAACAAATGGTGTTGGGAAAACTGGACAGCCACATGCAGAAGAATGAAACTGGACCATTTCCTTACATCACACACAAAAATAGACTCAAAATGGATGAAAGACCTAAATGTGAGACAGGAATCCATTAAAATCCTAGAGAAGAACACAGGCAGCAACCTCTGTGACCTCGGCCGCAGTAACTTCTTGCTAGACACATCTCCAAAGGCAAGGGAAACAAAAGCAAAAATGAACTATTGGGACTTCATCAAGATAAAAAGCTTTTGCACAGCAAAGGAAACAGTTGACAAAACCAAAAGATAACTGACAGAATGGGAGAAGTATCTGCCAATGACATATCAGATAAAGGGCTAGTATCCAAAATCTATGAAGAACTTAATAAACTCAACACCCAAAGAATAATCCAATCAAGAAATGGGCAGGAGACTCGAACAGATATTTCTCCAAAGAAGATACACAAATGGCCAACAGACACATAAAAAAAATGCTCAACATCACTCAGCATCAGGGAAATACAAATCAAAACCACAATGAGATACCACCTCACACTGGTCAGAATGGCTAAAATTAACCACTCAAGAAATGACAGATGTTGGCGAGGATGCAGAGAAAGGGGAACCCTCTTACCCTGTTGGTGGGAATGCAAGCTGGTGCAGCCACTTTGGAAAACAGCATGGAGATTCCTCAAAAAGTTGAAAATAGAACTACCCTACTACCCAGCAATTGCACTACTAGGTATTCACCCCAAAGATACAAATGGAGTGATCCGTGTGTGTGTGTGTAACACACACTGGAATACTACTCAGCCATCAAAAAATGAAATCTTGCCATTTGCAACAATGTGGACAGAACTAGAGGGTTTTATGCAAAATAAGTCAATCAGAGAAAGACAATTATCATATGATCTCCCTGATATGTGGAATTTAAGAAACAAAACAGAGGGTCATAGGGGAAGAGAGGAAAAAATAAAACAAGATGAAACCAGAGAGGGAGACAAACCATAAGAGACTCTTTTTTTTTTTTTAAGATTTTATTTATTTATTTTTTAGAGAGCGAGCGAGAGAGAAACAGCATGAGAGGGGAAAGGGTCAGAAGGAGAAGCAGGCTCCCCGCTGAGCCGGGAGCCCAATGTGGGACTCGATCCCAGGACCCTGGGATCATGACCTGAGCCGAAGGCAGACGCTTAACCATCTGAGCCACCTAGGCGCCCCCATAAGAGACTCTTAATCATAGGAAACAAACTGAGGGTTGCAGGAGGGGAGGGAGGTCGGGGGATGGGATAAATGGGTGATGGGCATTAAGGAGGGCATGTGATGTAATGAGCACTGGGTATTATCTAAGACTGATGAATCACTGACCTCTACCTCTGAAACCAACAATACATTATATGTTAATTAACTGAATTTAAATTTTAAAATGGGGAAAAATAAATAATAAATAATAAAAAAATAAGGAAAATAACTATTTTTTTTCATTAAGTCCTAATTACATACCATAAAATGGACCCTTTTAAACTATAGAACTCAGCAGGTTTTAGCGTATTCACTAAGTTCTATGGTCATCCCCCATATCCTAATTCCAGAACATTTTCATCAGCCCCAAAAGAAACCCTGTACCCATTAGCACTCAATCCTATTCCATCATGTCCCTGGCAGCCACTAATCTACTGTCTATGGATTTGTTTCTTCTAGACATTTCATAAAAACAGAATCATGTAGTATGGGCCTTTTTTGTCTGGTTTCTCTAGAATGTTTCAAGGTTCATCCATGTTGTAGTATGAATCAGTACTTCATTCTTTTTATAGCTAAATAATACTCCATTGTATGGATGAACCACAATCTGTTTATCCATTCATCAACTGACAGATATCTGGGTTGTTTCCATTTCTGGGTAGTATGGATAACACTGCTACCGCTATGAACATACCTGTGCAAGTTTTAGTGTAAGCATCTGTTTTCAATTCTCTTGGTTACATACCTAGAATGGAATTACTAAGTCACAAGGTAACTTAATGTTTAATTTTTTGAGAAACTGTCAAATTGTTTTCCAAAGAATCTACACCATTTTATATTTCTATCAGTGACATGCCCTCCTACAGAATGAAGGTGCCAGGGGCACCTGAGTGGCTCAGTCAGTTAAGCGGCTGCCTTCAGTTCAGGTCATGATCCTGGGGTCCTGGGATCAAGCCTCGCATTGGGCTCCCTGCTCAGCGGGGAGTCTGTTTCTCCCTCTCCCACTGTGCTCTCTCTCTCAAATAAATAAAATCTTTAAAAAAAAATGGTGCCAAGCAAACCTCTCCAGGGCAGTTCAAAAAGATGATGCCCGGAGGAGTCACCACCAAAGTGGCCCCCGGGATACTGCATACCTGCACAGCATTTGATTAGCTAGGAAACACATGCCCAGGCAGACTGGAGGGCAGGGAGCTTGCCTTCAAATCTTTTATCCCTCATATCTGTATAGTTCTTTAGAGTGCAGAGTATGCTCATGGGCATGATCTCTGGTTTAAGCAGGAATTCCTGCTTTTTCTGTTAATTATGGTTTCATGTTATATCTTCTCTCAATGATCATTTCATTTGTATTATATTTTATAATCATCATCACAACAACTACTTTGAAATCATTTTATATTTGAATGGTCCCACTCTCACTGCCAATCCTTTCCTTCTTTGACTTGCCCATCCATGGAT
Source organism: Mirounga leonina (assembly GCF_011800145.1). Taxonomy (NCBI): domain Eukaryota; kingdom Metazoa; phylum Chordata; class Mammalia; order Carnivora; family Phocidae; genus Mirounga; species Mirounga leonina. The sequence goes on from NW_023270433.1 coordinate 8,416,953, forward strand.
GGTCTTTTATTTTAATTCATCTCTCAGTGACAGGAGCATGCCTTCCAATGATATTTTTCCCCAGAATGGTGCACGGGTGTAGCAAAAGCTACACACAAGGTATGTCCTTGCACAATTGAAAAGAATTTCTGTTACCATCAAATGGGAACTAAAACTGGGCTGAGAATAAAATTCTTTGGTCACAACGTTTTCCCTCGGAACCCAATGGGCACTGCCCGACTGTCCTCTGGCACGTATGCTGTAGATAAGTCTGAGCCTAGCTAATTTTTTTTTCTTTAATTTCCTCATCCTTCTGCCAGGATGCTAATGGTATCTTCTCCTTATTCTTGAAATGAAAAAATTACTTCACCTGGATATTTTAAGTGGTAGCTAATTTTGTCTGGTTCATGATGAGCCCTTATCATCTACAGATTCAGGTCCTTCTGTTCAGAAAACTTGTGGCTTCCTTCTATGCCATTTGTTCCGGGCTCCAATCTGGTCCATCATCCACATCTGGGGTTTCCTCTGTTGCTTTCTTGTCCCTTCTGAGAGCACCAGTTTGTCCTCCTCCTGACTCCCTGACTTTCGGGAGTGCCACAATTCCAGATGCTGGCAACGTGTGCTTTATTTCCTTATGTGCTCTGAGTCCACAAGGCCCTTCCTCATCTCCGTCTGCTGACTCATCATCTCACCTTTCACAGCATCTAGAACTTCTCAGAGTGGACAAAGTAGATGATGTCTGAAGCTGGGAAATCTTTTACCCAAAGCTTGCTCTTCCTCTATTTCTCGCATGCCTTTGCTTATTTCCCTTGATACTGAGGATCTTTTCAGTGCATCCTCTCTAGTGTTCCTTCTCCTATTTGTTCATTTTCAAATGAGGACAGGTGAGGCCTGGCCTGATATTTACCCAAAAATTGTAGACAGATTCTCTTTGGTCCCTTCTCTATTCACCCTAATGGATTCAAGACTTCTCAGACACGGCTGTGGGTGAAGGCCCAGTACCACGTCTGTCACTCAGCACCTGGGACCACTCCTCAGTGACTGCCTTCCCATCTCTTGCCTCAGCTTCCTCTTCTGTAATACTGGAAAGTTGAGCTCATCTTTAAACATCACCAGGCTCTACATTTTTATGGTACTCTTATAAGTCAGACAGATTTAAACTTTCATTTTAATTTGGAGCCAATTATCAAGGATTTTGCTAAATATAGTTATAAACAAGTAATAACCAATTTCTTAAGAAAAACTCACTATATTTAAAAGTAAGCAAACCACAAATATTAAGCTCAAGAAATAGACTTCATCTGATTATACATAAGAAAAAAGAATTATAAATAATTTACCAAGAGCCAGCAGAGTACATGCCCTGGGGAGGTACTGGGTATAAAATATATAAAACAAAAGAAAAGAAAGGAAAGGAAAAGGAGCTATACATAAGCAATTGAGAGTTAGCCTTTCTCTCCCTGTCAGTCTGCCCAGCATCCTGTCAATTCCAGAACTTTCTGTCTTGTCTAAACACTGAAAACCAGATGGAAGCACTGTGATAACTATGTCATCACTGGGCCCGTCTTTTCAGAGCCCACAGACATTATAAGGGATAACAGTGGTCAAGAGCTTTTTATTGGCACATGCTCTACACACATTATCCCATTTAATCCCGGCAACCACCTATTAGAGGACTCACTCCTCCATGGTCTCTGGCACTCCAACATGTCCTGCTGGGCATGCCAAGAATGCAAGGTCCTGACCAGCCTTTACCCAGGCCATTTTTCAGGGTTGTGCCTAGAGGGATGAGACAACATCTCCCTCAGGGCTGAAAAACGGGCTTACTTACTGCCTGCTCTAAAGCAACAGGTGCCCCAGATCAGTGTTTCTCAGCCGTGACACAGAAGCACAGCATCCATCTGGGCCCACGGCATCACCCCCATGGGATTTCTGGGGAAGGGAAATGGACATACACGCTGATGCTAGTAATAAAGTCCTTTGTCTCTGACTCAGGCATTACACATACAAAGATAGAAAGTAGACAGGGAAAGTTCTGCCTCCTACATCCTCCTAACCTGAGTCCTGTAGCCCACCTCACCTAGATCCCACGACAGAGCTCAGTATACATCTTCCCATCTTTAACTCCAGTTTTTGTCCTTTCACTCACACTCATCTGGAGTTTCCACTGCAACATGAGGTCAAGCTTAGCAATTCTTTCCAGCATTGAAAGCCAAATGCCCCAACAATGTAATAATCATTCCTTCCCTCACTATTGTGTAACTCCTGATGGCTCATGAATTAAGCTCCTGAGCAAGTTAGCAAAGAAATCACTTCTTTTCCAGTCTAGTTTCCTGCTCTTACTCAAGCACCATATGGAATTAATAAAATATTGCTTTATAATAAGTTGTGAAGGCTCAACCATTTATAGGCCATATATACTCGGCTAATCTCCACTACTCTGAGACTCCACATCTGTTAAACAGGGCCAGTAATGGTGAGGCTGGCCCCCAATAGCCATCCTCCTCTCCTTCTTTAGTAACAAAAATTCTGGTTTTAGATGGACACATGGTTTCCCTGAAGAGAGATTACATTTCCCAACCTCCTTTACTGCTAGGTGTGGCCATATAATGAAGATCAGGCCAATGGGATGCGAGAAGTGTCATTCACAAATTCAGCTCAAAGGCTGGAATGCAGATGCAAAAGCTAGAGCTCCAGCAGCCATTTCAGGTCTTGAAGTGACTCAGACTTGGAAGCCATTCCCAAGATAGTCTCATAATGGAACAAGATAGAAAGAATCTGAGTCTCTGACCATGTAGGCTCTATAAATCCCCTGAGCCGATTACCTCTTGACTTCTCACACATAAGAGAGAAATTTCTATCTTATTTATGTCTTTGTTATTTTAGTTTTCTGTCACTTGTACCCCAAACTATAGGGACGGCTCCCTCATAAGGAGAGAAATAAGGATTATATGAGAATATGTATCATAAAAGATACCCAATAGATATCCATTTTTATATTTGCCCAACAAAGGGTCTAGCACTGTTTTCATACATAGCAGACAAACTCAAACATTTGTTGAAATGAAAAGGAATCTGGAAGAATGAAGGCCATTTCATTGCCCTAAAAATTTTCTAATGCTTTTACTAATTTATTTTTCCAGATGACTATCACTATGTTATCAAGTTTTATAGATTATCTCATTGGAATTGCCAACATTTGGAGATACGGTTTTGTCACTATAACCATGTTTAGACTTCCCTGGAAAGAGCCAGAAATTAAATGATTGCCTATCAACTGACTGATTTTCATCCTATCCATTCAAAAAGCATTTAATAAGAGGCTACTCAATAACAAGCCTAGTCATAAAAACGAGACTTCAGCATTAACAAAAAAATATCAGGCAAATAATCTCTAATGTCACCTCCCCCATTGCCCCCAAAATACTCAGGGAGATAGAAGAGGTGATACAAATCTATACCATCACTAAAGACGAAGGCTAATGTGCTATTTTATCCTTATCACCTCCAGTGCTGATTCAGGATCCTCTTGCCTCTCTGCTTCACAGCCAACAAAATTCCTTTGATTGAGGTTCCTGGGCGTAGTGCTGTTTCATTTCCTATCAAGTAATGTTTCTGTGATTCTCCATTGTCACACTTCTCTTCTCAGTGTTTGAATCTTTACCAGTGGGTCTGGTCTTCCCTCCCATATGGTGATGTTCACACAGCTGAACCTATTTTTGCTAAAGTTCTTCTTTACATCACACACATGCTACATTGGTGGGGTTCAATCCAGTGCAGGTATCCACAGAGGTACTCACAAGAGGATCATATCATCATCATCATCACCATTATTACTGTCATCTATTGAACCATTACTCTGTGACAGATACTTTGTTAAGCACATTCCCCGCACTAATATACCACTGAGTCCTTACAATAATTCTCTAAAGTGGACATTGTTATCCCACCCATTTAAAGTGAGAAAACTCACCCTAGTGAGTGAGGCCCCCAAGAGGTTAGGTCACTTACCCAAGAACACACCATCCATGAGTATCTTCACTGGCTGTGGTAGTGTGTTCTTGAGCAAAGACAGGATTTGAACCCAGCTCGGTCGGCCCCAAATTCTGAATCATTTCTCTGTGTTCCATCCCACAAGAGCTTAATGGCGTTTTATGTTCTGTACACATACTCCCATCTGCTCATCTGCTCCCTTCTCTTCGCTAAGCATTGAGGTTTTTCAACTCAATGAACATTAATCCTTTTTCTTTTTCCTTTCCTGAGGGGCAAATGCTTTCATACCAGGGTTGTGGACCCTGATATTATGGACAGCTACTCTCCTCTCCCTGATCCTTTCTCACCACCCCTCAGCTGTGGTTTTCAGCACCAGGGCCAGTGCCAACCAGGTCTCTGCCACTGTTCCACACTTCCAGGTCTTTGGGTTCAGGGTAATAAAGACACATGTAGGATCATATATCAGATTCTTGTTGGCTCTTTCAGATTAAAGGCTCTTCACCAGGTTCTGTAAGCTGATCTCAGTCAGGCATTCAGGACTACCAGGGGGACGGACTTCCACTTTTGCCAATTCAGGACTCCCCTCCATGAGCAGTCTGGGTAAATCTCGGGTGCTCTAACTCTGAGACCCATCTATAAGTTCTGGAGATTGTACAACAGGCTCTGACCTGCTACCCAAGCTCAGGATATACGGGGGACCAAGGATGCACACCCCAGTCACAGGGCTTCCACACCACCTCGGTCCAGTCTGTATGGTTTTATCATCTTCCCAGGACTTCTACAGTTCTGATATCTCCCTTTTCTATGATCTAGACACACACCCTTCCCACTGAGGTTGCTGACCCATCCTGAACCTCAGAATGTTGGATGGAGCCCCAACTTTCCTGCTTCAGGAGCCAGAGATTTCAGACCAAAAGACCACCAGTATAAGGCATGAGGAGACTGCTTGAGAAGGTTCTCAGGGAAGCTGAAGGGTTGAGACCCTGGCTGCAGCCAAGAGCCTCCGTTATTTTGCACATGGAAGCAAAGGCAACTAAAATGACCTCTCTCAAGTGAGACTGGCTCCAACATTAGTGAAAATAAGAGTGTCAGTGGGAGGCCCTGGAGCGCCCAGCTTCAGGGGGCAGGGGCAGAGGTCCTGCAGAGAGAGCTGGAGCAGATGGCCCAACCATCAATTTCCATACCATCATCTTCCTAGGTTACTCCTTCCTCACTGACCCTTCTCTTGCTCCTTCTCTGACTCTTCCACTGTGCTCTACCCCTCATGCTGGTGCTCCCCAGCACTCAGCATCCTCTGCTCACTATGTAGAATCTTCCTGGGGAATCCATCCCTCTCCTACCACTTCCAGGGCCAGCTATACAGGGATGACCCCAAGTCTCTCTCTCTAGACCAGTGGGGCATCAGAACCACCTGTAAAAACTGCAACATACAGGGCGCCTGGGTGGCTCAGTCGGTTAAGCGACTGCCTTCGGCTCAGGTCATGATCCTGGAGTCCCGGGATCGAGTCCCACATCGGGCTCCCTACTCGGTGGGGGGTCTGCTTCTCCCTCTGACCCTCCCCCCCTCCATGTGCTCTCTCTCTCTCATTCTCTCTCTTTCAAATAAATAAATAAAATCTTTAAAAAAAAAAAAAACTGCAACATACAGATGACTAGTCTCTCTCCCCTAAAATACCCCAGGGGATTCTGATGCTCCAAAGACTGAGAACCACTGCTCTGGCCCAGACCTTTCTCTGAGCCCAAGACTAGCAGGCCAGTTGCCAAATGCTATCCCACAGGCACCCCAAACTCAGTTTGGCTGTTGTCAAACCTGAATTTACTACTTCTCAACTCAATACCCCTTTCCTGTTCCTTATCTCTGTGACTGGCCATGCCCCTCATATCACTAAAGTGATAAACCCTGACCATGCCCTCCCATCTGCTAAATCTGCAAGGAGGGAGGCCTCTGCCTCAGTTTCTCTTGAACCTTTCTCCGCCTCTCTATCCCCATGGCCAGGTTCAGGGACAACGTCCCCTCATGCATCTCCCACACACCAGTCTCCTCCCACACCAACCATCCTCTACACCGGGATCATAACTAGTAGTGTTTCCCTCCTATAATTCCAGAACGATTCTCCGCTGACCACAGGATAACATCTGAACTCTCAAACACTGCCTTCAAGTCCCTCTGAGTACTGACCCAAAACCACCTCTCTGATCTCGTCTCCTGCAAGCTCCTCCTCTGTCTTCACGAGCCTCATGCTCCAGCAACACCACACGGGCTCACCATTCCCAAGACGCAGCCCGCTCTCTCATGCTTCTGTTACTCCCCATAGTCTGTTTCCTCTGCTCATGTCCCTCTTCACCTGGGAAACTGAAACTCTCTCTTTAAGATCCTGCAAGTCTGATTCCACCCCACGAGCTTCCATTTCCACTACTTTCCACCCCGACACAGCATCACCTTCATTTATTCACTCCTCTCTGTCAGGTATGTGGGCTCCGGAGGGCAAAGCCTGCAGTGTCAAACCCAGTTACATGTCCAGTGGATGTTTACTTCATGAGTGAAAACCACTAATGAGATCAAGAAGCAAAGGAAGCAACCAATCTTTAAAGCAATAAAAATAAAGCCACCTGCTATCTTGGAAACCATGGCAGGTATTGCTTCAGTAATGGACGCTTTGGGTGATAGATGGGAGTTCTGAAAAAGAAGAGTCAGCAAGTAGAGACTGTGTCAGGGAACGCCTGCACAGGTCAAGAAAACAGCACTGTGACCACCAACCACCAGGGTGTGAACACTATGGCACCTCCCTCACACTCGGTGCTCCAGCCACAATGGCTCTCTGTTACATCTTGAATCCACCACCATGCCCTTGCCCCAACAGGGACTGTGACCATGCAGCTGCCACCTCTTCACCTGGTCAAGTCCAACCAGTCTTTCCTCTGGGAAGCCACTCTGGGCCTCCCAGCCAATAAATCTGCCCTATTTACAGCCTCTAGGCACCCCTCTACTCCTTTTCTGTAGCCATCGCCAATGCTGTAATTAATGTTTTCTATACTTGTTTGTTATTGCTTTTGTACTCATTTTTATACTTAATTCTGCTACTAGACTATGAGCTAAAAGATAGCAAGGACCAGACTCATCTTTTTCCTGTACTGTGGCCCCAAACTCAGTAGGCCCTGAACAGAACTGGATGGATGATGGATGGATGGATGGATGGATAGATGGATGGATGGATGGACGGACAAACAGACGAACTGGAAGACAGGCAGGAACAAGGAATATGGCTGCCTTTCATTACTGCTACAGTACTTCCCTATCATCCAGCTCTCTTTACTCTGACTCAACCCATGAAAAGCAATCTCAGATTTTAAAACTGAGGCTTTCCATGGGGCACCTGGCAGGCTCAGTCTGTAGAGCATGCAACTCTTGATCTTGGGGTTGAGAGTCTGAGCCCCACACTGAGCACAGAAATTACTTAATAAAAAAAAAAGAAGATAAAACTGGGGTTTTCCTACTGAAGAAAGGATGCACACCCACCAGGGATATTCCTGTTTACTTGGAAAGCAGGTGTCACAGCAAACTGACACACCTGGCATTCCAGCTTCATATCCGGTGATTTTTCTATAATACCACACTGCTCTCTCTGTTCCACAAGGATACTGGCTATTTGATAAAACTAGGTTCCAAGAATCTCTCAGCCCTTAAGAAGCCCCCTAAGATCATGAGGAAGCTCCCTAAGATCAATACACGTATTGCCAACAGACCACAGAGGCACTGCCTTTTCTCAGCCAGCCGCCACCACCGGATCCCAGAGCTGTACACTAAGTCGGGCCTCAGTTCCTCTTCCCACGCACTCACGCTGTTGATTCAACAAAGGACTTTGATGCAGAGGTTTTCATCAGAGATAAATGCTTCTTCATGGACATGGTCTATGTGCATGTTGTATGACCTGCAGGCAGTTGTTGAGAAAGTGCAAGGTGCAAATGGATGTGCTAAAGTCCACAGGTTTTGCTGGGTGGGGAATCAGGACACCTGACTACGAAACCCTGGCAAAGTCCCCGCCCTCAGCTGCAAGGTGGGAAGAGTGGCCTCAATGCCCTCTAACTTACAGGACAGACGGACCCCGCGTTTGACGAGTACAAAGGCCACAACAGTGCTCACTGCAAAAGAGCCCTGCAGTGGGGATATGCAGAGATAGAAATAAGCTAACTAGAGCAACCGGCATCTTTTGAAAAGAGCAAAAGAATGCATCAGTCATCAAATAACTTCTAATCTTACCAAAAAGCTTCCCCAACAAGAACAAATTCTAATCTTAGGTGTCAACCAATCAGCACATGCGTCAGTAATTACTGTACTTTAGCCACCTACAAGTAAGATCAGGGTTCCCTTATTCCTAGAATGAAACCGCACCTTAAACCCATCACTCCAAATCGAACTCCTTAAGTTCAATTAGCAGGAACTTAAAATAACTAAAACCAAGAGGAACTATAACAAGTACCTCTTCCAAGGAATCCCTATCTCCTCATCTCCCCTGTGGCTCATCCAAAGTCAGAACCACACCTTGAAGCAGACGGGGTGTGAGAAGAGACCCTCGAGGGGCCCTCAGCTTCTCCCATAGCTACATCCTGGGCATCTGTTTAACCTCCCTGAGCTTCCATCTCCTCTGCACCTCAGACTGCCCTGCAACGATCAATATGAGGCTGAAAAAACAGGTGTCAAGAGACTTTGTAAAATGTTGAGATATCTTATAATGAAGGGACCTCAGATACAACAACCTTCCTATTTCCTGATTCAAATCAGTTACTGGACACTCACCATTTACTTCATTTGTTCATTCAACAAACATTTATGGGGCACCTACTACATGCCAGATGCTATGCCAGGCACTAGGGACCCGATGGCAAGCAAAACAGCCCCAGTCCACAATCTGATCTGATGGGACTGCATTAACATTGCACTACAGGACAAAGACATCACCGGGGCACCTGGGTGGCTCAGTCGTTAAGCATCTGCCTTCGGCTCAGGTCATGATCCCAGGGTCCTGGGATCAAGCCCCACATCAGGCTCCCTGCTCAGCGGGAAGCCTTCTTCTCCCTCTCTCGCTGTGTCTCTCTGTGTCAAATAAGTAAATAAAATCTTTAAAAAAAAAAAAAATCACCAACCACCACACCACAGAGCATATTGTTACACCCCGCAGGCCATGCTAATGATTTGGTCTTTCTTCTAAGAGAAATCAGAAGCCACTGAAGGGTTTTAAGCAGAAGGAGTGACATACTCAGAACATTCTGTCTACCTTGTACTAGCCTTGGGCTAAATGCAGGCTCTTCCTCTACAAAATCAGGGGGTGGGGGAGGCCCCCGCAGGTCACCAGTAAGTCATCATTAGTCACACAGTGTTATTACATTCTACAGCAGGGTGCTGTGGGAGCCGTGGGGGAACGATCTATAAATGCTAGTGGCCCGAAAGTGTTAGAGATATGGTACATAGAGGAAAGACAAAACAAAACACAGCTACAGAAGGGACACAAAATAAGAAATATCTCAAAACAGTGAAAGTCACTAATTCCACAAACAAACTTTAGTGCCACAAAAAGAGACACAGCATATTCTCCTGAATTTATTAAGTTGTTTTCCATAAATATTTAATTACTCAGAAATGTATCAAAAGCACAGATTTCTCTTGACCTAGTTATCAAGCTTATACAAGAGAGAGAATTACTGCATTCAATAAACATAAATTTAATTACATTCATTAATCTTTCTTTCATCTCTAATAAGATGATTTTCAAACAAAACACTGACTGAGGCCAAACATATAAATTCCTTCTGATTACTCAAGTAATTGTCTTAACCTTCAAATAAAACCTTATAATAAAAACATTTAAATCCTAAAGAGGAGAAGTATAATGTTGTATTAGTTCATATTAAAGACCCTCTATTTACATGGAATCACAAAACAAGCAAGGGACAGAAAGAACTCCGGAAAGCAGCCTTCATTTCCAGGACCAGCTGGAGACAGGGCCCACCCTCAGGGTGACTACATCCTCTTCACCAAGAGCCAACTGCTTTTGTGGGCATCAAGGATTGCATCTGCAGTCCCAACAAAGGCTGAGTTCTGCCTGCCACCCTGGGTGCTCCTACTGGCCCCTGCCACCAAGGACACCTGAGTTTTACCATATTCCTTGTGCAATAACTCACATCACTTCCATAGGCAATAAATTAATATTCCCCCCAAAGCATCTTACAAGCCCTCTAACAATGGCTGAAGAGAAGATCATTCTAGCTCACAATAACTGGGTGTTCACGGTGTGTGAACCCCATGCTAAGACCCATTCCGCATCATCTCCTTGAAGCCTTTCAGGAATCATGGAGGTAAGTACCATCACACTTCCTGTATCGATGAGGAAACAGAGGAGTGGTCACTTGCCCAAAGCCATCAGGGTTGTGAATGGTAGAGTCAGGACCCAGACCCACACTGGCCTAACTCCAGAGTCTTTAAGCTCTGCCCTGTCACTCTGGTGTCAGGAGATAAATCTCCTGTAAAGAACATAAAGAACTAAAGCTCTGCAGAAAAACTGTGGGATGATTTGCCATTCTGGGTCTTCATGGACTCTGCTCTCCTCCGTAAGTGCACATGAAATAAGCCTGGCTTGTGCCTCCCCTTGGGGAAAAGTCATGGAATTGATCAGTGCAGGTGATCCAAAGAAAAAAAGGTGCTGACAATGGTGCTGGGTGGGAAACTACCTTCGAGAAGAGCTCATGTAAAAAAGGGGGAGGAAACACGTGGGGACAAACCCTTAGCCTAGGGTCAACAGGGCCTATGAGGGGTGTCCCTAGGACTCCTTGAGCACTTTGACTTCAGAGCTGGTTTCTCAGACACCGTGGCCCTCACCTTCACCATCCCACTAGCACCATTACCACTACAATAGAACCCAGAGAAAACAGCCAAAGAGGTGCTTCTCAGTGCTCCCTAAGAACCATGGATAACATGTGAGCAGTCTGTAAGAATCAGTTTTCTGCCAGGCACCATGCTAAACATTCCACTGCACCATTTCACTGAATCTTCAGCAAGAGTCCTAAGTTAGGCAACACTGCTAAGCCCCATGTAACAAACCAGTAAACCAAGATTCACAGAGAGGGAGACACTTGCCCAAGGCCTTGTGTATGGAAGAACCAGAATTTGAACCCAGGTCTGCCTGGCTCCAGAGCATGAATCTGCTTGGCCACTTCATTCAAGGTCTTCTGTCATAGTCAATCGCCTTCCAGTCACCTTCTGTTTGCATGTGGTTCTTCCACCAACCATGAGCTCCTCAAAGGCAGGGACAGAACTCCTCCACCTCCATATGCCCAGCATCCAGCAAAGGGTTTAGCCAAAAGCAGGAACCCAGCAAGGCTGGCGAATGAATGCCCACAGAAAGGAAGTAAAACCCCCTCTCCTTTTAAGAAAGTGGCCCTAAGGATGCCCCTCACAGAACCCAACCCAACCAACTGCCCACTACCCCTGGTCAAAATCCACAGACCACCTACTCAGCTCCCTTGAGCCTGCTCCTCCACAACCCCACTCCAAGGGAAGGATGAACAGCCATACTCTGAGGAAAGGCAAGGTAGGCTTCAACAAGTATAAGCAGTACATGTTTAGAGTTGTGCTTTTTTCTGCTTCCCCCTCTTGTCCTGGAGCATCTGGAGAAATATTTCTTTCCTCTCCCATCTCCAAGACTTTTTGGACAAGTATGACCAACCATACCCAAAGCCTATAGCTAGTATATGGCACAACACAAGTCTGTCTCAGAGTCAGCACTCAAATACTTGGAAAGTGAAGGAATAGAGCCCAGAGACTGGGTTTCTCCAGAGACCTGATGGCTTATCAATAAGAGCTTGCCAACATTCGGTAGCTATGATGGAGTGGAGGTCCATCACAATGGCCAAAAAGAACCTACCCTGAAGTCTTAGCAGCAAAGAAAGTAGGAGAGTTCCCCTGTGCAGGGAGGAGCCACAGACATAAAGTAATGCATGCCATAACACAATGCATACTCTGATCAAGGCAGGCACACAATGAAAGTCAAGGGAACACAAACAGGAGTGGTCACTTGTGCCTAAAAGAACAGAGCAGGTTTCACAAAGGAAGGGCTACTTGAGCTGGGAAGCCAATCCCAAATCACCCAAGGAGAAGTCATTGTTTCCTGCCTCCATGACCCCCATACTGCACCACCCCAACATCGGGCCCACCGTACTGTTCTACAGCCAGTGGCTTGTGTGCCTGTCTTCCTGCACACTATGTGGGCATCTCAAGGGCAAGGACTTTGGGCATTGTCGATGGCTCACCCTCAACTGCCCAGCAAATACCTGCTGACAAAGAATAAACAAGTTTCCGTCAGGTTATTAATAACATGGCAGATACCTACCTCTTCCTGAGCATCCACTACAACCTGGTATCGCCGCAAGTACTTGGTATGCATGATCTCATTTCCTCCACACAAAACCCCCAAAAGGCAGATTTTATTAACATCATCCATTTTACAGATAAGGAAAGTGAAATTCAGAAAGATTAGGCAGATCATCCCAAGTCATACAGCCAGTAAGTAACAGCCAAACTTTGAATCAAGGGCTGAATGGAAAATCAGTTTTCAATTACTAGTAAAAAAATCCCTTTTCCTTTCTTTTTGTTGTCTGCCTTGCATCCAGATATGTGGATTGCCTGTAATCTATTGTTCAATGGGGCCAAAGCCATTTGTTTCCCAGAAAAGAACAAGGGATGTCCCTTACTACTCTTCTCAACAATGACGGCTAACCATTACTGAGTAAACATCATGGTGAGGGGGGTGGGGGAGAGGGGAGAGGCATGGACAAAACTTCTTACAACATCAGTCAAAAACATTTATTAATAAGGAACTGTATGTACCAATTGGAACATTTTCCAATGTTGAAACAATTTCCAAAACAGATCAAGTGAATAGACGAAGGAGAAAGAGTATGTACAGACACTATTCTTTGTGTAAGAGAAAGAATATATAATAAACAAGAAAATGGTAATAGTGGTTGCCCCCAGGGAGAAGGACTGGCAGCTTGAGGCAAGAAACACCCTTTTTACAATTTGTTCCCCTCTGAATTACTTGCCTTTAAAAAGAGAATCCATGTGTGATTTTTTTTTTAACTTCTTAAAAAAATAAGATTAAAAACACCATTTAAAGATGCCACTTTTTGCCAGGCTGCTCCCAAATGCTCACATACATATAACTGCAACAGGAAAAAGCTTATGAACAAAAACTGGATGAACTTAATCTGTGGTAAATCAGGACGGTGAAACAGTTTTTGTCTTCCACGCTGAGGTTCACCAAGTTCACTAATGTTGCAATATGTTTTTGCAACTAAATCAACAGAATTTTGAAGACAGAGATACAACATACATATAAGCAGCAGGAACAATTTGCTACACCTTCTTCCTAAACTCCTTCATCTGTTCCTTCAACAAGTATTTAATGAGCACCTACTGTGTGCGACGCAAAGTGCTAGACAGATTTTTTTTTTTTTAAAAGAACTAAACAGGTCATTATTTTCTTCCTTCCTGCCTTTCAGGAAAATAGGGACAGCATGCTAATGAAAGAATGCCAGAGCAAGGACCACCCTTGATGTTCACAGTCTAAAACCACCCTCATTCAACCTAGAAAATGGAGATCTGGGGAAGGGATTTGTTCAAGGTTACATAAGAAGTGAAGGCCTCAGAATTACCAGTCCTGCTCTCCCTACATGCTTCATGCTGTTCTGTTGTGTTGAAAGATGAGCAGGCAGGGAGGGGAGAAAGGGACCCTAACGCTGAGTGCCTGATATATCAGGTGCTTTCACATATCCTGTGTCATTTATTCTTCATAACTTCTCAAGGTGGGCATGATTATCCTTGTTTCACAAATAAGGAAAACAAAGCTCTGAGAAGCTGAGAAACTAGCGCATAAGGCTTCCAACACAGACCTGTCTGACTTCCAAGCCAGAGCCTTCACCCTCCATACTGAACAGGAAAATCAATTTAAAAAGGTAGACTGGGGGAGGGGGGGCCACACCCGGGTGGCTCAGTCGGTTAAGTGTCTGACTCTTGATTTCAGCTCAGGCCATGATCTCAGGGTCCTGAGATTGAGCCCCATCTCAGGCTCCGTGCTCAGCGTGGAGTCTGCTTGAGATTCTCTCTCTCCCTCTGCCCCTCCCCCCACTCGCATTCTCTCTCTCTAAAATAAATAAATAAATAATAAATCTTTAAAAAAAAAAAGGTAAACTGGGGCCATATCACAGAAAGCCTCGGTTTTAACATTTTCCATTAATGAAGTTTCTCTCTCAACCCTGGGTGTTGTCACTCCAATAATAACAATCAAAAAGCCAATCCCCTCATTATTCAATGCATGTTCTAACTTTTGTGCACCACCAAGTTTGGGTTTTCCTTTTAACCCACAGATGGTAACCCAGAGGGCAGCAATCTCTGAGAACCATTTACACAGTTTCTGCTAGGACAGAAAGGGACATCACACATGTTGCTTCTAGGCCCTCTGCGTGCCTGCCATATAAACACAGGCCCTAGTAAGGACCCATCCCTGAGATCCCATGATGCCACTGGGTCACTGCCACACCAGCTGAGTGGTAGTGAGAGGGGCCAGCACCATGGTGGTTCACCTCCAAAAGTTTCATAGCTTCTAAAGTAAAGAAAAATGCAGACCAGTGTAAGAGAAGCTTCCTCCTGCCTTCTCTCTGTCCATGAAATGCAGGTAGGAGAAATGACAGTTTGGAATGGTCAAACTGCTAGTGAAGAGAGATACTGTGTGCCAAAAGGTCACACACATGGGTACAGGACATCTTCTGGATAGGAGAGAGTCCTCTCAGCTTGATTTCTTCTCTCTGCTCCTGTAGGAAGCTAATGAATTCTCACATTTCCCTCTTTTTAGGGTATTCTTTCTGGAATGTGGTAAAATCAGAGTTCCTACTTGGATGGAGAGGGAGAATTCCATAGGGCTCAAGCCTAAGCCTCATGATCCAGCTCAGAGTCCTCAATGGGGTTGGGGTCTAAAGGTCAGCAAACAATTAAATGTTCCTCACTTTCCACCTGCCATTGCTCCCTGCCACATCTCCCTCAGAGGTCATGATCCAAGTCAGATCCGAGACTGTCTTTTGGGGACTCTGCCACAAACCTCATCCCAAACTCAAATAAGAAAAAGGTCTGCTAATTAGAAATACCCTGAATCCAACTTCCCCTTTAAGCCCCCAATCCCTGAATCCAACCTTCCCATCGGCAAAGAGGAAGGAGACTCATAACTTTACCCCACGATTTGCTCAGTAAGCATTTTTCCATCCTGTCCTCACAAAGCCCCTGGGAGGCACACAAGGCAGGTAGCACGATGCTCCATGCTCAGATGCTCGTTTTGCGAAGGAAGACACAGAGCTCGGAGAAGTGAAAGACTCTCCAGGGGTTACACAGAGGCAAAAGCTTCTGAACCCTCATTTCTGTTCTTCCCCGTCACCAGGCTGCCATGTCAGTCTTTTGGGAACTGCCATTACTAAGATCGGCAGCAGCATCTGGTACCAGGACCCTTCAAGCTTCACACTAACTACTCTTCCAGCAAGCAACATTTCTCAACCACATTTCTAATCATCCAATGAATGCCAAACGCCAACCCCAACCGAGGCAGGCCCCCAGCAACAGCAACAGGGAAAGCCCCAGAGACACGAAAAACGACGCGCCCCACTTAAGGCACAGTGTGGCATAGGAGAAACCGCCAGCCTAATAACCGGGCGACAGAGACCCAAGTCAGCCTCAGGAGAGGCACAGGCAGGCCTGGCCGGCCCCTCCGGCCCAGCAGCAACCCTCGAAGCCTCCAGAGTCTTCAGAGAGCTCAAAGCTCCTGGGCCCACCCCAAGCCCCCCTGGACAACGGAGAGGGCTGCACTCCCTTCTCCAGGGACCACTCGCCCTCCGCCCGCTCCTCACCTGGGGCACCGCTTCCGGACCTGCAACCACTAGGGGCCCCGCCCCCCGCCCCTGCAGGGCTCCCTGGCTCCGCCCTTTGCACCTGTGGTTTCCTCGGGCCCGGGATCTCCAGCAGCTCCGGCCTCACCTCGCAGCCCCCTCCCACTGCCAAATCGTGGTCCCACCTGGCCCCGCCCCCACACCTGCGGCCCCCCCCTCTGCCCCGCCCAACTGCCTCCACCAGCCCCGCCCCCACACACCTGAGGCCTGTCCCCACCTCCACCCCCACACCCGCTGCCCTTCCTACCAACCCCTCACCGGACCAACCCACCTAAGACCCCCCCCCCGCCCCGCCCCCCCCCGCCCCGAACCCGCCCGACACCACCCCTGCCCCCCGGCCCCGCCTCCTGCTCCGAGGCCCCTCCCGGCCAAGCGGCCCCTCCGGGTCCCGCCCCCCGCACCTGCAGCTCCCTGCGGCCCGGCCCTCAGAGCCCCGCCCCGCCCCGCCCCGCCCCGCTCCGCGGGCCGCTCTTCTCACCGCCCGCTCTCGCCGCTGCCGCCGCAGTCCCGGCCGGTCACCTTGACGCGGGCCGCAGTGGCTGCCGCCGCCTCCTCATGGCCCTGGGAGCGGCCCAGGCGGCAGCGGCGCCTTCGCTCGGAGGCCGGGGCCGGGCCGAGCCGGGCCGGGGCCGGGCCGGGCGCAGCTGGAGCGCGGGCCGACGCGGGAGCGGAGCCGGTGCCCAGCCGCAGTAGGAACCGTCCGCTCCTGGGCCTGAGCGGCGGGCCGCGCAGCCAATCCGCGCGCGGCGCCAGACCAGTCCACCCAACCAGCTCGTCGCAGAGGCGGAGACACGCAAATCGGCCGGCTGGGCGCGCCAGTGCGCAGCCGCTGCAGTTCGGTCCTCGCTGGCCTCGGCCTCCGCTCTAACCTGCGGACGCCCTCTCAGCCTGTGAGGATGCTGCGCGGTCCGCACACCCCTCTCAGAGCCCGCCACGCCCACCTCCTTCCTAGAAATAGCAGTGCATCTTATTCCCCGTACATCCTTCCAGGCCTCGTACAATTTCCCCTTGAAATCCCTACCTAGGAGTCACCGTTTTGAACAAAAAGTGGTTTTGTGAGAGACATCACCTTAATGTTCATTCTTTACAACGCAGAAGTAGGCACAGAACACAGAACGTCAGAGCCAGAAGACACCTCAGAGCGCCTGGGGTCCTACCCATTTACTTTACAGCTGGGCAAAATTAGGCCCCACGAGGTGAAGGGACTTGCCAAAACCACACAAGTGCAAAGCGGGGAAATGAGCCTGTCTCTTGTCTCCCTGCTCCCACATCCTTTACTCCGCCAGGCACGATGAGGTAGGCAGGGAGCTTAAGTTATTTGATTACAGTCACAGAGGTAAGAAGTTGCAAACGGTCGAAGCCAGATCTGTGAAACCCTGGAAGTCCAGAAGCACCGTAGGGAGCCTCTACATCCTCCCTTACTCTGATTGATTCTTGGGCAGGTAGACATGGAGAACATCATTTTGGCAATTTCCAGTTTGGAATTAACATCAGAGTATGGAAGGACTTGGTTCCTGTTTCCCAAAGCTTATGGAGGGGAAAAAAAAAAGAAACAATCAAAAAGAAAGAAAAGTCGGGACGCCTGGGTGTCTCAGTTGGTTAAACGACTGCCTTCGGCTCAGGTCATGATCCTGGAGTCCGGGGATCGAGTCCCGCATCGGGCTCCCTGCTTGGCAGGGAGCCTGGTTCTCCCTCTGACCCTCCTCCCTCTCATGCTCTCTGTCTCTCATTCTCTCTCTCTCAAATAAATAAATAAAATCTTTAAAAAAAGAAAGAAAGAAAGAAAAGTCAGTGGAAATTAAACAATTTCTAAACCTTCAGGGGTCTCTGAGGGAAATTTCTGCCATTTTGCATTAAGAAAATAATAATCATCAAAGGAGATACTTTATTTTACTTCAGGAGAGCAAAAAAAAAAAAAAAACCAATGTACTACAATGGTTCTGCTCAAAGCCTCTGGATTCAGAAATGCACAGGGTTGTGGTTGAGTGCAAAAGCTGGAGAGACAGACTGCTTGAGTCCAAACTCTGGTTCTGCCACCAGCTAGCTGTGTGCAGGTAGGCAAATTACTTAATGTCTCTGTGACTCAGTTTCTTTGTTGAAAACTGAGTGTGGTGAAAATCGGAAAGGCCATTGGGAGGATTAAATGAGATGCTATGTGGAAGAGAGCCTGGTACCTAAGAGGAGCTCAGTAAACATTAGCTATTGTTATTTCTACCTCTGTGGTATAGGGCAAGCATGGAAGGAGTTTAGGACAGTGTTTGCAATATATGCTTGCTAAATGGCATTTATTATTTTTACTATGCTTGTACATAGCTTCTAAGTTTTCTTCGGTGAACATATTCTTTTGTAATATGTCAAAAAGTTATTGTAAACCCAATTTTAAAATGAGAAAAGGATCTGAAGAGATAGTTCTCCAAAGAAGATATACAAATGGCTAATGAGCATGTCGAAAAGTTGCTCACTATCATCTGCCATCAGGGAAATGCAAATCAAAACTCCAATGAGATGCCACTTCACATCCATTAGGATGGCTAAAACAAATAAGATGGACAATAATAAGAGCTGGTGAGGAGGTGGAGAAATTGGAACCCTCATACACTGCTGGTAAGAGTGTAAAGTGGTGCAGCCACTTTGGAAAATAGCCTGGCAGTACTTTAAAAGGTTAAATTTGGAGTTACCGTATGACCCAGCAATTCCACTGTCAGATATATACCCAAATGAAAACATACATCCATACATAAATGTTCATAACAGCATTATTCATAATATCCAAGAAGTGGAAATAACGTAATGTCCATCAAATCATGAATGGATAAATAAGATGAGGCATATCCGTACAATGGAATATAAAAAGAAATGAAGTAATGATACATGCTACAACATGGGTGAACCATGACAATATGCTGAGGGAAAGAAGCCAGATCACATATGATTCCATTTATGTGAAATGTTCCAGAATAGGCAAATCTATAGAGACAGAGAGATTAGTGGTTGTCTAGGGCTGGGGGGAAGGAAGAATGGGGGTAATGGCTAAGGCATGTGGAGTTTCTTTTTAAGATGATGAAAATGTTCTAAAATTGATTGTGGGGATGGTTGCACAACTCTGTGAATATACCAAAAGCTATTGTATTGTTCACTTTTAATGGATGAATTATATAGTGTATGGATTACATCTTAATAAAGCTGTTTTAAAAAGTTATCATAGGGGTGCCTGGGTGGCTTAGTTGGTTGAGCATCCAACTCTTGGTTTCAGCTCAGGTCATAATCTCAGGGTCATGGGATTGAGCCCCACATCGGGCTCCACAATCAGCTGGGAGTCTGTTTGAGATTCTCTCTCTCTCCTTCTTCCTCTGCCCCCCCCCCACTCTCTCTCTCTAAAAATAAATAAATCTTTAAAAATAAAAATAAAAAAATTAAAAGTTATCATAAAGTGATCAATCATGTCACTCCCATGCTCAAACACCATGTAACAGGATATGGAGAGGATCTCAGCTGCATCCACTAGAGTTTGGATTGTCTACCATCAATGTGTGATACACTGGTGGGGTGCTCTCAGCATCTCATGTGTTTGAGTCACTCTCAATGAGGGAAAGGAATCTTTGAACCACAGGAGAAAAGGAGGGTTGGAGAAGTTACCAAGGGGCAATCCCCTGGGCCAGCTGCCTCTGTGTAGACTTGTACTTCATGGAGAGTTAAGCTTCAGGACAGTTCAAGGAGCTGTTTTCATTAGAGATGGTAGTCAACAGGGAAGCTGTGATATACAGACTCTAGGGTGGCCTCTACAACCTGCACCTCCTGATGTGCTTGGCCTATGTGATCCCCTTCCCTGAGTGTAGCAGGATCTGACTTGCTTCTAACCAGTGGAATAAGGCAAAGGTTTTAGGATGTATATGATTGTGTTACATAAGATTATAACACATCTTGCTAGGAGACTCTCTCCTGCTGCCCTTAAAGACACAAACTGCCATGTTGTAAGTTGCTCTATAAAGAAAACCACTCAGCAAAGAACTGAGAGCAGCCTCCAGCCAACAGCCAGCAAGAAACTGGGGCCTTCAGTCCAGCAACCTGCAAGGAACTAAATGAGGCCAACAATCATGAGCTCAGCACACCCTTCCCTTGTCAAGCCTTGGGTGAGACTGTAGTCCTGGCCAACACCTTGATTACAGCCTTGTAAGACCCTGATGCAGAGCGCCCAGCTAAGCTGAGCCAGATTCCTGACCCACAGAAACTTTGAGAGAATAAATGTGAGTTGTTTTAAGCTGTTACATTTGTGATAAAATTGTTACGCAGGAACATATAACTAATACAGACGCACAACCCATCCTGTCCTGGTGCCCAAGAGAGGCAGCTTCTGTGCAGAAGCCAACAGTGCCCAGGTACAGTGAGGATTCCAGAACGCAGCACGCCTCCAGATCCTGGGGGCTTGTGTCTTTGGGGGCATCAGGAGGCAAAGGAGAGGGTCTAGAAAACAGCACCATCATTGGAGTACAGATAGCAGTGGCAATGGTGAGATGTCCCAAAGAGGAAGCAGCCATCAACATGGGCAGTAGAGGGGAAACTGGAAGAAGAGGGGTTGAGAATAAAGTTTTCAATTCAGTCAGTTCTAGAAAATACTGATGGCTTAGCCCATCACATAGCCCAGCTATGTGGCCTTAGACAAGGTTTCTCATGTATGAGAAGGTAATATTTAGAGTACCTACCCTGTAGCATTCTCCTCAAGAAAGGTGAGTTAATCCTCTAGTGGCCATGAGAATGCTCCTTGCAGACCTCCAGTCATTGGGAGCTTATCTGACCAAGGGCCCAGCTGCTGCATTATGAAACCCAAAAACATTTGCTCTAAGGCAACACTACATATGGGCTGCACTCAGTACATATGGGCTGCACCCAATGATGGGCCACAGCAGGGGTTCTAATGCAGGCCTGCCCCAGGGTGGCAGTGGGACTCCTCTGGTGATCATCTTTGGTTCAAGGACTCCTCAACAGCCTTGCTGAAACTCCTTTAGACTGCATCGTGTACGGGATGCTTCCACACACTTCCCTCCCTCTCTCCTTCACTTAGGGTCAAATTTGCATCATAGTCTCACAGCTCTCTCAACCTTCCTCGCTCCGTTGCCCATTCCCCTAACAAAATCACCATATGTTGAATCCTGTATAGCATCTACTTCTCAGTGAATCTGGACTGACACAAACAGTACCAGGAGTGGTCAGGAAAAGTAGGTGGTAAGATACAGGTTTAGGACTGGCTTGCCCACTGCCTAGGAGGCAGAGGATGCCCTTCTAATGAAACACAGAAAGTCCTTGGAACAAGATGATCGCTCAAATGCTAAAGATTTCACTCTTGGTGACCTGGGAAGATATCTCTGCGGAGGAGAATACTGTGGTGGGTGTTGTGATGCCAGCATTTTAAAATATATGGGGAGAGGGGCACCTGGCTGGCTCAGTCAGTAGAGCATGCGACTCTTGATCTCAGGGTCGTGAGTTCAAGCCCCACACTGGGTGTAGAGTTTACTTTTAAAAAGTTTTTAAATAAAATATATGGGGAGAACAATACCTACAGAAACAGAGGAAGTTAGTTGGTTATAGCGAAGTTGCATTACAGAAGGATAATGAGAGACTGAGTGTTGTCAAGAGGCAGTTAATGGCTAAGGTTGAGAGCCAGGGAACTCTGGAGGCAGCTTACAAAGAGGTCCTCATCATCTGTGTTGGTGGAAGGACAGACACTTTGAGTGGCAGGCTGAAGATCGAATTGTTAGAGTCTAGAGTTCCAGAGATGTTTGGAGTTCTTGGCTCACTCAGCCAAGGTGAGTCTGTTGGATGAAGGTCAGGGCCCCAGTGGGGAAAACTTAGGATCCTAAAACGTGGGACAGGAATATCTCGATGTACGTTCCTGAGGATATTGCCTCTGCAACGTGCACCCCAGGGCCCTCTGAGCTTGCCAAGCTAGAACACCCTTCCTTAGTAAGAACTGTAGCCACCACCGTACTGCTATCAGGTGCTACAGAAGCCCTTCCCCAGAGACAACAGGTGCCCCGCCGCCTCCTCTCCAGCCTGCCAGGCTGATAACTAGGGCTAAATCCCAGCATAATCTGGCTGGGGAATGCACCATGCCTGATAAGGTAAAAAATAGACAATATACCTGAAGAATGCAAGAATTAGCCAGCACGTGTTGAGGGAAGCCAGGGGAGTACCTCTGGGGTTGGATTTTGTGGGTGCTTGATCAAGGAAGCTGGAATGCAAGACTAGACAAGCAAGAATTCATTGACTCAAGGGGCACCTGGGTGGCTCAGTCAGTTAAACATCTGACTCTTGGTTTCAGATCATGTCATGATCTCACAAGTCGGGTTGTGAGATTGAACCCTGCATCTGACTCCATGCTCAGCGGGGAGTCTACTTGAAGATTCTCTCCCTCTGCCCCTCCCCGCCCCCGCTCTTGCACGAGCTCTCTCTCTCTCAAATAAATAATTTAAAAAATAATTCATTGACTTGGGAACATGTTCTTAAGACACTTTCTTTAACATGCTAGCAAGGACCCCAGCTACTGGAGTGGCTCACAGAAAGCCTGGAAAAAACAATGGTCAATTGTCAGTGACATGGAAGCACTGGATGCCCTAGTAGATGGTAGAAGAGGGCATGCTGAAACAGACATACCATTACCCTCACTATTAACGGATTCCATATTTGCAAATTAGCGCATTGCTAACATTTATTTGTAATCCAAATATAAACACTTGTAGCACATCCCAGGTCACCCAAAGACAAGTAAAAAATTTGAGTTGCCTGATGTGCACATTCCCAGCAGAAGCAAAACAAGGTAACATGCTACCTTCATGTGCAGCCCTCACACTGTATACAGGTGTCCTTTTTGCAGCCTATCTAGCACCATGTTTTTCATTTTTGTGCTTCTTTGGGTGATTTCACTGTTTAAAATTATCTCTGGGTATAATGATGAAGTGCTGTAGAGTATTCCCAAGCACAGGAAGGCTGTGATGGGCTTGAAGGGAGAAAGTGCATGTGTTAGATAAACAGTTCAGGTTCAAGTTATAGGGCCGTTGCTCATGAGTTCAATGTTAACAAATCAACAATACAGTTGATCCTTGTACAACATGCGTTTGCCCTGCACAAGTCCACTTATACATGGATTTTTAAAAATGATATAGTCCCACTATAGATATATTTTCTTTTTTTTTTTTTTAAAGATTTTATTTATTTATTTGAGAGAGAATGAGAGAGAGAGCACATGAGAGGGGGGAGGGTCAGAGGGAGGAGCAGACTCCCTGCAGAGCAGGGAGCCCGATGCGGGACTCGATCCAGGGACTCCAGGATCATGACCTGAGCCGAAGGCAGTCGCTTAACCAACTGAGCCACCCAGGCGCACTTCTTTATGATTTTCTTAATAACATTTTCTTTTCTCTAGCTTACTTTATTGTAAGAATACAGTATGCAATACATATAACCTACAAAATATGTGTTTATCGACTGTGTTGTTGGTAAGGTCAACAGTAGGCTATTAGTAGTTAAGTTTTTGGAGAGTCAAAAGCTACATGTGGATTTTCCACAGCACAGGGATCAACAGCCCTAACTCCCGTGTTATTGGGGGCAACTGTATATATTAAGTAAGGTGTCTATAAACAGAAATACACATAAAATAAGGTTAAATGTTGGTTGGCTGACAAAACGTTGTGAACGTTGACTTGCAGGAACCTACCTCTGTATTTCCCCCTAGGAGCAATGGTTTAGTATTCACTAACCTAGTGCTCACAGTGACTCTATGGGGCATCACTACTGCAAATAACCAGAGTTAACTATACTTCTCATTGATAGGATGAGAATCTAGCTAGTAACCCTTCTGGCAGGGAATGCTGGGAATTGTAGTTCTCCTAAGTGTGCAGACCCTTCATACATGGGTGAGCCCAGAAGGGGAACGGTATGAAGCTGCTGACAGACAATCCAGCACAGGATGTTCAATCATTTAAATGCTTCAGAGGAATATTAATTAACAGTTGCCCTAAGTTTTACAACATACATCTTTCATTAATTAGTCTCTCCTCAAAGAATATCATTTCACATGTGGTTAAAGGAAACATGTAATGATGGAATGAAGCAGCTCCTGTTCCTAGGGCTGAAGAGACAGAGGGAAGTAGAGGTTCTGATCACCAGTTATAGTGTGTGGGGGTGGGAGGGGAGGGTCCCCACACCAACAAGACATTCTCTGACACCAGCTGGGTGTCCTACAATTCAACTCCATTCTGACACCAGCTACCCAGAGATCACATCAGATCCCACAGGCTAAGAGCTCAGTGCCACAAGACTGCTCCCTACTTCAGCCACCGATCACAGGTCCGGGGAGTTACCTGTGCTTCTGACCCACAGGCAGGATATCAGAGGTTCCCACAAGCCCCTCCTTGAGTTAATTAATTTGCTAGAGTGGCTCACAGGACTCAAGAAACAAGTTTACTCACTAGATTGCTGGTTTATTACAAAGGATAATAAAGAATACAAATCAAGGGGTGCCTGGGTGGCTTAGTTGGTTAAGCATCTGCCTCCAGCTCAAGCCCTGATCCCAGGGTCCTGGGATCAAGCTTCGCATCAGGTTCCCTGCTCAGCGGGGAGTCTGCTTCTCCCTCCCCCTCTCCCCCTTGCTCATGCTCTCTCTCTCGCTCTCTCACTCAAATAAATACAATCTTTTAAAAACTTAAAAAAGAGTACAAACCAACAGCCCCATAAAGAGTCACATGGGTCAAGGTCCTGAACAAATAAACTTCTGTCCTTGTGAAATTTAGCATCCAATACAGGGGCATGTGAAGTGTTCTGATCCTTCTTTTTTGTTTTTTGTTTTGTTTTGTTTTGTTTTTTTATGGAGGCTTCATTACATAGGTATAATTGATTAAATCACCGGCCACTGGTGATTGATTCAAACTCTAGCCTCTCTCCCCTCTTGAAATAGGGGGTAGGACTGAAAGTTCTCATCTTTAAAGGGGTTTCCCAAAGTCATTTCATCAGTATAAACTCAGTTGTGGTTGAAAGAGGCTTGTTATG
Source organism: Mirounga leonina (assembly GCF_011800145.1). NCBI lineage: Eukaryota > Metazoa > Chordata > Mammalia > Carnivora > Phocidae > Mirounga > Mirounga leonina. The sequence continues at coordinate 8,441,940 of NW_023270433.1, forward strand.
GGACACCTGGGTGGCTCAGTCGGTTGAGCGGCTGCCTTCGGCCCAGGTCATGATCCCAGGGTCCTGGGATCGAGTCCCACATCGGGCTCCTTGCTCAGCAGGGAACCTGCTTCTCCCTCTCTCTCCCTCTGCTTGTGCTCTCTCTGTCAAATAAATAAAATAAGTAAAATCTTTAAAAAAAAAAAAAAGAAAGAGGCTTGTTATGAATAACAAAACATCCATTTCACCCTATGGCTCTGAAGCATTTTTTTAGGAACTAAAGATAAGAGACCAAATGTTATAACAAAAGATGCTCCCATTGTTCTTATAGCTTAGGAAATTCCAAGTCTTGGGAGCTGTGAGCCAGGAACCACGGATGAAAACCAAATACATATGAAAAACATATTTTGGTCATCTGAATGACCAAATATATATTTCTTTTTTTTTTTTTTAAGATTCTATTTATTTGAGAGAGAGAGCACAAGAAGGGGGAGGGTCAGAGGGAGAAGCAGACTCCCCGCTAAGCAGGGAGCCCGATGTGGGACTCGATCCCGGGACTCCAGGATCATGACCTAAGCCGAAGGCAGTCGCTTAACCAACTGAGCCACCCAGGCGCCCCAAATATATATTTCTTATAAGTCACAATATCATGGAAAGATTCCAAGTTATCAGAACCTAAAAGTTCAGCAAAGAAGCCCAATGAAGCTGACCCAGAGAATTGTGAGAAAATCAATTGGTTATTGTTTCAAGGCACTAAGTTTTGGGATGGTTTGTTACATAGCAATAGATAACCAGTACAAATATCTTCATGCTCTGTGCACATTCTGAGAGGTCTATCCACATGACTCTTCCAAAGCCCTCTGTGAGCATCTGGGTCAGTCCTTTTATTTCCAGATCCTTGACCATCTAGCCAAACCATTAGCCACTGCCCATGAATCTGTGTAGAGCTGCACTTCTGGTCATCTCTCAGCCTGCACAAAATGGATAACAAAATGCATTGGCCACTGGGAAGATTTCCCTTTACACCGTCTTTTCAAAGACACTCTTGAATGGGGCTGTGATTTTCAGCAATCTGTTTCCAGTAGATGTTGGCATGGATGTAGATTGAGGCTCAAAGTTTGGATTGAAGTAGAGGAGGCAATATGGTAGGAGTAGGTGTTAAGAGTATTTTGAGTCACCTACTCATACAACTTACTTCTGGACATTCCTAAGTCCAATCTCATATCCCATTTCTACTTGATGATGGATTGCTGGGTGCCCAAGTCCAACCTTATGGTTTTGTGGGTCAGATAACATTCAGTTTATCTGGGCAGCTCAGTCACATGGTGACTCAATGTTCTAGTATTAAGAAATAGAGATTAGGGCGCCTGGGTGGTTCAGTTGGTTAAGTGACTGCCTTCGGCTCAGGTCATGATCCTGGAGTCCCGGGATCGAGTCCCGCATCGGGCTCCCTGCTCGGCAGGGAGCCTGCTTCTCCCTCTGACCCTCCCCCCTCTCATGTGCTCTCTCTCTCTCTCATTCTCTCTGGCTCAAATAAATAAAATCTTAAAAAAAAAAGAAATAGAGATTAAAACATTTTTTAAAAAGATTTATTTATGTCAGAGAGAGAGTATGCGTGTGCTAATGGGGGAAGGGGCAGAGGAAGAGAATCTTCAAGCAGACACCCACTGAGTGTGGAGCCAGCCCCACCGTGTCTAGCTCCATCTCACAACCCATGAGATCATGACCTGAGCCAAAACCAAGAGTCCAATGCTCAACCGACTGAGTCACCCAGGTACCCCAAAACATTACTTTATTTTTAAGATTTTATTTATTTGAGAGAGAGAGAGTGTGTGTGTGTGTGTGTGTGCAAGTTGGGGGGAGGGGCAGAGGGAGAGGGAGAAGCAGACTCCCCGCCGAGCAGGGAGCCCGATGCGGGGCTCGATCCCAGGACCCCGGGATCATGACCTGAGCCGAAGGCAGACACTTAACGACTGAGCCACCCAGGCGCCCCTGGATTAACTTTTTTTGGTGAAGTAGGAGAGATTGTAGAGTAAAATATCTCTGCTGCAATATTCTCTATGAAAAAGTCTTTTCAACTTTGGCATTTCTATGGTAGACACTCCTATAACTATTCACTGAATTGAATTCTACTGCCTCCCCATGGACACAGGGTAAAATCTGGATTTCTAAATAAGAAATAAAATTTATCTTGGGGCGCCTGGGTGGCTCAGTCGTTAAGCGTCTGCCTTCGGCTCAGGTCATGATCTCAGGGTCCTGGGATCGAGCCCCACATCGGGCTCCCTGCTCGTCAGGAGGCCTGCTTCTCCCTCTCCCACTCCCCCTGCTTGTGTTCCCTCTCTCGCTGTCTCTCTCTCTGTCAAATAAATAAATAAAATCTTTAAAAAAAAAATTTATCTCAATATCTGTCTTCAACCACCCTATCCACCTTCATCTCCTAACTGCTAGCATTGACAAAGCATTTAGTATGTTTCATCTCATGAAATACATGGTTTCACTCAATAAATATAGATATCCATAGGTGTCATAGAGGCCATTATGTATAAATTATTATATGATATAATGTCATGTGTGGTATGTACATGCATATACTTTAACCTAAATATCTCATACAACATATGTTCTCCTGTAAGTTGTTTTTCCACACTCAGCAATATGTCATGGATATTTCTCCATGACATAAAGGTTGGGTGTTTTTTTAAGATTTTATTTATTTATTTGACAGAGAGAGAGACAGCGAGAGAGGGAACACAAGCAGGGGGAGTGGGAGAGGGAGAAGCAGGCTTCCCGCGGAGCAGGGAGCCCGATGCGGGGCTCGATCCCAGGACCCGGGGATCATGACCTGAGCCAAAGGCAGATGCTTAACGATTAAGCCACCCAGGCGCCCCAGACACAAAGGTTTATTTACACATTTATATCACCATTTTAAATGATTCACTACTACAGCATTGTAAGAATGCATCAGATTTACTCGTAAACATTATGGTGGCTTCCAACTTTTTAATATTACAGTCAGCATAGGAATGAATAAATGTATACATCTTTTTGGATTGGTATTTGTTAGACTATCTTTTTATGTTAAATTCTTAAAAGTAGTATTGCTGGGGGGTGCCTAGGTAGCACCCTCATTGGGCTCCATGCTGAGCGTGGAACCTGCTTAAGATTCTCTTTCTCCCTCTCCCTCTGCTCCTCCCCCTCACTCTCTTAAAAAAAGAAAAGTATTATTGCTGTATCAAAAGGAACATACAGGGGCGCCTGGGTGGCTCAGTCGTTAAGCATCTGCCTTCGGCTCAGGTCATGATCCCCGGGTCCTGGGATCAAGCCCTGCATAGGGCTCCCTGCTCGGTGGGAAGCCTGCTTCTCCCTCTCCCACTCTCCCTGCTTGTGTTCCCTCTCTTGCTGTGTCTCTCTCTGTCAAATAAATAAATAAAATCTTTAAAAACAAACAAAAAACCAAAAGGAACATACAGGAGCACCTGGGTGGCTCAACTGGTTAAGCCTCTGCCTTCGGCTCAGGTCATGATCCCAGGGTCCTGGGATCAAGCCCCATGTTGGGCTCCCTGCTCAGCAGGGAACCTGCTTCTCCCTCTCTTCCCCACTTGTCACTATCTCTGTGTATCTCTCAAATAAATGAAATCTTAAAAAAAAAAAAAAAAGGAATGTACATTTAAAAATTTTGAAACATGGTACCAATCTACCTTCCAGAGATGTTACACCGACTTATATTTCCAACGCCAGGGTATAGATGTCTCATTTCCTGCACCCTCATCAATGCTGGGTATCGCCCCTGAATAAGTAGGAAAATGGTCTCTCATTATTGTTTTGATTGCTTTCTATAGAGGTAAAACATTTTTTTTTTAAAGATTTTATTTATTTGACAGAGAGAGAGAGACAGCTAGAGAGGGAACACAAGCAGGGGGAGTGGGAGAGGGAGAAGCAGGCTTCCCACAGAGCAGGGAGCCCGATGCGGGGCTCGATTCCAGGACCTGGGATCATGACCTGAGCCGAAGGCAGACGCTGAACGACTGAGCCACCCAGGCGCCCCGAGGTAAAACATTTTTATTGTGAACTTATTAGCCTTGAGTATACATTTTTCTGTGGATTGATTCTTTAGGTCCTTTCCCTTTTTAAAACTGGATGCCTCATCCTTTTTAAATTAATTTTAAAAGCTCTTGCTCTAAATATTGCAAAGGTTTTTTCTAAACTCATAGTGGCTTTGTTGTTGTTTTGTTTTTAGTAAACACGTTTTACATCATATATAGTCAAATCTATTTTTTCCCTTAGGATTATTTCTTTTTGGTCTTATCCTTAAAAAGATCCTCCCCACTGCAAAAGCAAGTAAGTCATCACCCCCTCACCCACCCTTTATTTTAAAGTAGGCTTCATGCCCAGCATGAAGCCCAAGGCGGGGCTTGACTCACAACCCTGAGATGGGAGACCTGAGCTGAGATCAAGAGTCAGACGCTTAACGAACTGAGCCACCCAGTTGCCCCTCACCTCCTTTTTGAAAAAACTAGTTTCTTCATGGTTTTTATTTTTCTGTAATTAACTATTTAATTTTCCTGAATCTTGTTTCTGCTCGTCTCCTCTTCCCTTATCTGGGCCTCCTCCCTCAGACTGGGTCTCTCCTGGTCCCTTCTCCCTCCAGCAGGATATAGATTCTTAAGGGACCTCAAAACTAATGTCAGGCAATTTTAGCCCTAAGGCTGAGGTCCCCACCTGCAGGATGTGTCCACTGGTCCCAGCCAAATGAATGCAGTTTATATCCACCGGAGGACTCGTAGCCTTTGGGTGCTTTTCCACAGGGCACCAGGGCTGGCAAAGGCTCATTATAATGTAATTCTACCAGAGATGGCAGGAGGGAGCGGTGTCCTGGAACCCTCATGCTCAGGCCATCTGAGTTCTGACATTCAGAACCTGACAGCCTGGCCATCTTAGTGCCCAGGACAAAGCCCAGGTGCAGAATACGCTGTCCCTGGGTCCTCTGCCCTCAGAGAGTGCTCAGGGTCACCAGGCCCTGTCACTGGCTCTTCAGGGGGAGTCAGTGAGGCTGTAAGCCTCAGTTGTCCACACAGGCCCCAAGAAGGATAACACCCAATTCCTTCCATCTGAGCCTAGACCATCATATCCAGATAGTATCTGCCACTTTATAAAGGGAAACATTTCCACAGGTAAAATTGTAGGCAGAGAGGTGCTGGGTTTACCTTCAGGGTGCATGTCTCCAGGCCTCACAGGCCCTGCGGCTGGTCACCCCCCGGATTGCAGTCGGAAGTGGGGCCTTTCAACAGAGCCTGGTGGCAGGAGATCCCTGCAGGCCCACCCTGGGGAGCGGGGGACCATGCAGTGGAGGGAAAGGAGACAACCAGTAGTTTAGTGATTGAACACCTACTGGCCTTCCCATTTCACCACCAGCCTGGCCAGGGGCCCGCAGGCGAGAAGGGGGTGAGCGAGGCCGGAGCATGGGGGGAGGGGGGGGCAATTGTGTTGAAAGGGCAAAGACGAAGTGGGAAGAAGCCAGCAGATGACCCCACCACCTTCCCTCTGCAAAGACAATGCACACAGAGCGGGAATCCCTCTGCTCAGTGGGTTAGTGCCAGTGGCCCGTGAGGTCAGGGAAGCCGGAGCACCCCTGAGAGCAGGGTGAGAATCGGCGGTCACTGGGTGAGGAAGCTCTCAGAGGGAACGTCTCGGAAGCTTTGGAGGAAATTCAGACGCAACAACAACATGCTCAGAGCCCCGATCTCCCCAACTGAGGGTAGCTTCTGATTCTCACGTTAGTACTTGGAGAAGTGGAAAGAGTGAAGCTTTGGAGGGGGAAGGTAACGACAAAACCCACGAAAAACAACTGAAACCAGCTCCAGGGACCCAGACAGGCAATGAACAGAATGACTGGCAGACAACAGGCGGTTAGAATAAGTCACAAGTAATACGTTGGCCCAAGAAGTGTTCTTCCAACTTAGAGATTCCGCCACCTCGGTTCCAACAGACTGCTGTCGGAAACGTATCTCATAATAGTATTTGTTAAAGCCCCGAAGAGAAGGAAGGTGGGCAGACAGAAAGGGTTAGAATGTCCCCGTGGCCTAGATTCTGGAGAAAGTAGCCTGGAGACACATGTAGCCTAGAGAAGCCCAGAGAGGGCTGGAGGGAGACCGTCATGCTCTCACCGAATATTTAAAGCATGTGTGGGTCCTGGGGCATGGAAGGAGGGCCAAGGGTCAGAGAGGCGCATTTTAGGCTCAGGAAAAGGACGTTATCATGGAAAGCTGTTAAACATGCAGAGTCTCTTGGGAAGTAGCCAGTTTCCACAAGCAAGTAGACACTGGAGATTACTTACACGGGCTACTTACCGTAGGAATCCTGGCATTGGGGGGCGGGGAACAGGTAGCCTGGGAGGTGGCTTCCCACTTTTATGAGAGTGTAAGGGTCTTCCCCTTCCAAGTTGAGCACTCTGGGGAAAGGGGCCGAATTCCAAAAGAGTTACTCTCTGATTCGCACATTTCAAAGTACATGGCACCTGAAGGCGGTACCAGCAAATTGGCAGGATCCATTCTAGCTCAGAGGCTTGGGCCATACACAGCCCCTGGTGGGGCCCCAGGGAGCCCGGGGAAGGACAACGGCGGCAAATCTTCCGTTGGGACACAGAGAAGAGTGATCAAGGGCTGATCAGAGTGCCAAGGCTGGGGCAAAAAGGGCTGAAGAACTTTTGAGTGCCAGGATCTCACTGCCTTTGCAGCAAAACTTGAGGTGGGCTTGTTGCAGAGCTGGGGCGGGGGTGGGGGGACAAGCAACACCTAGCTCATCACCCCAAATGGGAATGACGCTATCCCCGTAGAGGCTCAGCCAGACTGTTCAGATCTAAGCTCCATTAGGCCAGATGCAGGAACAAAAGAAGCCCTAGTAAGCAACCTCTTTCAAAGATGAGGGGCAGGGGGACGTCTGGGTGGCTCAGTCGTTAAGCATCTGCCTTCGGCTCAGGTCATGATCCCAGGGTCCTGGGATCGAGCCCCGCATCGGGCTCCCTGCTCCGTGGGGGGCCTGCTTCTCCCTCTCCCACTCCCCCTGCTTGTGTTCCCTCTCTCGCTGTGTTTCTGTCAAGTGGATAAATAAAATCTTAAAAAAAAAAAAAAAAGATGAGGGGCAGGGAACCTATTTGCTGTCTCAGAGTTGGACCGGAAAGGGACGCAGCTCTGCCCCCGCAGACCCAAGCAGGTTGCCCTGCGGGTGACCGCATTATAATCCAGTGTTAGCATAGACAAACCTCCCCCTTAACCCCTTTAGAGTAACAGTACGTTCTTGACCGCTGACAGCTAGGTCAACAGGCTTTATTATAAACCTCCTGCCAAGCAGCCCACAGCAGTCACCCAGTGAGGGCTCCACGGCAGGACCCCAAGCTGATGAGGTTCTGCCATGTTTCCTTCCAGGTGGCCTCTTTCTGCTATTCGTGTTCTGAAAAGTTTTGCTGACAAAAGGTGTGCAAGCCAGGTCTGTTGTGAAAAACAAGGAAAACATCACAAGATGTTAAACATAAAAGTCACTCAGCCCTGAGGGGCTTTCAAGGAAATGGCCTAGGGAACAGGGATGAAAACCAGCAAGCAATTACGGATTGGTGGTTGTCCTTTGACATTATAAAGGACATTATAAACATCCCCGAAGCCAGGAGGGCTTAGCCAGTTGTGTGACTTGTAATGGGAAGAAACCAAAGTGAAGACAGATCGTGCCTTCAGGGCGAATGAAAAGAGTCCGCTACTGCCCGTGGCCTTTGTCAGCAAAGCAGCTCAACTGAGGTCTACACAGCCCCGGCTCCAACTCAGTGTATCTGCTTCACGTGGTGCTCCCATTTCCAGGACCTCACCCCCTCGGGATGTTCCTCTACCCCTACCAGAGAGGAACGCCCCTGACTCTTGACCTTCGGCTGCCTTTCCAGCCTTAAGGAGAAAGCCTATGGGAAGCCATTGCTTCACAAATTATCTGAGCCTTGAGAGTCCCAACTCCATCATTTTATAGATAAACTGGGACTAAAGAGGGTGAGGGACCTGCTTAAGATCACGGTCAGGCACAGGCCGGCTAGAACCAGACCTCCAGACTTGAAGTTGATGCACTTTCTCCAACGCGCCCTTGAGTGGCTCACGAGTCCCCCCGTCCCCAGGTAGCACCTGAAGCTGGTCCCTACACGGAGCTTTTACACGAGGGGCCAACTCCCTGCCCACTGGACTGAAGAGGAGCCCTCCTGAGAAGGGAGGCCCCGTTTTCCAGTAAGGAGCAAGGACCCAGGCAGCTCCAGCAGACTAGGAGCCAAGTTTAATCCCTGCCTGTTTCCCAGCCACGCTGCCGCGCTCAAACCTCCCAGAATACACGCATTTGCTCATTCGTTCGATCCCTACTGGTGCGGTGCCGGGTCCTGTGCTAAGGATACACAGGTGAGGGAGACAGTCCTGGATCCCTGTTGTCACGAAGCTTACAGGCTAGAGGGAGAAACATTAGCTGAACAATCTCACTCATCAATATACAATTACCAGCTGAAATACTTGCTCTGAAGGGCAGAAGGCACGCTGCTCGATCCGTGCCCGGTGAAGGGGCTCGATCTAGAAGGGCTGCTGCTGTAGGCAGGGGCTCCCTGACTGAGGGAGGCTGAAATCTGAAGTCGAGTCAACCGGCTAACGGGGAGAAGAAAGCTGGAGACGGCGGACACGACGCGTACAGCGCCACGCTCCGCGGCGGGAGTAAACACGGCACATTCAAGGGAGCCAAGGGGGAGCTTCTGCAGGCAAGTGGGGACAGGGGTCACCGGCGATTCTTTCTAGGGGAGACTGTGCGCACATGGGGGGCCCCTGACAATCGGTCTTCGCCACACCCGAGGGAGGTATATAGAAATACACCTGCTCCTTTGTCGTCTTCCCAGCACTAGGGTGGCATAAGAGCTTCTTATGAAATCCTCCCCTCTCAAAAACAGCGGTTACAGAAATTATGACACGGCAGACGTTCGTAGAGCCAGTGGGGCTCACGGAGGCTGGAGAGGCAAACACAGAGGGAGGCCGCAGCCCATTTGCTCTAGCAGCATTTTTATTTACAAACAGCAATTTCCATTGACTTTATACCATAAAAAAGCCATTTACAAGCAAGAAACAAGAATTCAGAACAAAATTAAGCAGCACTGAAATATTCATGTCACAAATCTAAAACAAAATGAATACAAGAGTAAAATATCATTTGAATAAATAGTCTTAAATTCATGCTATAAAATAATCCTTAATGGCAAGTTACTAGTTGATACAGCATCCGCTTAGCTAGCTTCATTTACTTCATATGGTGATGAAGTGTGGGCTTGTGAGGTTACCAGTTTATATTGCAAGATAATGACACTGTGTTAAGTCATTCAAATTGCTCAACCATTTATAACGGAAAAAAATGTTAGCCCTACTAATAAAAGTGGTGAGAGAGATGGTTTTCACATTAGGAAAATGGTCATTCTCAAAGAAACCAGGTAAGTTTACCTCTTACTATAGTCAGGGCAGCAACCAAAGGCTTGGGCAGCAAGTCCAAAGGTTGAATTCACAGCATACTTGTCACTGAGGGGCAGCAAGAGGTCTGGTTACTGCGTCTGCGGCAGGGCTCGCTCCAGGACTTGACCAAGAACTACAGGAGCCCTGTGTGCCAGGCCCAGAGGGGAACCAGGGAAAACAAGGTCCTCTTCCGGGCCGAGAAGTCGAGCACCGGGCAGAAACAGTGGAAACACTCTGGCACTTACTGAAGAAGACGTATGTGACGTGCGACAACCATTACAAATTTGGAACAATGTGAATGACTCTTCTGAACGTTCAGTTCAGTTGCACTGAGTAATATGAAATCTATGATTTATGAACTAGATAGTTTCATATAAAGAATTTACATAATTCCCCAATACTTTCATATATAAAATTTAATAAATAACCCTGACCAGTCTAGAAGCACCATTCAAGGGGCGTGTGCCCTTGGAAAATAGTTTAGGTGTTGCATATTTGAGTCCCTTTCAGTGGAGGCTTCACAGGAAACCATTACAGAATTTAACAATAACAAAGACAACAACAAAAATCACAGTAACTAATAGAAAAAGTTGTTAAAATAAAATACATTGATTTCTTTAAAGTAAAGCTCATTCACGTAGATGATTCCCACCCCCTCCCCCTCCCCCAGCCCTTGTTTTGTGTTCCTGCAAGTTCTTCCTAGAGTCTAGGCTGGAAAAATAAAAGTAAAAACAAAAACCACACACAAAGATATGCAGGCCTATGGTCTGGGCTAAGGGAAAAACAAAGACTTGGTTATAACTGCTATCATGAGAAAAGACATCTACTCATGCTCTGGAAGCTGGAAAATTATCAATTTAGTTCTACAGTATATTCTGCTTAACAGTGAACCGACAGTATCCTTTCTGCTGTTAAAACACACACACGCGTGCGCACACACACACACACACACGAACAAAAAACCAAAACTGCCAAGGCAGAGCCAATTGGGAGGCTTTCCACTGACCAAAAAATTAACTTGTCTTCATATGCTGTATTTACAAATATAATTTCTAAATGTATTTACAGCTTTAGTAGAAATTAGAGGGGAGAGAACTGATTAGAATGAAAACAACTGTTTAAAACCACAAACATTAGTAAAAGTATAAAATCCTTTGTTTTCACAGTTTGTAGTAACAGGTGAAACACCTAGAAAGGACGCCGTCACTGTCTTCACATTGTCTACGTATTGGGAAAGGTAGCTCGAGAAGAGACTCAATTATGAACAGACCTATATGAATTCAGGATATGTTTTGCTGTAAAAGATTTCTTCACATATCACTTCTATCTTAATTGACTTTTGCATTTGTTATAAATGAAACATCTAACCTAAAACTGTACAGAAATCGGGACTTTGCTTTCCAAAAAGAGTTGCTCTCAGGAGTTACACAGCGAACTTCGTCTGCGGAGACGTGAAGGGACCTTCGGGGAGAGAATGTTTCTGTTCTGTGGCCATGTTCATCCTCCTGGCACGTCCTCATGTGACAAGGCACAATTAATTGCTGCTGCCCGATCTGAATGGAGTTAACCTTCCACCCGCCACGCACACTGAGAAGCACGACGGCGTGCTCGCTCAGAGAGGCTGCCCAGCTCTGCGCTGGCCTCCGCTCTGCCTCCTCGAAGCCCTGTGGAACCTTACAGTACTGGGTTATGGCTTGAGAATTCATTCTTAACACTGCTAGCAGTGGAAAGGGTAAAGTGTTAGCAACATGAATGGGAGGCAAGTGGAACTTGCAAGATGTGGAATCATGGTTATTAGAGAGAAACTCAATCAATTTTCTGCCCCTTAACAGTCCCATTACAATGTCTGAACCTGAACTGTACAATCAAAGCAATGTATAGTTTTGTCAAAGACAATTTTGGATAAGTCACTCTTTGGTAAACTCAAACCAGTTAAACAAATTGACAAATACAAAGAACTCCATGTAAATAAGGTTAAGACGGACACAATGACAAGAACTAGGATATTCGAGGTACCTGCCCCAAGTGCTCTCCCCTCCTGACTTGTCTCACCTATCACGGAATGCTCTGGAGACCCCTCAGAAGGCCCCAAGCCTGAGTGAAAAGGAGGTTCCTTCCCTGAGCCTGACCTCTCATGTCCTTGATTTGGGCATTTCTTGTCACAAACTTAATTTGTATCACCACACAAATTTTTTGCATTTAATTCTTGAAAAGAAAAACCAAAACCAAGCTTACTCATGTAAGGAAGAAAAAAAAAAAATCACAAACATTTACCTGAAACCCCAGAACATATTTAAGTGGGTAAACACTTGGGGTCCAGCCTCCCCTTGAGGCACGCGGCTTTGACAGGAGTTGAGCAAGTGCTTCAGGGAGAGAACGCACCCCTTACTTAGGCAGTTTGACAGGAAAAGGCATACCGTATACCCGATTTAGCAAAAGCTGCTCCTCGGGAGCAGCAGGATTAGAGTGTGATCTGTCCGTCGTAACACTGACGCGTGGCGCAGCGGCTCACACGGGAACAGAGAGATCCTGGGTGCCAACGAGATGCTACCGCACGGCTCCCACCCCCGGGGGCCATCACACACAAGGGCCCGGATGGTTTTCTTTTCTCGAAATAACAAAGCGAAACGAAACAAAAACCTCCCCGGAACACCCCGCCCCCCGGACCCCCGCCACTCTTGGTATTTTAAGAGCCAAAAAAGCACGGAAAACCAGCAAACGTCTATTTTTGCATTCCTTTAACTCCTAGCCTCTGAGGTTGGTCTTTCCCGTGTCCGTGTTGCTTTTAGGTGGTTTGTGCTGTTCCCCCGTGGAGACACACGGGCTGCGAGTCTCAGGGCCAAGGCTCTCGCGCAGAGATTCCGCGGGCGGCCTGCGGCACAAACGCGCCGTCCGACTGCTGACGAGACTCCTCCGGGGGAGTTCACGGCCCGAAGAAATCTCGGCAAGCCCGCTGGGTTTACTACGAGCACACGGGTAAACAAAACACAGAACTGAAGACATCTCCTAAAGCGCTCACAGAACGTTACTCAAATAGGACTCAGGCGTGTTCTCGTACAGTAATGTGTTTGCCAGCGCATGATTTTGAGGTCTCTCTGCAAGCTACAAACTCAAGAGAGGGGAAAAAAAACCTGTAATTCACTATGACCGTTAGACTTCACATTTTCTACAACTATACTGACCTAAAAGATACAGAACATAGAAATAGCACCACGTGACCAAAAAAATGGTGACACACACAGATTTGGTGACACACAGAGTATCGTAGAGGGCTTTTGGACTGTTGGTTTCTTCAAGCAGGAAACACTGAGAGTGGGGGAGCCACTGCTCTCGTGAGCACACACAATACTAAGATAGAGATATTGCTTGCAATTCCCATAGAGTATATCTTTACAAAAAGTACAAATTCCAAGTTCTGCAGTTTCCCTGGGAACTGCATGTAGAAAAGTTGCTGTGCACCTGAACTAGCTGTTTGAAAAGAGAGAGAGAGAGAGAGAGAGAGGGAAAAAAACCAAAAACAAAAAACCAAAAAAACCCACAACACTGCTTGGAGAATTTTGTAGACAGAACTACAAATCCCTTTCCTTTAGTGCGAGTACTAACTCATGGTAGAGTGATTCGATTTAGTTACCTGGTATGTATGTTTCTACAGTACGGAATGAAGGTAGATTCGTAAGCCAGTAAAAACATTGAAAACCACTGCTCCTTTGGGGTTGGCTAATATAACACTACAATATGTAAAAAGGTCAGCACCACGGGTCATCCAGCGTACCTACTGGACAACGAACAAAAATTCCAAACGGTTTCCAACTAGAGTTGAATACATTTTATGGCATTTGGTTTATGTACTTGTTATGAAGCAGAGCTATGAACACTGTGATTTGCTTTGCTTGCTTTTGGACACAATGATTACTATATATGAAAACCTATGAACATTCTTTTGTAAGGGAAATAAAGGGGCAAAACCCTAACATCAGGTAGGGACGAGACAGAGTCAAAAGCCCTGTTCACATTGTATTAAATTATATATTCCTCGTACATTCACCTCAACCAGAATAAAATCAAATTTGAGAATGTATATATACTATATATATAATAATCGCTTTATTATATATATATATATAAATTGTCTAACTACCCCCTAGAAGTAATTTTAAATTAGAAAAGGTTACCCATTTGTATCAGCTGACGGCATCCTGGTCTCTCTCCATGGAAATGCACCAGTGCCAGAGTGCACACAACGAAGAGAGTATGCCTCTTGGCAGAGAATGTAGGGTCAACCAGTTGGCATAGCTAAATCACTGGCAGATTTTGGATTAAGAGTTCAGCCAAAGAGGAATACTGTCAGCCTGTGTTTTCCCTGGATACGTTGCCCTTCATGCTTTGAGCTCCTTGGGAGGGGGAGGGCAGGGGGAAAGGATAAACACAATGAAGTGTTCCTTCCAGAAACCTCCGAAAAACTGCCAAGAGACCGAGAGATTTCCAGATGGTTGGGAAAACCAAAGATTACAACAAAGCAAATCACAAATATGCATTGATTAATGTGCTTTGTTTGGGTGCACTTCGTTACCATCTTAATCAGGAGCATCAGACACTGTGTGAATTTCCATCCGGGAATCTAGGGCCATCTCTGAGGCCGATGCATCATTTTCTAGTTTCTGTTCCATGTACACATCTGTTCTCTCGGGGGACTCGATGCGACTCCTGACTTCGGCGACGCCGGGGTGGTTTTTCCGCAGGTGCTGGTTGAGGGTACCTTGGAATGGAAAGCACTTGCCGCAGATCTCACAGCGGAATGGTTTGTCATCGGTGTGGCCCCGGATGTGGTACTCCAGTTGGTCCTTGCGCGTGTACTTCTTCCCACAGAACTTGCACACAAAGGGGGTGATGCCCATGTGGAGCCGCATGTGCCTGTCAAGGCTTCCTTTCTGGTTGAAGGACTTCCCACAGTAAATACAGATCAACCTCTCATTGTATGGGTACCAGTGCCCTCTTGCACTCCTCTCCCGGGGACTGCTCTCGTACCCGGGGTTATTCATCATCGCTTCGCTATCGGAACCCTGCACCAAGCCCTGCAGATCACTGTGCAGGTGGACGGACAAAGCCCGCTTTTGGCGCGCGCGCCCTCCTCGAAAACAGCTCAGCATGGATCTGGACGGGCTGGAATTACTCAAACTTCCAAAAGCTTCGGAGACGCTGGCTGGCTGTGAGGCTGCTTGGGAATAGGAATAGGCATGCTGCAGCACGGAGCCGTACGACCCCACGTTCACTGCCACAACTTGCTCCCCGTCCACCATCTCCGTGTGGTACCCGTCGTCCCCCAGCGAGGAGCTGTCGGAACAGCTGGGCCGGTCCGACTTCTCCATCTTCACTTTCACCTCGGTGATCTGGCTCTCCCTCACCAGCAGGTCCCCTTGCTCATGGTCCCCCTCTATCTGAATCTCGTACTCGGAAACGCTCCCACTGCTCCCTCGGTCCGAGTGCCCTTCCTCCTGTAAGCGGCTGCGCAGAGCTTTGCTGGGCGTTGTCTCCATCCGAAGGTCGCTGCTCGTGGTGGGCTGCCGTACCTGAGAGCAATACGGAGGGGAGATCTCAACCGGGTTGGCAAAGAAGCTGCTGTCCTTAACTCCATTACGACTCTCGGTTGTCTCCTCAGCGCCGACAGTCACGGAGTCAACATCTCCAACGCTGATTTTTGAATGGATGCTCTCCAGGATCTGCGTGCACTTGTCAATGACGCACTGCATCTGAAGAAAGCTGGCGGCGGTCAGAAAGCTGACAACATCCTTCAGCTGCAAGGACATTCTTCCAGTGTAACAAAATGACAGCAACTGTTCAAACACATTGGGATTTTTAATCACGGATATTGACAAGCCACTCATGGTACTTAATGCTGAATGGTCCCGGAAATAGGGGGAGCTGGCAGCGAGGACGGCTTTGTGGGCTCGGAATGGCTGACCCTGAATGTGGACAATGATGTCACATAGTTTCCCCTGCAGGCGGAGTTCGTTTAGCTGGCTCAGAACAGTGCTGCTGTACTCGGGCACATCAAACTGAATAAAACTGCTGCTGTCCATTTCTACTGACATGAAGCGCAATCTGCAGAAAGAGAGAGTTTCACAATTCACCAGTGACTCCTCACTCAGTACAAGTGGCATAAACACAAGCTTGCAAAAATCACACCACCACCATCACCACCACCACTGCAGCTGCTGGGCCTCCGAGGGTCGACCTGGGCATTCTTCCTCTTGCTTATTTTCAGTCTCCCACTGGTCTTGGTCAATTCACCTCAAGTCAGATAACCTAAAGATCAATCAGCCTAGCGCCCCAGCTGCCTAACGTGCATCTTCGTCAAAATTATAACATGTTATAGATAGCAGGGCCTTCTCAGCTGATTGAGAATTTGGTATCCTTTTAGGAAAAATATTTCCCTGTTTCACCTACTTCCGAGGATTTGGAATACTTTGTAAAAAATATGCCAACTCGTCTAAAAAATGTTCTGCCTTATTAGTATGTTTCCAATGGGTGTTTTTCAAGCAGACAGCACACGGGATACACGGAACGGAGCTCAACCCTTTTTAGCTTAGAATCTGAGTTGTCTTGATGTGCGTTTTTTTCCCCTTCAGTTTTGCACGCCTTTATATCCTTTGGGGTTGGCAACTGACCCTTTCAGTGAAGAGCTTTGGACAGGACAAGCACCAAGAGTGATGGACATATCACAAGCATATCACTGTCCACCAGTGCTCACAGCGCGCGCACACACCTTGGACAGGTTGGCTGCCCTTCACAAGAACCCAAGGCACCAAATCGCTCATAACCATGGAAGTGGATACAGCCTAGGCTGCACTCTCTAACCAAAACACAACAAAATCAGATCTAATAATTATATTTTAGTGGTTAAAATTCAACCAATAGAAATTTAAGCACCTTCTGAACAAGCACTGAATCAAAGAGGAAATCAAAAAGGAATAAAACTCTTTAGAAAAAAAGAAAACTCACATCAAATCTGCAGCAAGAAAGATTCAGGAGTAAAGTTTAAGTAGGTCTTCATCTTACTTGAGAATGCATCCCCAAAAAGAGATGGATATATAGGTGATAAAGCAAACACAGGAATGTGTAGAGCGTAGATGGTGGGTGTATACAGGTGTTTTCTGTAAAATCCACCTTTTCTGTATATTTGAAATTTTTCAAAATGAAATGTTGAGGATTTTGAAACCATAAATTTTAACAGGGAAAGTCAGTGCCTTAAAAGTTTTTATCATTAAACAACAAAGAAGAAAAATAAATGAAATCAAAGAGGTCAGAAAACAACCAATTAGACCCAAAGAAAGCAAAAAAGTAATGAATACAGAACAGCATATAATTGCAGAGAAAATTTAAAATGATAAGACACAACAATGTGCAATTAAATCTGACGCCCGCAGGAAAGGATCAACCAGTTAGTGTGACTAGATCACACCAGAATTTTTTTTATCATGTCAGAATCTGAGTTAAAACATTTCAGTTAAGGAGGAATACTGTGCCCTTATTTATCCTAGATTTATGATTGAAATCAATTTGAAATCTGTACGGAACGGACATATTTTTAGAATAACATAAATTGGCAGAATTAAATAAAAAGAAACAGAAGTGCCAAAGCATAAATGATCTTCAGGCCGTTCACACTGTTTTAGATGCATGCTGAAACATTTAAGGCATCTCAAAAAAAAAAAAGAATTAAAGCATCTCAATTTATATGGCATAAATCTGATACCAGAAGATGGTGAATAGGATAAAGACGACGACTGTCAACTTTACCTAAGTAAAGAGATTTTAAAGTCCTCAAGGAAATACTCGGAAACATAACCTATTAAAAGAATAATATATTGTGACCAAATGTAAGGATGGCTACATGTTAGGAAGTGTATAAATATAATCTGCCACATCAGTAAGTCAAAGGAGAAAAACCATATGGCCAAATCAAAACTATGCCAAAAGTGGATTTTAGAAAGTTAAATGCCTTTTCAAAGTAAGGAAAAAATAGGAAGAGAATATTTTCCTAATGTAATAAACAGTACCTACTGCAAAGCCAATGGCAACATCATCCTTAGAAAGGAAACATCATATCTGCATTTCCCAAAATGTATTTAGTAGCACACAAGCCCATGCGCTAGACTCAATATCCCTACCTCCTAGGGATTATACAATATATTAGCATAATAACCCACCTGCAGACAAGAATTCTATTTAACTCAGCAGTTTGCACACTCATTTAAGCGTGTAACTCTTCTCTCAAGGTACACATGTAAATATTCCCAAGAATTAGTGTTCCCTGGTGCACACTCCAGTAAACACTTTCGTAGAGGCATTCCCGTTAGTCCCTAGGAGGACACAAGGTTGTCTGCCCATCACTTCTCTTACTTAACATTGTTCTGGAAGTTCTAGCCAAAGCCACAGACAAGAGAAAATTAAGGCACAGAGCCATTAAAAAAGAAGAGGTAAAATTACTATTCAAGGCAGACAGGACTATTTACACAGAAAACACAAGGGAATCACTGGAACAAATCTGTTTAGAAGCAGGAACTAGCAAATGAAGCGTTTCAAAAATTATTCTACATAAAAAACCAGTTAGGTAAGATAATGACAAGTCACAACCAACAATAGTAACAGAAACTATAAAATACCTAGGTGAGAAACAAAAAATAGGATCTACAAGAAGAAAACTGTAACACTTTAATAAGGACAAAAACATGTATAAATGAAGATACATATCACGCTTCAGAAAGATTCCATGCTATAGACACTTTCCCCCAAAATTAATTTATGACTATAATGCAGTCCAATGAAGTACTTCCTTAGTGACTTCACAAAATGATTTTAAAATTCATCTTAGAACACTGCTGTCCAACAGAAATATAATGCCAGCCACCTGTGTAGTGTTTTCTAGCAGTTCCATTAACAATAAAAATATTAAAATTTTATACATTTTTACTTAACCTAGTTAAGTACTCTAATAACTCATTATAATAACTAGGTTATTAGAAAGTTAATGGGACCTTTCACATTTTTTTTCATACTAACTCTTGGAATCTGATGTGTCTTTTACACTTACAGCACATCTCAATTTGAAGTAACCACACTTAAGTGTTCAACAGCCACATGTGGCCAGTGGCTACCACACTGTGGACAGTGTAGATCTAGAAGAATAAATACTGAAGACATTTTAGAAAAAAAAAAACACCACAAAAAAACAGCCAAACATACAGATGTCAAAATGTATGATCACGCTAGAATTCATTCACTGTGAGTATATACTGTCTTCTTCCCCGCACCAGGCACAAGGGGTCCAGGTGAGCTCAAATTCTCTTGTTATAAACTATGACAAGGGCTATGAGATCTTTTGTAATGGGGAGTGGGGAGGTGCTGCAGACAAAAGGAATGACACAAAGAGAGGAGAGCCTGAGCAGGAAGGAAAGAGGTGTTAGAGAATTGTGGTACAGCTGGGGGAAGGAGCAAGGGGAAGGACAGAGGCCTCATGAGGCTGTCAAGGTAGGTGGAAGTCAGACCAGATGGGCCCTGTGGGCCATTTCCAATCAGTGAAAAAGTAAGAATTTTTGAAAGAGAGGCTGCTTGGATAATACGAATATATAAAGTTAGAGCCCTTCTCCACCACATACCCCCCAAAAAAACTTCTAGAGAAGGTCTTACTAAGCACACAAAGACAGATACCAGAGGGAAAAACAGAGATTTAACTACAGAAGACCTTTTACACATCTAAAAAATGGCTTTTGACCAAAAACAAATGAACAAGACAAATTATGAAAAATACGACACATATGGTGAAGTATAAAACTCTTATAAATCAATAAAAGCAAATTTAACAATTGAAAAATGGGCAAAAGACTATGAACAGATGCTTCAAAAAAAGAAATTAAAATAGTCTTGAAACACAGATAAAGTGCTTAACAACATCAATAAACAAACAAATAAAAATTAACATGAGACACAATTCTTTCTCAAATTGGCAAGATTTAAACCCAGCTGGTAGCGCTATAGGGACTGCGGCGCTCTCCTGTATTCCTGGTACGCAAGTATGACAAGAGCCTCACGACAGGCATTTCTCTTGACTGCACTCTTCTCTATCACGGATACAGGCTCAAGAATTTATCCCTAAGTATATTCAATTACAACAGCAAAACAATGAAAACAACCGAAATGTCCACCTTCTTGGAAATTATTAAAGCATAGCACACCCATATACTGAATACTATGTCATTATTTAAACTGATGTTAAGGAAGAATACAAAGTTAGCTCTATAAAATGCAAGCCCCAAGAGGGCAAGGATTTTTATCTGTTTTATAAACTATCATCCAGATTACTGCCTGGCACAGAGTAGACACTCAGTAAATATTTGCTGAATGAATATGTAATAACATGGCAAAAAATCAGGTAACAAATCAACTACAGATGAGCACAAGGGATCTTTATGGGTGAGGGAAATGGTCTAAAAGTGGGTTATGGTAATAGCTGTATAATGTCATAAATTTACTAAAGATCATTGAACTGTACACTTAAGATGACCAAATTCTATGATATGTAAGCTATACCTCAGTAAGGCTGTTTAAAAAAATCAGGTAACAACAAAAGTAGGATATTTCTAAAATTATGTATGTATATACAGATATTAAATATACATACAAATAATACTGAGATATATACAGAATGGTTACATTATGTAAGATTAAAAATGTTTTTACTTTCTTCTTCGTACTTTCCTGTATTTTCTGTACTTCTAACAGTGAACATTTATTACTTGGGAATGACAAAAAAAAGTAAAACAAAAAATGTCTTAAAATCCCTGCCGATGATAATTTGACAGACGCTGCTGGTGGGGTGTAAAATGAGCCAATACTTTGGAGGGCATTTTAGTGATGTCCATTGAAATTACAAATGCACATGCTCCATGACCGAGGAAGTTTAGCCCTAGGAATTTACTACAGCACTGGACGAAACGACAAAAGATTCGGAGTAGACTACATGCCCATCAAGAGGAGCGTGGTTAATAACTTGCGGGACATCCATATTTAAGACTACTGTACAACCAGAAAAAACAAACAAGGAAGCTCTTTTCATACTGATGAAATAATCACCATGGTATATTGCTGAAGGAAAAGGGTGAGGTGCAGAAGGGTATATAGGTGTTTGTATAAAGCACCGTGAAACACACACACACACTGCTGTGTCAATATATACACGTCATGGATATGCGCAGACTATTTCTGGAATGATGCACAAAAACAGATAACCTCTACTGCCTCCAGGGTAGCTGGAAGCCCTATTAGCTTTCAATGAATCTTTTTAGACATATTTCTAAACTATCTGAATATATCATTAAAAATAAGTAACATTTAGGAGCGCCTGGGTGGCTCAGTCGTTGGGCATCTGCCTTCGGCTCAGCTCATGATCCCAGGGTCCTGGGATCGAGCCCCGCATCGGGCTCCCTGCTCGGCGGGAAGCCTGCTTCTCCCTCTCCCACTCCCCCTGCTTGTGTTCCCTCTCTCGCTGTGTCTCTCTCTGTCAAATAAATAAAATCTTAAAAAAAAAAAATAACATTTAAAAAAAATTTAGGATACCTCATCCAGTTTTTATTTTATTTTTTAAGATTTTATTTATTAAAGAGAGAGAGAGAACATGAAAAGGAGAGGGAGAAACAAGACTCCCCACAGAGCAAGGAGCCCACAGTGGGACTTGAAATCCCAGGACCCTGAGATCATGACTTGAGCTGAAGTCAGCTGCTTAACCAACTGAGCCACCCAGGTGTCCCCTCATCCAGTTTTTAAAAGATAGGAAAAGATCATATAAAAATTGTCATGAATTTGGAGTCAGATCTGGGTTCAAATGATACCTGCTTTCCACTTGTAAAACGTGGGTGAGGTACTTCATAAACTTTCCAAGTCTCAGTTTTCTTTTTTTAAAGATTTATTTATTTATTTATTTGAGAGAGAGAGAATGAGAGAGAGCAAGCACATGAGAGGGGGGAGGGTCAGAGGGAGAAGCAGACTCCCTGCCAAGCAGGGGGCCCGATGCGGGATTCGATCCAGGGACTCCAGGATCATGACCTGAGCTGAAGGCAGTCGCTTAACCAACTGAGCCACCCAGGCGCCCCAAGTCTCAGTTTTCTTATCTTGAAAATGGGAATAACAGTCCTTGCCCCCGTGGCTTGTTATGAGGAATACAAGTATGCAGAAGTAGGAAGCACTGGGGTGCCTGGGGGGCACAGTCGGTTAAGCCGGACTCTTGGTTTCGGGTTGTGAGATCACAGCCCCACCTCAGGCTCAACATGGAGTCTGCTTAGGACCCTCTCCCTCTCCCTCTGTCCTTCCCCCTGTGCTCAAACATGCGCGCATGCATGCTCACTCTCTCCCTCAAAGAAATAAATAAGTAAATCTTTAAAAAAAAAAAAAAAAAAGGTAGGAAGCACTCAGCACAATGGCTGCTAGGCCCATAGCAACACGGTTAGCTATAAGAGACTTTTTTTTTAGGGGACAGGATGGTGGCTTTGAAGGTAGACTTGGCTATGAATCCTAGCTCTGCCACTTTCTGATAAAAATAATAACAATGAACATTTAAACAGCCATATGATCTTAGACAAGTCAGTTAACTTTGATTTCCTACCTAGAAAAGGTCTCAGAAGAACTACTGCCCAACACAATCGCAGTCATGATTAAATGAGGGAAATTCATGCACTGAATGTGTATAAAAGCTGACATATAATGAGTACTTACCTCGTGCTAAACACCTTATATATATTCATTTGACCCTTTTATCAACTCTGTGAAGGAAATACTATGATTGTTCCTATTTTATAGATGAAGGAACTGTGGAAAAGCAGTTCAGATACTGCCAAACTGCCCCACAGTTAAAAGACGAACTTAGTCTGACTCGGGAGGTTGTGGCCCTAACTACACCAGACTGCCTTCTAGAAACACAGATACTGCCTGGCATGACACAAGGGTGTGTAAACAGTGACTCTGGGAATTAAGGGGCAAAAGGAAGGTGGGCTTAGGCTTTTGAAAGATGCACAGTCCTGGGCAAAAACCAGCAGAAAAGAGCAAACAAGGAAGCATTTCTGAAATAGTCTACAACTGAATCTAGCTTCCTGGTGAGGCCTCCTCCTTCTCTGCGTGGCTTTTTATCTTCTCAGAAGAAAAGCAGAGAACTACACGTGAAAGAAAATCACTGGAGAGAAAAACCAAAGACCATGATTAACACCTAAGAGAGGGATTCCAGTTTTCTGCAAATGAGAAAGGAAGTGCTTCACTTTCCTCTCCTTTACATTAACACCTCCTTCTGGCTGTGACAATGAGATTCAAAGCCCTCTGCCTAGAGCTGCTAACAAGCAACACTCCAGAGTAAGAGGCTTCTAAAAGTCTAACACAGAGGGAATCTGCAGGTAACTTCAGCCCTAGGCACGTTACCAAGCTTAAAGGAGCAAAAGGCATAATGAATCACAAGTTCTACACCCAACAACCTGATTTGTCAGGTCTAATGGTCCGGGGGTAAAGTAAGTCAGAACCTCTTCAAGAGACAATCAAGTTCACATATGATCACCCACTCCTCTAGATCAGCAGTTTCCCAACATGGGCTCCTCACTGGTTTCTTGTAGATCTTGATTCCTCCCCTGCACAGAATGTCAGTGGGCCTACACTTAACTTAGGTCAACGTTTCATTAGTTCTATCTTTAAAATAAAATATATGCACACAAACTTCAAATCCTAGTACAGAAGATATAAAATGAATAGCAAAGCTCTTCCCCAGTTCCTCTTCCCAAAGGTAATCACTGATAAGTTTTCAGTGTTCTTTCAGAGAAAATTATAAATACGTATCAGCATAAATTGTTCTATATTCTGGTTTTTTTGGTAATGTATTTAATACACCTTCAAATCTTCCCACATCAGCACAAACTCATCTACCTCATTATCTTTTCCAACTTCAGAGTACTCCACGGAAGGCTGTGTTACAATGTACTTAACCAGGCCCCAGTTAATACCCTAAACAGGAAAAAAATTTAAATAGCCATGCTTTTTCTTCCAAGCAGAAGACTTTGCTGGGATCATGGGCTCATTTCTACTGATACCAACTGTGGCCCAAAGGCAGTGGCAGCTATCCTCACCAATAGCACATGAAGTCCCTGTCCCCCCATAACTGCCCATAATGAGCATTACACCTTTTCACTTTTGCCAGACTGATCAGTTTAAGTAGCATCTCATGGTTTTGAAATGCTTTCATTTAATTATAAGTGAGGCTGATCATCTTTTCTCATGTTTAACGGCAATTTGTCTAAACTTGTCTTGGAACTGTCTGTTCATATCCTTTGCCTGTATTTGCATTTTTTATTGAATTGTTAGAGCTCTTTGCAAATTAAGGAAATTAGCCTTTTGTCTTATATACTGCAAATATTACATTTAATTGCAATCACTAAATGGCATACTGGCTGGGAATTTAAATTATTTTTCTACATGTATAGGAAATATTCAATTTCAATCTTCTGCATGCACAAACAAAGGGAATTCAAAGACAAATAAGGCTCCCAGTCTTGCAGTTTGATATAGGCTTACCACAGATTCCTCCCAACTCAGATGTGGGAATGAAAATCATTTTTGATAATGCAGAGAAGTGATTTATATATTAGTTTTTCATCTCGACTAAGTTTGCAGCTGCTTCAGAAGACTAACGAATTTAATTATTCCTCTCACTAAATACATCAGAATCAGTATTCTTTAACTCAGCAGATTAATCACAGGTCTGTCACATTATAT
Source organism: Mirounga leonina (assembly GCF_011800145.1). Taxonomy (NCBI): domain Eukaryota; kingdom Metazoa; phylum Chordata; class Mammalia; order Carnivora; family Phocidae; genus Mirounga; species Mirounga leonina. Next base: position 8,466,218 of record NW_023270433.1, read on the forward strand.
TAAGCAAGAAGCCATCCCCAAACTAGACATTTCCATTGTTATTTTCGAATTTAAAAAACAAGCATATATCAGCTAGACGTTTTTCTTCGATACCATTAATACTTTTTTCTTTCATTAATACTTATTTTAACAACACTTTTTCCGCTTGTTTGTTTGTAAAGACTACACTCTGGATAAGAAGGTGAAATACCTCTTTAAAAAAAGCACACGTGGTAAGGACTTAGTTGCAGGGGGCTGCTAGTTGTCAGCTCCTCAACCTGTTCATAGTCCTCTTCTGCTCACTCAACCAATGGACACACACACTTCCTGCTCTGCTAATGTCTTTAATGGGAGAATACTTTCAACCCCTGGAAGCAGCTTTCACCCCACACACAGTGTCTGCCAAGGTCATCTGGTGAGACTCTGCCCACACTGGGAAGGACCACATCTGACGGGAGCAGTCCTGACACTGGTCTCCTTCATCCCCTTCCTGTGGCCAGCCACCCCCACACAAGCCTCAACAACTATAAAAGGAGGTCACTGCCACCTCCCACACCCTTCAGCCTTCTCCCTTCCTTGGGAAAGCCCATCATCATCATCATCAATGACCAACACCGACTGAATGCTTGATACAGGCGAGGCATGTCATAAAGGACTTATAGGCATTACTTCCCTGAATCCTCTTGCCCTCCCCCGAGGGAGGTACTTTTACCCCTATTTTAGAAATGAGGAAACGGAGACTCCCAAGAGGCTAACTTTCCCAGGACTGTTGCAAAGTCTGCCCATCTACACTTCCTACACAGTAACTCCTGATCCTTGTCTAATTTACCGTCGGGGAACAGCAGGACCAGCAGAAGTCAGGAAGAGCTGAGGAAAAGGCAGGATGAGAAGAAAGCTTGCCCTAGGATACATTCCTGTCCTAGTGTGGTGGCCAGGGAAAGGGACAGGGACAAGTGGTAAACGTCCCCCTAATGCTGCCAAGGGCTCCTACCGCTTCTGTGAGGAGGAAGGGGATGGAGAAGGGTGAGCAGGGGGTGTTTTATTAATAGCCATCAAAATTACAAATGCATGTCCCCAGTGACTGAACAATTTCAGCTCTAGGAATTTACTACAGCACCTTCTTCCTAGATCAAAACCTCCAAGAGAAGGGCTTTTGGGGGGTGGGGAGAGGTCCCAGGTGGCTCTGCAGCTGAGGAATAGTATGCCTTCCACCTGCACAGCTTTTCCCCATCAGAGCCCCTTAACCTGGCAGCGCGCATGCAAAAGCAGGGGGAGTGGCAGGCAGAGTGAGAGAGGGAGAAGCAGGCTCCCCACAGAGCAGGGAACCCGAAGTGGGGCTCGATCCCAGGACCCCAAGATCATGACCTGAGCCGAAGGCAGACACTTAACCGACTGGGCCACCCAGGCACCCTTACCCCCTTTAAATAAACAGCCATCTTCATGCTACAGCCTCAATTAATTAGAAACCACTGGCCTGAGGCTCAAGTAACTGGTCCTTTTGGTGTTTAAAGGTGGAAGTCACAGAGCAGATGCTGCCAAGACACAGGTTCAGCCCAAGTTCAACAGAATTCTAAGCAGCGTTGAGACTGGTGTTCAAAAAGCCAGAGCAGACTGGGAGGGGCCATCCAGGACTGACCACGCACCAAGGCCAGCAGCAAGGCCAGCAGCAGGCCAGGGGTAGGCCAGAACCATGAGGAGTGCAGAAGGAGCAGGTTCGGGAAGAAAACGGATGCACGCTGGGAAGTGAAGGCCACTGGGCAACCAGAGAAGGGAGGACGTTTCCACAGCGAGGCACTGTGGCCACAAGCCACAGGGGAGAGCCACAGTGGATGACCTGTGTACAGGTCAGCCTGGGATGCTCCTCCCACAGACCTGAGATCAGGAGAGGGGTCCTAGAGATAAACATGCATGTGTGCTCTGAAAAGAAAACTAAGATCCGATGCAAGAGCACATGACAACGAGGCTTAGTTAGTAAAGCTGCTTGAAATCTCCACAAGATCCCACCCAAAAAAGCTACAGAACATCTCACCACACCCATGCGTCAGGACAAGACCCCGTTCTGAAATCCAACACGGGAATCTTACCCCTAATCTGGGTTCCAAAGCTCACTGAGAACAAATGCATTTTACCTGAAGGAGCTTTAGAATAAAAAAGCTACTTCGCAAAGACAGCAAAGCCACAGTCTAGCAGACAGGACTGATCCTGACAGGGGCGAAGAGATATACCAGTTAATCAATACTCTGCTCTTCCTTTCACCCTGCTCCTCCCACTGAGTTTGAGCAAAAGGTTGAACAGGTAATGACTGCCCTCCCACATGACAATGCTAGATGCTCAAAGGAAAGAAAACACAGTTAAGGGAAGCAACATGAGTCTTCAAAGGTGTTGCCTGTTTACCGATTTCTTAGCACCAGGGAAGGGAAAGAGGGTCCTATTATTTTCCATTTAATGCGAGTATGTTCTTATGACAATATTTTTTAAGACTTGACTTTCACCAAAATTAGCTGAAAAAAAGCATGGATGAATTTATTTATAATAATGACATAAAGGTCTTTCCAAGCATGACAGAAATCCCAGAAGCCACAAAGGCAGAGACCAATACATCTGACAAATAGGACAAAAAAATACCCTTTGCAAAACCCAAAAGTGAATGACATATTGAGGAGAAATACATGCGCATTTGACAATGGGCTACGTTCCAAATTCCTTAACTTATATTATAAACCAATCAGACTGGGATGACACAGAAAATCCTATGGAAGAAGGTGCAAAGGAATTAACATTTCACAGAAAAAGAAAAGACAAATAACCAAAAACACATGAAAAGATGTTTAGCTTTCTTCATGACTAAACACATGTGAACTAGAGAAAGAAAAAATGAGATACCAGTTGTGACCCATCAGATTTGCACATATTTAAAAAGAATTGGCAACTGTAATCCTAAGGGATAACCTGGTCAGATCGATTAAATGCAGAAGGCATTCACCATTTGGTCCACCATTAACTGCTAAGAATCGATCCTACAAATATACAGTCCTTACAAAAGTATGTTAGGATATATGTAACAAGGATGCCCACTAAGCATTTTTATTTGCTATAACAAAAAAAAGAGAGAGAAGGAGAACTTCAAAATCCATCAAGAGGAGACTGGCTCAAAACAACAACAACAGAAACAAAAAATCAACAGTGAAACACTACACAGCCATTAATACGGATAGAGAGATCAGTATGCTTCAATATAAAAAGCATTCTATTACTTAGCCCAAACCAGCATGATAAAGAACAATTATGTATGCATATGTGGGATTCTTTTCTTGTACTTTTCTTAAAAGAATAAATATACAGTGCTGTATCCACTCTGGAAAGAATCACATGAAACTATTAATGACAGTGACTTTGGGAATGAGGATTAAGGACTGGGGAGAGGGAAGGGAAACAGGCTTCATTTTATACTTTGAATGTTTTATCACATAGCTGTATTATTCTCACCAAAAGTTTTTTTAAGACATGTGTAAGAGTCTACCTAAAAATATATAATTTTGTAAACCAAAGAATCTAGAGAAAGATAAGCTGCAAGTGGATAATTAGTGTATCAAGCAGACAATTATAGAGGCAGAAACAAAGAACTATGAGGAGCAATGACAAGACTGATTACTTTTGACCAAAAAGACTTTCTTAAAAAAATCAAAATAGAACAAAGGAAAGCTTCCTGGTGTTAGTAATATGTGAACAGGGCTTTGCATTTCAAATGGAACAGAAAGAACACTTCAAACAGAAGGGATGGCAGGCGCAGGGAATAAAGGAGTGAAAGGTGTCTGGAGTAGTGGCTGGGGCCCAGGTTCCAGGGGTGACAGGGCAAAGAGGAGAACCACCGTCGGGACGTGGAGGGCCTTGAACACAAGATTAGAAAACCCTAACTCAATACTGGCAGCTGCCAACTTGAATACGAGTCCAAAGGAGGACTCAACAGGACTTGGGAGACTGCAGGATGCTATCCATTCTAGGAGGCAAGTGAGTTCAGTCTCAGACAAGAGGAGTCTGGGTTGCCCACTGGGTATCTGTGTAGAGCTGTCTGACAGGTAGTGGGAAGGGGCAGGCGGGCGGGGCGGGGGGAGCTGTACGGAAACATCAGATGCTGATTTGGAAGTAACCAAAAATTGTACTGAAAACTGATCTGGTAAGATGAGAGAGGAAACAGAAAGAAGTTTAGCTGAGAGCAGAAAAGTTTTGCTCTTTGCTTCTATGAGAGGTGCTCGAACATGGTCACAAGAACAAGGTAACACCCACACTTAGCCCTCTCCTCAACACAACATGTCATTAATAAGGTTCTGCATCGGGCCTTCTTTTAAAGCTGTAAGGGAACCGAACAATGAAAACCAGAATGTAGACTAGTGATAACTTCCCGCGCTGCTAACCCATTCTGAAGAGAGCCTGAAGATGAGAGAGGGGACACTTAAATGCCATCTGGGCAAACACCCACATGGGCTTTGCAGTCCCCTCTACAACATTCTTGGGGAAAACCCTGGAAGTGTTTCCCCGTAACAACAACTGGAACAAAAGCACAAGCATAACATCCAAGCAACTGGCAACGTGCTGCTGAGCACACACTCTCAGCCATGGGCTGAGGGCAGGGACCGTGCGCCCAGAGCCCAGCACTGTGTCTGGCAGAGAGAGGGGCTCTTGGCACACGTCAGCTGACTCAACCCGAACCAAGCTGGGGGCTCAAAATCCCCGGCTGCCACCATCGCTACACCCCCAGCTCTCAATTCTTCCTGCTGAAGACCCAAGACCATCCCTTCCAGCGGCCAAAATCTAGCAACGTGGCTCATCCCCATGTAACCCATAAACACTCTAATTTGCTCCGCTTCATTTAAAAATATCCAGTGACACTTTTAAGAAAGCAAGGTTACAAATCTGGTAGTGGTTTAAGGCACCAGCGGTACCCATTATTCTCAATCAAGATGCTCACGATTCCAAACCCAGATCTGCACCTGCCGGACTCAGTCACTTGCGGACACCAGAGCCACAACTCAACCTCGGCTTCCTCTATCAGGCACGGAAGACCTCAAATCTCTAATTTCCATTCCATACAAAAAGTCATGAAAAAGACCACAGATGGAAGCACTAGGGACAGCAGGCATGGTAACAGCAGTAACAACTATATAAAAATAACTTTTCTAGGTATTTCTGCCTGGGTCTAGATCAAAACTAAACTTGAGCTGTCATGAATTACAATCTAATCCTTTAGAAAGCAGCAGCCGAATAACACCAGGGCTGCATAAAACATTCTGGTGCTGCTGAAACCCAATGCACGAAAAAAATAAATAAAATGGCATTCCGTGATGGATATTCATGAAGCACTCATCCTAATTTAAAAGAAAACAAGTCTAGAGTTCTTACTGCATTAATTCATGTGAGCCTGAAAGAACATTTTTATCCAAACTGTTAAGATTTCCTACCAAGGCGTTAACATTCTCCAAGTCTGCTCAGTTACACTAATTCTGAGAGTATGGTTTGGTTTGACAGTGGGGTTTGTCTTTCAGTCAATGCAGAACATCAGAAGCTTCTTCTGAGCTGTCCTGATGGGTAGGGATGGCCTCTTTAACCTCACCTGCAATGTGAACGACTAATAGTTATACTCCTACTGTGTACCATATGCTAAGGAAGCTCTTCACCTATTCACTGAAACTTCATGACAACACTCTGACACAGACAGCGCAACTATCCCCATTCTACAGATGAGGAAACAAACTCACGGAAACGAAGAACCTTTCCCAAACCAAGGTCACTGCCCAGGATTTGAACCTGGATTTGTCAATACCCCGAGTGGGATTTCTTATCTCCGGTAAGACTTTAATTCAGGCACACTGGTGAGATGCAGGGTTTTTACTGGTGCCAGACTCTTACTGATCTTTGGGAAGAGAATTCTCATTTAAGGATGTATCATTACACCAACACAATGATAATTAAGGGTTTACACTGTGTTGTACTTTGAGTAGTTTGCAGCCATTTTTCTGCATGATGTCCTTTCTGTCCAAAAACATCTCTTTACCTCTGTCTATGAAGCAGGTAAATAGATGTTTCATGAATTCATCCCAACTGAGAAAGGTAGGTTTCAGGTAAAGGAATGAGTAAGCTTTCTTAAGGCCAAGAACTCAAAAATGTCAATAAGTGGCATCTCATCTGCTTACTGCTGGCATTTCCAGGGACACTGGGCCTGGGAAACACAAGTCCCCCCTCTTAGGACAGAAGGATTAGAAAAGCTCACCTTGAATTGCTTTCTTCCGTGAGGTTTTCCGTGCCATCAATATCAACCAGAAAATAACCATTAGATATTAAAACTGCATTCAGTTGATGACCTTCACTAAGCTAAATTCAGCAGTCAGCTATAAAACATTAAATGGACACAATTAAGTTTGAAAAAACATGAAGCAGAATTTCAACTAAAGTAACATGAAAATGAATGGGAAGAAAACATTCTAGATTCAGGATACTGACATTTTCAACAAGTGCTTCAACTGAAAGGATCCAGAGACATGTAGAAATCCACAACTCATTTCTCCACCTTGATAAATGTATACCTGATGATGATGATGAAAATGTACTGAGCAGTTAATAGGAGCTACAAACTCTGCTACCTCCTTCATATATATATATATATATTTTTTTTTTTTTTTTAACTCTTAGCAACCCTATGAGATGGATTTTATTATCCCCACACTATAGATGAGAAGACAGGCTCAGAGACATTACACAATTTGCCCAAGTTCACAGGCTAGTAAGTAGCCTTGCTGGGATTCAAACCCAGGCCTATCTGATTCCAAAGCTGAGATTCTTTCCCCACAGTCTCCAACAGAAGAATTACATGACTTTTTTTTTCTTTCCCATAATCAAAAGTAAACTTTTTAATCTTTCAAAGATTCGTCTTATGCTCTGTGTACTCTAAGAATGAAAGCGGAAAACATCCACTTTGAATGGCATTAGACATAAGTGATATATAACAGAGAAAGCTGGTAACTAATAACAGATTCCCCTTTAAAAAGGAGGGAAATAAAAAAAAATTTTTTTAAGTTGTTTACCAACAAGAATCAGGAAGTATTTGAGTATCTCTTATAAAAGTCCGGCTACCGTATTAGATACCACCAGGGCTCCACAAGAAGTATTAAGACACAATGCCCTCAAAAAGCTCCCACTCCAGCTGGGACAAGAACAAGTTCAATAACCAAGGAACAAATGCTGAATCCTGAGCTTTAGATTGTGAGTGCCACAAAGGCATGGGGGTAGGGCAGTCAGGGAACACCCTCTGGAGGAAGTATATCTTCAGCAGGGGCTTGAAGGAAGTGAAATGGAGAATTTACATAGAGAAGAAAAAGGAGGCCAGCACTTCAGAAGGGGGAAGAACAGGAGCAAAGCCCTAGAGGCAGTCATAAACTTGCTTCTGCTGAGGACAGACGGGAGAAGGAGCAGCAGGGAATAGGTTCAGGTAGGTGGGGAGGGGCCAAACCAAGGACAGTCTTAAAAAAATAGGGTGGGCAATGGCTGGACACAATGGGGCAGACAAGAGGACACTACTCAGTGCCATGGCCTGTTAGCTGATCTCCTGGCCCCAAGCCTCTCCTTTCCCCTCCTGCAAATTATCACAAACCACCCCTAGTCTCCTGCCGCTCACCACTGCCCTTAGAATAGTTTTAACTTTGGCCTAGTGTTCAAGTTCTTTCAGGAACAAGGCCCAACCAATCTTTCTTCCTATTCCCTTTCCTATATGAACACTTCCCTACAAGGAGACTGGTCTATTCCCCAACTCCATTGGATCACTGGGCCTGATTTCTCTTTTCCTATCTGAATCCTACTCATCCTTTAACAGCCAGCTCAAATCCTGCCTCCTCGCTAAGCCTTCCCTGACCACTCAGCCTCCAATGACCTCCATCTCTCCTTCTTCTTAATTCTACAGCACACAGCCCTGTCTCATCACTCAGTTACCTTTTCACAGGTAAAGCCTCAGCACCCAGTGTAAAGCTGCTTGGAGGCTATGGGTCTTCCAGTACTTTCCCCCACCACATGGAACAGCATCTTGACATTTAATAATCAAGCAAGCACTCAACTCTTTTTTTGACTTCCTATATTAAGTTTGGCATTAGCATAAAGGAAGGAGGGGGGAAGTGGGGGACTTCTGAAGTCACAGACCAACTAAGAAGCTGTTGCAATAATCCAGATGTGAAGCAAAGAGGGCCTGGACTAAGGAACAAAGAGAAAATGGGCAAATATAAACAACAAAAACATTTTGCATGCAAAAACTCAGCGGGATGTGATTGACTACTACTAGGGGCAAAAACAAGGGATGAAATATGATTAAGGTAAGGTTTAGAAACACTTCTGGGAATCATTTTAAAGCCTGTCTGAAACCAAGTGTATTAAGTGGCTAAAAAGTCCACATTTGCAAAAAGTCTTCAGTGAAACTGCCCAGTGTCTTGACCCAGGGACAGCCCTTCCAATTTCAGACACATACAGACTGGCAGACCCACAAGGGTCTTTAGAGAGCTAATCTATAGTTTGTTATTAGAGAGCTAATCTAAAACCCTCACTGATCAGATGGGGAAACTGAGGCCCAGCATGGTAGAGGCTTGCTGAAAGCCTCAAGACAACTCCCAGACTAGTGCCGCCCTAAAGCACAGCCGCCCAGGCTAGAACGACACTGTTTACACCCCGAGGCTAACCCCAGCCCGGCCCTCCGTAATGGCAGGACCGACTGAGGGCGAGAGTGACCATGGAGACGTCTAGAGCCAAGCAGGACGCGCCGCCGCCTGTTTACCTGGAGAAAGGCGGTGGCGTGGGGCAGGGGGTCCGTTGCAGCCACCGGCAGCGCCGACCCCGCGGCCCGGCCAGGCTCTCCAGGGCACTCAACCATCCGGCCTCCCCGTACAAAGGGGGAGCGCCCCTGGGGGCAAGGCGCCCGGAAGCATGGGATCCCGAGACGCCCGGGGTGGAGGCTGGGGAGCCCGGGGCAGCTGGCCGCGCGCGACCCTCGGCCCCGCCAGCGGCGTCCGGACTCCGGGGCCGAACACTGTTGGCCCCTCCGGGGCGAGCGCCTGGCCAGAGCAGGTGCCGGGCCTCCCGACCCCGCCCGGCCTCGGCTGCAGCCCGCGCCGCCCGCCCACCCGCCGGCCCGCCGGACTGACCAGGCGCGGAGGCGCCCGCCCCGCCGCGCCCAGAGGGAGCCGGACAGCAGCCGAGGGCTGCCCCCGGCCCCGCCCGCTCCGCCGGCTCCTCGCCCGCCGCCCGCCGCCCCCAGCCGGCGCACCTCACCTGCCGAGAGCGCCGCGCTCACATCGCCCGCTCGCGGCGCCCCCTCCGCCGCCGCCGGCGCCAGGCCCGTCCCCGCCGCTCCGGCTGCCGCCCCAGCCCGCGCCCCCCGCCCCCGGAAGCGCTTCCCGGCCCCGCCCCCTCGGCGCCAGCGCTTCCGGGCAGGCGCGGACGGGGGCGGTGGCGCTGCGGGATGAACCTCTCGCCGGGCCTCGGGGTCCCAGATCCCGCCTCGGCCGCGTCTAGGAGCCTCGTGGCGGACGCGTGGGCGAGCGGCGGCCCTGGTCCCGACTGCGGGAGGGAGCGGCGGCGGCTTTGCGCCCCACGGCCTTCCGCCCGCCTTCTCCTCGGCGCCCCCTGCTGGCGGGAGGAGGGCTCCGCAGCGGGGCGCGCCGCGGGTCTCCCGGAGAGGCACGGGTAGGCCAGGACCCTCGACCCGCCACCCCCTGGGAGCCTGCGACCACCGCTGGCCCAGCCCTCCCCTTCCGAGACCCTCGATCCCACAGCCCTTCGGGCGCCTACCCCTCACCCGAACCGCGCCCGGCGGGACAGCTGAAGGCAGTAAGGTGCAGTGGTGACAAGCACGGGCCTGGGGACCTGCCATATCGCGTCACTTAACGTATGACCTTGGGAAGATTACCTCCCCCCCCTAAAGCGGGAGATGAAAATTCCGAACTTGCGGTTATAAAACCCCTGTCGCAGAGCAGGCCTCAAAAAATGTGCATTTCCAGATCCTTGGAGACACCCCAGTGTTGATACTCGGCTGCAAGTGTGAGCTTGGCCAGCATTTTCCTCTCGGCTTTAGGCGAATTTAACCCCCTTTGAAGAGGTTTACCCCCTTTGCATTTTGGCGGATTCCTCCACAGTAGTGGCAGAGGTTCATTTACTCTTTTCTGAATTTGTAATAAAAATAAACCAGGAGTCAAGATACCCGCTCTTCTTCAAGATACAAAGCTGATACTTCCTGATGCTACTTCATCCTTTGCAATCAGGAACTCTTTCTCTGGGTTCTATCAAATAGTCATCTTCCAATAACAACAGCTACCCTTTGTTAAACAGTCTGTGCAGGGGCACTGTGCAGACACTTTATAGACCTGACCCCCTTTAATACGCAACCCCAGGGGGTAGCCATCAGTTATCTCCGTTTTATCCAGGAGGGAACTGAGGCTCAGAGAGGTTAAGTGACATATCTAAAGTCACACAGCTGAATGGCAGACCTGGGATCTCTCTGACTCCAGACAGGAACTTCTTATGGCAATAGAATATTCCAAACACAGAATTTTAGGTAACCAGTTTCTAACTGCAGGCATCTGGGCAGTGTCACTCTCTAATTACTCTTCCTCTTGAGCTGCTTCCTTGAGATCTGTCCCCAAGAGTGAGATCAGTGAACTCAAGGGCACAGGAATGCATCTTCTTGTCACTCCAGGTTTCCTCGGGACCACTGGGCTGACTCACAAGCCCACATGAGTGAGTTCCTGTTTCCCTTCAGAGCAGCTGTGGGCCTATCATTTTAACTGATTGTTGCTAAATTTGTTGGTAAGAGTTAGGGTCTTCTTGGCTGTAATACAGTATTTGCATGGCATTAAGGACTATAAAGACTAACATGTTCCTAAGTGTTTCACCTTGTTGTCACGTGTCTCAAAGTTACTGGCCATTGGACACTGGGTATTTCCCTCACAGATATATTTTTATTTGCCCACCTACTTGGGCCACTAAACTCATATGTTTTTCCAGTCTCCTGCTTTTATTTTTGTCATTTGGCTGATTATGTGTCATAATCTTTACTAATTTGTTGTAGTTAGAAAATCGTCGCTTCTCCACAATTGGAGTGTATGTGTTTGTTTTCCCATAATCTTGGTAGCATTTTCAAAGTGATTTTTTAGCCCATTTGAAATCAAAAAGAGGCTAGAGGGTGATGTATGGGCCTCATTTTAATTTATTCCACAGTTATCCAGCCTTGCCAGCAGTGTTTATGAAATGGTCAAATTCACATCTCATCAAAGTCTGGGCTTAACCTTCAATCCAGTCAAGGAGTGGTTTTGCCATTATGGGAGTCAGCATTTGTGACAGTGACAGCTGGTGTTGGCTGATATCTGTGTTCCTCCTTCTCTTCTGAGGCACGTGGCTAAAACACATCTCCCTGCCTGCCCTCCACGTCACGTGTCAGTGGAAATAGTGTGTGAAGTGCTTGTAAGTGAATTCCCTTCCCTGTCTTTCTTCCTCTCCCTTCCTAGGACAGATGGCACTGAATCTGCAGTTCTCACCTGTTTCAGATTCCTGAGCACTGATAGCCAGGTTATCTGATCCCAGCCTCTCCCTCTTCCGGTTCCCACAAGGAGACCCTTTCTGCCAGAAGTCAGGCTATGCTATGTGGCTCTGGCCCACTTAAAAATCCCCAGAGTTTGGAGGTGCCTGGCTGGCTCAGTCAGTGGAGCTTTCGGGATTCTGAGTTTGAGCCCCATACTGGGTGTAGAGATTACTTAATAATAAAATCTTTAAAAACAAAATTAATAAATAAAACATAAAATCCCCAGAGTTCGGCAAAATCTGTGTTGGCACCTGTTAGGGTCTTTACAGGACACACAAGAGTCTGAGTATCCCTTAAACACAAAGATTGTATGAAGTATTGGGGGTTTCCTCATAACCACTCCCCTCACCAGGATGTGGGTGTATGCCCCTTCCACCTGCCTCACTACCTACTAGTTCTGGGCCAGCAGGGGGCGTCTGTCTCTCCAAATAGTCCCACGATGTCCACTGACTTCTAGAACATCCCAGACGGTCAGGGTTCCTTCCACCTGACCACCTCTGCAGGGTAGCGTCAGTGTTCCACTGGGCCAGGAAGAGCCCTCTTCCTTGGAGACCCCTCTCATCCCCCTTGCCTGTGTAACAGGGACCAGGTAGTTGGTTCACGCCTCTGAGCCTCTCTTCTTCATCTGTTCAGTGGTGATTGGACGGTGAGGTGTGAAATGTAGTGTCACTTCCCACCGCCAAGACTGGGCAGTAGAGTGCTGTGGCTAAGCAGTGAGGCAGATCCGGGTCTCCGTTCCTGCTCAGCCACGGAGCTCCATGATCTGATCCAGGGCAAGGCACTCATCTCGCTGAGCGCTGGCCTCTGCATCTGCGTACTGGGTGATAGTACCTACCTCCACGGGTAAATAAGATAACAATACAATGCTTCCAGCATGGCACACTCAAGAATTATTCTTGATCAACAAGAAAGCGAGGGAGATGGGGCGCCTGGGTGGCTCAGTTGGTTAAGCGACTGCCTTCGGCTCAGGTCATGATCCTGGAGTCCCGGGATCGAGTCCCGCATCGGGCTCCCTGCTCGGCAGGGAGTCTGCTTCTCCCTCTGACCCTCCTCCCTCTCGTGCTCTCTGTCTCAAATAAAAGTAAATAAAATCTTTAAAAAAAAAAAAAAAAGAAAGCGAGGGAGAAAGTCTGGCTGCGAGAGCCCCTGCCCATTTCCATGAGGCCTTTTCTTACTTCCTGGAGAGATGGCTTGCTGTCTGCTCTCCTGTCTCAGCTGTCCCGCTGCCGAGTGGGCCTGCCTTCCTTTGGACCTGAGCCCTGCTGACACCCACTGGGCACAGGTGCTCCCTCTGGAGTCCTTCCTCACTGTCTTTTCTTCCTGCCCTCTCAGTTTCCTGCTGATTTTCCAACACTGCGCCTTTAACCGACTCTGCTGGCACTCTGTACTTCTCCTTTGTAGTAACCACAATGGTAATTAATTAATTATCTGTACAATTATGAGCTTAATATCTGTGTCCCCCACCACTAGCCTATAAACTCCATGAGGGTGAGACCTTGTCTGACTTCTTCCCTGCTGTTTCTCTAGTTCTTGGTACTCCATAGGTATCTGCTGCATTAATAGATAATGACTGGTTACCTGTTTTGATTTCTAAGTCTATGTTCCTTGAGGACAGGGACTATTTAACTGACCCATTTCCTCTGCATCCTGCGGAGAACCTGAATGAGCAGTAACAAATATTTGCTGAGTGAGACAAAGAATGAATGAATGAATGAATGAATGAACGAATGAAGACTGAACCCCTCTTTCTCCTCCCCTTTTACCTGCAACACACCTTACAACCAAGTCTTCCCATCTGTGTAAATAGTCCTTGGTCCTAACCAGCCTCTATTTTGCAGCTTCCCTTGACCCATGGTGAAGGTAGGTGAGAAAGACCTTCCACATTTGTAGGGAATTCTCATTTGAAAAACAGAGTTTTCGGGAAATCTGCATGGGTCCTCTCCGTGCCCTGCTTCTTGTGGAGGACACACCTACCTGGTCAAAAGAGAGGGTACTCAAGAGAGGGTACACAAATACATACAGGACCACCTTTGGCCCAGAGCATTTGCCTCCCACTTATCATCAAAGCCATTAACTGCAAAGTTTCATACTCACACTCATACATGCTATGGTAGGCAGTGCTGGATTCTGGTTAAGAGAATGCGGGAGTCTTTTTTTTTTAAAGTAAGCTCTAGAGCCAAGGTGGAGCTTGAACTCACGACCTGAGCTCAAGAGTCGTGTGCTCTACTGACTGAGCCAGCCAAATGCCCCAAGAATGGGGGAGTCTTTAGAGTTGCTTTGGGTGAATCACTTAATCTTTTGACTTTTTGCTTTTTCTTATTTCTCTGAAAATGGGACCTAATATTACCGAATCTCCTCTTTTAATCAAGGATGCGTTCTTGTTCACATTTAAACATTCTTGGAATCAGAAGACATCTTACAATCAATGAGTATATTTAATTGGGTTGTGTTTTTGTTGTTGTTGTTGTTCCAAACGCAAATCAACAAATCCAGAGTATATCTCAGAATCAGCATTCTTGAGAGCTATGTCTCTCAAGACACAGCCCTGTTGTAACTCACAGGCACATGTCTGACTAAAGTCAGTAAAGTGGAGACATCTGCAAAGATCTAGCCTGGTTTAAAAGGTGACTTTGTGCTCTCAGTGTTAGAAACCGGGCACAAACCCGCTGGGCACGCCTTAGATTTCAATGAAAGGAGAAAACCGCACGTGAAGAATATTCACGCCATCACCTGTGTTTAATGTAAAGCCAACATCCTGTCCATCAAACACGAGACTAGAAACATTGCTTGCCGTCGCTCAGAAGTCAGAGGGCTTTGCGGGATGACTTTGATGACCAAGACTCTTTAAAATATACCGAGGGAGGCGGACCTTTTCTCCCTAAGTAAATTTCCCTAGAGCAAATAGTTCCATTGACCTTAGACATGACTTCAGTGCTTTCCTGAGTTGAGAGCTATTTAAAAATAAAAGTCATGGCATCTGATTGTTTGAAGGCCTCACTAACGATTTCAAATATGAGGATCTGGAGAGGGGGTGTCTCTTTCATCTCTCGCTCTCTTTTTCCCTTCTGCCAGTCCTTTGTCCTTTTCTCCTTACAATAGAATCAGAATGAAGGAGAGCCCTTTGGGAACAGAGTCCCCAGACTGTGGGTCTGTGGGATGGTCCCAGGCATTGTGGAGGGAGGACAGTCCATCTTTCTTTTTCTTTTAATCAACTTTAATGAGGTATGATGAGGATTGGCCAATGTAGACATTCGTTAACTGCCACCCCGACCTTTGCTTTTTTGGCTTTTGCTGAGCATGAGCAAGGTGCTCAGCATCTGGTTTTTGATCCTGCCTCCCAGAGCCCCCATGCATCCTGGCCTTGCTTGTGCAACTCCAGGAATCAGTGGGAGGTAAGATCACCATGCTCGAAGCAGATCAGCTGGGCAGTGGAGGCACACAATGCCTGAGGGACACTGGCATGATATCACTGTTGCATATTTACTCATTCAACAAATACTTATTGAGTGCTGAGTGCCAAACATGGCCCTAGATGCTGGGGATATAGCAGTGGACAGGGGGAAGCAATCCTTACCTCTCAGGAACGGCCAGGGAAAGAGAGGCATAAACCAACAAAATGTATAGCATGTTAGATGGAGAGAAGGGCTACGGAAGAAACGAATAGGGAAGGGAAAAGGGGAGAAGACCATACATCACCCAGTGAGAGAGTTTGGTACTAGTTTGAAGTTCTCATCCTCTATATCAAACAAAAGGGTGCTCCCAGGTGCAGGGTGGGCAGCATCCTGCGTGGCACCCTCACCTGCCTTCCTGAACTTAATCTTCTTCCTCTCTGCTGATACTGAGCTGGGGCTTGCTTGAACCCCGTGTACCTGCCCTGCTCTGATCAGTCCTCTTTTGCTGGGCTCCTCCGGGATCTGCTCCTCACTAGCTCCTATGTTTCTTCTGTCCGCTGGTCTCAGCTCTGTCCATCCCTGTTCATCCCCTGAACTGGGCTGACTTTGTCTTCAGATTCAGTGCTTCTTTCCTCATATTTCCAAGATTGGTCCCATGGTAAAGAACCATGAACCCTGGGCAAGGATAATCAGACTCTATGAACCTCGGTTTTCTCATGGCAATAGTACCTGATCAAGATGGTTAGGAGAACCCCATGAAATACGAGGAAAAGTGGTTCTCAGAGCATCGTACTTGGTGGGTGCTGAATCAGCAGGAGCTCTTAACATATGAGGGACTGAACCAACGGCAGCAATGCAAGGGGGAACGCACTATAGAGGTACACCCTGGCTTTGTGTCCCCTAGCCCTCCTCCAGATCTCCCCTCCCTTCCCCCCACTGGACACTGTCATTCTCGGCTCCCCTTTCATCACGGAGCTTAGCTTCTTGGAATCTTTGCCTCTGGCCACTAAAAGAGAAAAACTCTTCAACTCATCTGCTCCCTCCCTCCCTCCCACTCTCATTCCCCCAAGAACAGTTTCTGTTCAGAGGGGATGATGCCTTTCTTGTCAGTCAGGACTCGAGAAGACGGTGGTATCTTGGCCCTTTCTTTATTCCTAATGACCTGGTTTGTAAGACATCTTTCTCCTCTCTGAAAGTAAGTAGGCTTTCAGAACACCCAGCAACCTTGGCGTTCATTGCGGAACTAGTCAGCGGGTTAAATTTGCCCAGGGTACTCCTCTGCCCAGGGAGATTCTCAACATTTCTGCTCTGAGCCTTCTGCGGGCTGGAACCAGGGTACCTGTGCTGTTTACTAATGGGGAAGCTGGGCTTGGCTGACAGTTTGTACCGCAACACTTCTCAACTATTTTTTTACTTGTCCTCAGTACTCACGACACTCAAATAAGTGAGTAACCTCTGCCCATCCTCCTCTTCCTTTAAGCTTCTTCTTGTTTTTTTCCCTTGGAATCCCAGAGTTTCGATGAAGTTGGACGTGCTCATCTGCTTGGGATTCCTAGGCAGGCCTTGTAGGCCTGATGTCTTGTTAGGGGTGGTTCAACTTCTGGCCAAGCAATCAGTTAAGGACACAGTGCCAGTGGTTGAAACTCACTGAACAAAGGGAAGATGGGCAACCTCTCCGAACCTGTCTCCTCATCTGTAAACGGGAGAGAACAAGTGTTCTTACCCCAAAGGCTTGTTGGCAGTAGTACAACGAGATCACGGTCGTAAAGCTCTTACAAAGTGCCTCGTGTATGATAAACACGCAAAATCCAGTAGCTCATAGGTCCAAATTGGGGTTTATTAGGATGAATCTTATTTTCCTGCTGAGGCTTCTCTACTCCATCCAGCTACCTGGGAGCTATCACACTGAGCCCTGAGCATCTGCTGCTTCCTCTGTCGGGCATAAGCAGCTTCACGATGGAGACCTTGTCTTGCTCTCTTGCAATTCTTAGAAGTCACCAGCATTTCCTGTTGTCAGGGGCTTCCTGTGACTCAAGAGCAGAGACCCTGTCTTGTTTCTCACTGTAGTTCCTGTGCCCAGCACCAAGCTGGGCAACAAGGCAAATGCTCAATAAATGTTTTAAAACAAGGAACAAAGTTAGGACAAAAAGAAGTCAGGCTCCAGCTGGATCCCACTAGGGTGAGATGGCTCCGAACCAGGAAGCACAGATTTGCTGAGCCCTCCTGAGTGGGCAGCGGTCCAGCCGCCCTGCCTGGAGGCAGACCGCCCCCTGCTGCACCAGCCCTCCAGAGTCCTTGCTCCAGCCACCTCTCAGAACTGCTGCTCACCATGCCTTTCCGCAGAAAGCTGAAAAACAGGCAGTTTACCTCTGAGGAGTGAGCAACAGCGATACCCCAGGTGCTCAGAGCAGTGTGTAACTGACATTGCTCCCTCTCCCAGTGGGGGCGTCCCTGGTCCCCTAAAACAACCAATGGTGTGTTCTAGAAACCCACCCATGGGAATGCCATTCATTTCAGTAAATTATGTGGAGCTCTTCTCTAAGTTTTGATGCTGCCTCAGCCTCTGGGTCCCTCTCCCAGTTCAACTTCCTCAGCAGAAAGGCCCTCTTGAATTCTCAGCCACACTCCAAAGACAGCCTGACCATGGCCCTCTGTATTGGGAGACCCAGAAACTCAGGAGGAAGAGTTGGAGGCAAAAGAGCAAGCAGGGCCCTTTCTTTGCTTAACAGAGTTCAAGCCTTATTGTTGACCCAGGAATCTCTCCAAATACCCATCATCTCCCTCGTCTGCGTCACATTCCTCTAGTCGGGAATGCGGTTTCTAGCAGATGAGGGTTATGTATGACAATCTCACTCATGGCTGAAACGGGTCTGCTGCAGAGTATGGTACTCTGATGGAGTCTGAGCTGCAATTTTAAGAACAAATGAATGAAAAATGGAGTATGGAGAACTATAGTCACACACAACCACATGGATAAAGCTCAGAAACACAACACTGAGCTTAAGAAGCCACTAGGGGGTATATACTGTATGATCCCATTTATATAAAACTCAAAAATAGGCAAAACTAATGGGGCTGCTGCTAGTCAGGATAGGTTACTCCTGGAAAGAGGAATGAAGGGAATTTTGAGCCCCGGGTGTTTTGATCGGTTACTGGCAACATGGGTACATTCATTTTATGAGAATTCATTGAGCTGTGCATTATGATTTGTGCTCTTTCATGCTTGATCATACTTCAGTTACACAAAAAAAGCGCATGTGCCCAGCAGGAAATCCTGAGGTCCAGGACTGAATCACACAATGATAATGCAAGTATTTGTGTACATTTTTGTAAGTTTAAACTACTTCACAGAACCACGAAAAGAATAGTATGCCCAGCCCAGCTGGCTTATGTCCACAGGGGTCATTCAACTCTACCAGGAGAAGCTGCTCCTTTCCTGGTGCAGGATGGGAACTCATCCAGAGTCTCCTCCTTGATCACTGTCTGTACACGTTCTATATCATGAACCCTAATGGGGGCCAGGGGTCAGTAGCTGCTAGAAAGCACAGCTATTGACTGGAGAAAACATGTAACAGTTTCGCCTGGAGCTGACAGGGTCCTGTTTGGGGAAGGGCTCCCAAGAGGAGATTGAGACCGCCCATGCACCTCGCAGAATCCCGCCCAGTGCCACTCTGATCACGGGACAAGCCGCCTTCCAGGCATCCTATAGAAGAGCAAGTTGACTTTCATCATGCTCAAGGCCTGAGGCCGGGGGTGGGGGGGGTGGGGGGGGTTCTTTGGGGTCGACTTCTGAAAGCGGCAGTTTGTGACTCTGATTACTCAAAGAACAAGGAAGAGGCTGTGTTTTTAAAGTGAGCCAAGCTAGTCATTTTTCTAAGTTCAAAAAGCAAATACAGCTGAATTATCGTCAGCCTCCGTTTGCAGAGGGTGGAGAGATTGGGAGGCACAGAAGCAGCTCGGCTGTGAGTGTGACTGTTGTACTTGACCTGGTTTGAGACCCGCACTCGGTTCCTGGTTCCAGGCACCAGGCTGTGACAGCTGGTCAGGGGCTGCTGGAGGTGCAGCAGGGTCGGTACATTTCAGTCCGGAAGAGGGGAGCAACTTGAATGTGATAAAGCCGACCTTCAACAC
This sequence comes from Mirounga leonina, assembly GCF_011800145.1. Lineage (NCBI taxonomy): Eukaryota > Metazoa > Chordata > Mammalia > Carnivora > Phocidae > Mirounga > Mirounga leonina. The sequence continues at coordinate 8,485,325 of NW_023270433.1, forward strand.
CCAGTCATTTCTGAAGCAGTTCTTGGCTTGGCGGAGGCGGGGTGTGGGGAGTGTGTGTGGGGGGGGAGCTGGTTATAAAAAATCTGCATTTGCTGGGTGACTGTGTTTACGAGAGGGAATACAACCGGCCATGGTACAGTGTCACACATTTCCGGCTCTCACCAGAACAAGAATTTAATGTCTTTCTATCTCACTGAGTATTTGGTCTCCCCAGTCTCTTACCTCGCTACTGTGCTACTCAAGCCTTCCTAAAGATGCAGGAGACAGTTCTGACTTCACCTGAACAGGATTGTTGGGTGCAGGCCCTAGGCTGTCAGGAACACAGAAATGGAATGGACACAGGCACAAGGTGTTTATACCCGCCTGTTCTTGCAGAGCTTAGCAACGTGCATACATATGATGCCTGCGTGAGTGACGCAACTGGGCACAGACTGAACTGGGGAGGATAGTCAAAACTTCTTAGAGGAGATGGCCTTTGAAATGGGATTTATTCTGGGCAGGAGGAGAGGGAGCATTAGTAATGCTCGTGGTTACAGGGAAGTTGAGGGCAAGTTCAAGGAAAATGGGATTTGGCTGGAGAGTAGAATAGGTAGAGTAGGATGGAGAAATAGTGGAAACAAACCAGAAAGGAAGTCTAAGCCTACAGTCTGGAGAGTTGGGGGCCTACTTTGGCAGGAGTTGGGGGTTTTAGAGCAGCTTGGGGACAAGGTGGAAGACTGAGGCTGACAGGTATGTGTAGGATGAAGTGGAGTGAGGAGACCAGGCTGGTGCAACAACCTAGGTGAGAGATAATTAGGACAGGGGTGGTGATGGCTACGTTCCAGTCATTAAAGAACTGGATGTAATTGAGTGTGTGTGGGGATAGGGTTCTTGAGATTCCCCTCATGACCTTCATGGAGAGAAGAGGCTGAGTGTTGCCCATTCTTGAGGACATTTCTCAATTACATTAAAGGAATTTGGCTGGCATGCATGACTGGAGGGCACATGACCAGTGCCAGAGGCAAAAATCCCATGGAAGAAAACCAAGTTCAGAAGGAACCTCCATCGTTCTTGTTCTGATGGACCCACCTAGGTTAACAACAGCCCCCCATTAGGCTACGAGTACAGCTGGCCCCATTCCATCCCTGACACTGAACTTGGCCTACCTGAGCTTGTGGTGGCTCTTCCCTCCAGGCATTTGTTTCCACACCCAGGAGACCACATTGGCAAGCCTATTATCTGTCACTCAGCCCATGTCCGGAATGCAGCACAAACACCATGTCCTAGGTCATTTCTCATTGCATTGGGTTCATCTTCCTGACACCTCTGATCATTGCCTATGCAATCAAATCCACAGTCCTTAGCCTGAGATCTGCGGCCCTTCATGACCTTGGGCACCAATGGTGTAATTGCCATGATCTTGGGCTCCAGAGTCCGATGACCTAGTTTAGAATTGCTGGGTTATAGTAAAGATCTAAGGAGACTGTACATGTAAAGAATGTAGCACAGAGCCTGGCATATAGTCAATGCACAGTAGTTGACATCCACTACCATAGGAACAACTTGGCTGCGCAAGCTACCTTTCACACTTGCTCACCTCCATGCCCTTCTTCATACTTGTCCCTCTGGACAGGTTGGCCTCTTCTTCACTCCCATCCACAGTTCGGCGGATCGGAGTCCCACCCATCTCTGCTCAGGGGCTGCTGGCACTAGGAAGGCTTCCTGCGTGTCCTGGTCATTCTGTCCCCGTGTGAGTCTGTTAGTGATACCAGGCTTACCTGCCTCCAGAATGGGAACTCCAGGAGAACAGGGATTTTTTATGTTTTATTTATTGCTATATGTCCAGCACCTAGTAGTATCTCTTATTTTTTTTTTTTTTAAAGTATGACTCTATTAGACAGTGTACTCTTGAAGGACTTGTTACTGGTTTATTCCATAGCTTCCATATTGTCCTTGTGAATTCAGTTGTGATGAACTATGGTGGGCAAATTATGAGAAAAGGATTCTGCTCAAAAAGGGGGAATGGGAAAATCCTGGGAGGCAGAAATAGGAGTCAATTGGGGAAGTTTTACTCCCTTTCTCCCTTGAGATGACAGTGAGGAGTTAACCGGAAACCCAGAAAAGCAGGTGAGATTGACGTTAACTATTACAGGAAATGGTTGTAACTTGGGTTTTGGCCTGCAGATAAATTAAGTTCAGTGGCTCACACCATATCCATAGCGAAGAGTGACTTGGTTACCATCCACAGTTAGGTTTCTTTGACAAGTGTTGTCTTGAAATTGATGGTTAAATCTTATTTACAGGTCTGGATCCATAAGGTTTAGTCAATTATGTGACATAGACAGCAAAGGACCTATCCTGAAATGTTCATTTCTTTTTCTCCTGGAGTGCTTTTCACAACCTCTAAAGACAAGAAAATCAGCTTCTGAAGGCCCAGGCCAGGGCCAAAGCTGGTGGTCCATAAATATCTGGTAAATAAATGAGTGAATGAACCAAAGAATAGACCCTGGAAGGATATAAAGCTCCTTTTGAGACCTCCCACATGTTTGCACTGATACTGTTCAACTATGCTTTTTTAAAGAATAAATATAGGGGCACCTGGGTGGCTCAGTCAGTTAAGCATCCAACTCTTGATTTCAGCTCAGGTCATGATCTCAGGGTCCTGAGATCGAGCCCCACATCGGGCTCCACACTCAGTGCGGAGTCTGCTTGTCCCTCTCCCTCTGCTCCTCCTCCCGCTTCTCTTGATCTTTAAAATAAACAAAATCTTAAAAAAAAGATTCTCTCTCCCTCTCCCTCTGCTGCTCCCTGCCCCTGCACCTCCCTCTCTAAAAAGAAAGAAAGAAAGAAAGAAAGAAAGAAAGAAAGAAAAATATAAGTGGATTTAAGCATTACTGAAGGCATACTAGTGTTCTAAAATTTTATATTTTTCTTGATCAACTATTATTGTGTGTGTGGGGGGGTTCTGCAAAATTTTCTAATATTCAGAAATGATCCTTCTACTTGAAAAGATTAGAGACATTTGGCCTAAGATGCTTTTGAAAGCACTTCCAGCAGAACTCTTTGACACCTTCTTGGCAGAGCTCCTTTGAGTCACAAGCTCACTGCTGCCCTTTCTACTTTCAGATGGCCAGAAAAGTCTCAGGCCATGCTCCCTTGGAGCCGATTCACCCGAAACAAATTGTCTTTTTTGCATATAATCCCCCTGGTTGTCTAGCCCAGATTCTGTGTTTCCTGATTGTAATATTCTACTGTTCCTTAAAGCTCAGATCAGCACAATCACAGTTTGAATATTGTCCAAAAGCAACTTTTGGTCGTTAATCAGTTGCCACAAATTTTAGTGTTAGATGAAGCACCAAATAACATGTAACCAATAACATGTAACATGTTTAGATTGTACCAAAATCTCACTGACAATATGCCCTCTTCTAGAACAAGCTTCTCAGCAGAAATTAACAACAAAAAATCAGTCACTTTTTCTTCACTATGGGGCTGGTATATTTAACAAGGAGTGTAATGATTCACTTTATTCTGCTTCCAAAGCAAGTTGTCAACTCTAAGTTCCTGACATTCTGGTTTGAGCCAGACACTGACTGTTCTACCAGAAATCATTGTTTGATAAGTCCCAATGTCCTCTTCTGCCTGACTTTACTGAAATAAACCAGTGTCCAGTATGATAGCTAAGTGGCTGCTCAGATATAAAATCTTTCCTTTGGGTTAGAAAAGAGGACCTGTACTTAATCTCAGAATTCTCAGCTACAGGCAATTTCAGTGACACTTAGGTGGCATTTGTTGGAAGAGGGCACTGCAGGATTGCTGGGTGCCTGTGCTTCCTAAGAAAGGTCTCTGACGAAGCACAAAGTCCCTGGCTGTAACTGGTGGATAAAGACTGACCAATGAATCTGCATTGATTATTATCTTTTAAATTCAGCAGTATCTCTCGACTGTGCCAGGAACAGGACTGTGCCAGAACAGCCAGTCAGAGACAATTAAGACATAGTTCCTGTTTCTGAGGAGCTCATTGTTTAGCAGGGGACGCGAGTGCATGTAAAGGATGGATAGTACATATGAAATCACAATAGTGATAAATGCTGCAGCAGAACCAAGTTCAAAATGAAATGGAATCACTGAGTGTGTGAACAATTTCCAAGGGTGCTCAGAGAAGGCACCACAGAGATTATTTTTGCAGAACCTGGAACAATAAAAAGTTTTCCAGGAGGACAAAGGTTAGGGAGTTGTGGATGGAAAAGAAAAGGATGAGTATTCAAGGCAGGGAAAATCATCCATGCAAAGACGAAAAGAAGCCCAAGGAGAGCAGCCAGAGCCCAAGTGGGGATTGGCAGATAAGAATGGACAAGTAGGCTACTCTCAGACCAGGGCCTTGGGTACCATGCTGAGTGAAGATCCCATCAGGCAGATCATGGGAGGCGACGGGAGTAGGTCTGCTTAGGAAGGAGGAGGGTTTGGGGCAGTCAAGTGGCAGGAGAATATGTCATGAGTGGAGACTGTTGTGAAGGAGTGGCTGTCCCAGAGGCTGATAGGAACAGGGTGGGACAACTTGAGAGATAAGCAGGTGTTACTTGTGCCAAAACCCATCTCCTGGTGATTAACACCAGAGCAGTGGTCAGGGGGCCCAGATAAGCCCCTGGCCCTCGGAACCTCTCTCTAGATTATTTCCGCTCAAATTTAACACCTGGATCATCAGCCCACAGAGTGGGATTTCCTCTGGATGATGTGAAATGAACCCTTGGGCCGGCAGTCACGGGACAGCAATAGAGTATATATGTAAAGCTCAGTGGAGCCCAGGACTCGGGCTGCCTGGGTTTGAATCCTGGCTCTGCTGTCAGCATCCTGCTAGACAGGGATGGCAATAGCACCTACCTTGCAGGGTTGGTGTCAGAGTGAAGAGCTGATCCATGGAAAGTGCTTAGAACAGTGTGGAACACAGTGGGCTCTGGGCAAATGAGAGCTCTATGGAGTGTGCAGTTGCTCGGTTAGACCACGTGAAATGAAAGTTGCTCTGGTCAGAGGGGCTGGGGGTGGGGTCATGCTCCTTTTCCCTGCCCATTCTGTGAAGTAAGCCTTGATAGAACTTTTCTACCAGCTGGGAAAGTATTGGACTCCCCCTATTCCTGGGGTTAATTTCTACCTGTAATTCTCGAGCCAAGATGTTCAGGTAGGGTTAGCTGCTGATGCCAGACCTGGAACAGTCTCTGCATAGAGTCTCTATTTCTCCCAAGATAGCAAAGTGAGAAAGCCTGCGGAGTACTGGGTGAGTCACCCACCACCTAAAGGCGCTCGCTGGAAGGATAATCCAGCCCAGGTACATGCTCCCCAGCATCAGAAGCCATGCCCAGGGTCCTGCAGGTGGAGAGGGACCACTCTCTGAGATTCTCTGAATCTCACCCTCAGACACAGACAGCCTGTGCCCAGGAATAGGGTTTAGAAAGGTTTCCCTGAGGGGAAAAAAAACCCACCTGTCCAACAGAATAGGAAGCAGTCATCCTTTCCTGCTACATGGAGTGACCTGGAATAAAATTCTACCTCAACAGGACTGTTAGGAAGAATAAATGAGTTCATGCAAGTACTTAGCACATATTAAGTGTGCAATGAACCTCCGCTTAGTACTGTTATCTTTAGGCTATAATCCCAATTCTTCTTATACCTATTAAAGTAGGTATGGTGTTCAGTGGGCTGAGTGGATGTTCAGAGCCCAATAAATATACAGAACTGCAACAACAACAACAAATTCTCTCCGAGAAAATTCTCTGTATCTTCATAGTTTGAGTAGATAAACAATACTTCCCACATTATGAGACACTACATAAATAATGTAAAAATTAATCCTTTCTAGTTTGGTTCAAGGTCACTGCTGTCATTTTAGAGCCTACAATTTCTACGCAGCCAGACCCTGCAGGAATCCCAGCAGCGTTTGCTGATTTGGCATCCACCCATCACTGAGTGTCATGCAGGTGAGGATCTTTTCAGAGAACCCTAACAAGTGAGATTTTATCACAGCATTACTGACCCCCAAACAAGACAGGGGCAGTTCTAGAAGCACTCCTTGGCTTCCATTAATAAAGGTTAGTTGTTACATTAGGCAGACCAGTATACTCTGGGGAGTAACTAGTATCTTATTAAGTTATAAATACATTTAATGGCTTCAGTACTGGTTTCTTATTTTGGAATATGAAGAAGAAAAAACAGAACTCATAATCATTAGAGTCTAAGTATAATGCCACTATTTTTTATAACATATTTACCTATAATACTGCTTATGAACTACCTTGTTTTTCTAGAGCCCACATACTCCCTCAAAGGACACTGTGACTCTCCTGTAATTGTAGCAGGCCACAAGAAAGTGGTAGATTATAAAATCACATTACTTGGTTTTGATTCAAACGAGTCAGACCAGTTCAGAGTAAGACTGAGACTTCCTTCCCCACTCTCAGTCCCCTTCTGGTTTCTCATTAAGGGGAAAAAAAAATGCCGTCCGTGCCCATCTCCATTCACTGAACTCTGAACATAACGCTAACCAAGTTTTCTTATAAAGGGCACAGAGTTCTTATCTTTCACTTTCTGCACAGAGAAAGATCATACTTAAAATCATTTACCAAATAATAAATGACTGTTACATTAAGCTCAAGCTTACCTCATTTCCTGTTGCTGACCTGCTAGCTGGTCCATTGACTGTGGGCAAACTCTAGAGCTGTGTACCCTCCAAGATGCCCAGGCATGGAGACTGTCTCAAGGAACACTCCGGTGGTTTGGTGGGAAGCGGTCCCTGAAGTGACTATGAGGAAATCTAAATAAACTGCACAGGTGTTATATGCTCCATCTGGGTTACACCCCTCACATCCCACCCCCCTTCTGTTCCCAAATACAAACGAACCACTTCCATCTTTTGCTTTCTCCTGATAAGGAACACAGTGCTTCTCATCTTCACACCCCAGAGGTCTCCGCCCCTGCGGGAGCTGTGTGAGAAAGCCTACTCCCCAGGTGGGCTGGACCGCTGGTAAGCAGGGGCCTCAATGGGGGTCAGGGGGTCACCATGCCACAGGCCCTGAGCTGTTTGCCCTTGGTTAGCGCTGACAGGCCCCACCTCAAAAAGGGCTAGAAATGGTTCTTCTGGACTTCTTCCCACACAGAGAATGGCTAAGCTATCTAAGGCAATCTGTAGTTGGCTTTAAAATCAGCAATGGGGAGGGGAAAAGAAACCTCACAACAAACAGTGGTAACAGAAGGTTTGTGTGGGAAGACGGTTAAGTTTGGTCTAAAACAAGCAGTGTCTCTGGTAATGAGCTGTTGTTAGGAAATACGTGGGCCCCCTCAGTGCCTGCAGCACTTTTAAAGAGCACGGTTGCCGTTTCTTGAGGGTTTTTTCGGGGGGGGTGAGTGGGGGAAGGCACAGTGAGGTGAGGGAAAGACCCAACTAAAGAGCAGGGAGCATTACAGAGCACTGGAAAGAAGCACCTCCAAGTGTGGCAGCCATGAATCCCAGTTCCACTCTGCAGCCACTGTTCCACCGTAACACGTCTACCTTCTCTCGGGCACAACAGGATCATACGTGAAATGAGTGTACCTAAAGAATCAGCCAGGGTCTTGGTGTGAAACAAAGGGCACACTCAGCTGGGGTGCCTGAGTTTCATAAAGGGGCTATTTATAAAGGGTGTGGGCAGGGTTAGGGAACTTCTGTGAGGACAGTGAAGCAAAACAGGGAGTCAGGACCAATCCTCTGCTGGCTAGGACAAGGAGAGGGTGTGGTCACCAAACCCTGAAGCTGTCAGACAGGAGCTGTGGCCTTAGGCAGAGGAGCCCCGCCACTGTCAACCCACACCTGGCAGAAAGGAGCCAGGGGAATGAATTCACCAACTGCTTCACCTCTAATCCGCCAAGCTCCTTCCAGAGCATCTCTGGTGGACCCTGACCAGAAGACCAGATAGATCTGCAGAGGCCAACCTCCAGAGCGAAGTACAGACTAAGGAGGGGATCTGTAGGAGCCAATAGAATATCTAGCACACCTAGGTACCTGATAGAGCTGGTGGGAGGTTAAAATGAGATAATCATCATAAATGCCTGACGCAGCAAATGCTCACTCACTACCAATTTGGTCAGACTATCCATTTGGCATTTACTTATCAAAAGGCCACAACCTAAGTTTTATTCTCAGGGGGCAAAAGCCAGGATGAAAACAAAGACATGTGGTCATATAACCAGAGTGAAAAACAAAACTTTTACAAAGTTGACGGATAACATTTATTAAAACATGTCATACAAAAGGGCATGGTCTCTTCTATAAGAAGAAAATATTAAACAGTAACATTCAATTAAGTAAAACCATGCTGTACACTGAAGACAGCAATATATAAAGACAAAACTATTCAACTTTTGCAACACAGGCATAACATTTCACAAAATATCAATAAGATATGCACCTAATGATAATCTGTTTATCATCAAATGGTTTTGTGGTCTAAGAGTCACCTGACTTGCATAAATAAAGTAATTTTCTGGAAGAAACATTGGGAACCTCATAAAAGGAAAGAAGGCAGCAGCAACTGACATAATAGGACACAGGCTTCAAGCAACACTAAAAAAAAAAAAAAAAAAGTCACATTTGCAAAACGTGTTCCAGCATCTTCCCATTGGGCACTATCAGTAGAAATTTGAAATAAGAAACATGTACCTTTAAATATATAAGTAGCAAAGAAAAAAACCCAAACAAACAAACCCTGGTTTTACTCAACAAAGTTAGCGACCCATGAAAGCAATTAAATCACAAAATTAGTGTGGCACAGATGGAGGTTTGGGGAAGGGCGTAAATATGCTGCTTGGTTTCCAGCATTCCTAAATGAGATCTTTACAAAGACAAACTCCTGGATTTGGTGTGATGAAGCCCTCCCCACCCTCGTGCAGGGGGCTGCAGCAAATCCCCCTCCCCAGGACAAACACAACTGAGCTGCTTCTGCTCCGCCCCCATGTCACTTAGGCAGCAGTTTGGGGATGCACGTGCCTCTGCAGGAAAGGGTCACTGAGACCAAGCAGCTCTCCCAAACAGCTAGAAGCTAGCGCCGGGTCAGTTTGGTTCAGCAAACGGCCACTAGAATGGAGAAGACCCTTTTGGGTAGACTCTCTGAAAGCCGTGGCCTACAGAAGGGATTAGAGGAAGGTGAGATCTAGAAATCAGAATCAACAGGCTGGGGCCCGGGAGCGCCTGAGGGTAACCCTCAGCACGTGAGGAAAGGCTACCGCAGTCCTTCCCTAGATGGCGATCCCTACTTGACCAAGTGGATTGTTGTAATGTGTAGATCTAAAATTAAAGGCACGGTATAAATACTAATGTTAAATACCACTGATGGTGCCTTGAAGCCCTTTCCCACTGGGACTGGAGAAGAACCACAGTTAAGCCTCAAAGTAGGGGACAAATACCTTGGTTGTGGGCCATCAACACGATCCCTGAAAGACTGTTTGGAAAATGTTACCCACAACTATCCAAACTCATTTGGAAGGATAAAGATTTTCTAAAGCTGAACTGAGGCTACAGAGAGAGACTATCCAACCCAGAGTGGGCAGGAGAGAAAAGGTAGTAATCCAGTACAATCTCCTAATCCTAAAAAGCAAAGTTTATAAAAATTCACTTTCACTATCCAAACTAAGGCAATCTCTGTCCCCCACTTCTCTGAACATGGCCAGCATTTCAGATGCCCAACCACCTCGCAGGGTCTAACTGACCCGATTAGCAACTCGAATTTTAAAGGAAACCCCAACTACTATAAACAACTTAAAACAGCAGATGTGAGGAACTTACACTTTTAAATTCTATACTTAGCTTCTTAGGATTTCGATAAAAGACACCTTTCTTCACAACACATGAGGTAAGTCCCAGCACAACTGACTACTTCCCAAATTGCCACCCAGGGCTGCCCACCACTCCTGGCTGAGCAAGAGTTCTTCAACATTACTCATAACAAAGGTGCTGTCCTAATTTCTGCGTAACTGAAGAACCGTGATTTTTCTAGAGTATTTTGATTTTACTTCTCAGACTCTTCTCCCAAAATGTCCCAATGCTCATTTGAATATAATCTTTAATGGGAAACCCACATCAAACCTTCCAAATCCTTAGAAAATGATATGCTAATACCATGGGAGAGGGTGATCAGCTTTTGGCAGAACAAAATGGCTTCACTGCCTTGGTACTGAAATCAGTAGCAATAAAAAAAGAATTTCTTCTCACACATAATGGCTAGGATCATCCCTAAAACCCATTGGCTTCTAACATGAAAAAACAAAAGAGAAGGAGCAATTGAGCTCTGCTTGCACAGTCACCTCTATACACATCTGTCAGGTATGCAGAGAAAGGACTGTTAACCGGTGAAATTTTGACACAAAGAGGGTATTAATGTGGCAAACAACCAAGAGGTAATATCTAGTTTCTAGGTTAAAAAAATCAATATATATATATATATTTATAATAAAGTTTTAAATACAAAGTGCTTTTTATATATCGAGAATGATACAGTGTTAATGAATAGATCCCTGTTTTGTAATGTAGACTGCAAGAGTTAACTGGTAAATAAGTACTTTCTTTCCCCTTTCCAGACAACGTTCAACAAGTAGATGCCTTTGTGGTTGGAGCTTGAGGACCAGAGGCCATTGCCAGCAATGTCTATCACACTGGAGCAAAGCCCAACTTTTGAAACAAAATTTCACCTCAAATCCAGGAAGAGTTATTTTTTATTTTAAGGAAAAAAGTTTCCACTTGGAAGTAAAAGACCAGTAATTTGTGGAAAAGCTGACATAAGAGTAGCACCCTGTCCTACCCTGGTGAGAACTTCAGGTACCTGACGCAGCTTGAAAGCATCCCGAATAGAGGCTTCCTTTTTAACCTAAAACATCTGCCCGAGCTGCAGAAAAGGTCGAAAAGAACAGCTGCTTTTCTTGCTGGTTTCTGGTGCGTACAGCTACGTGGACTTGTAAATTTATGCAGCTTTACCTAGAATTTGGGAGCATGAAATCTGTAGACTACTTTCTAAAATTAGGATTCCTTCTTTCCCCCTTTGAAAACACATTCCGGCACTCCTAAAGAACTGGCAGCATTAGCTCAGCGTGCCCCGCTAAGACTACCTCCCCCACCAGTGTATTTTCAAGACTCCTTTTGCTTGGGCAGTTGTTTTCTTCTGCCGCTCAAAATTCTGCTACTCAGCAACTCTCACTGACAGTTGGGAGTGTCACTGTATTCCCTCCATAAACTTCCGCGCACAGGTAACTCTCAGCCATGACTTCTGGCTCGTTCCCACTAACTGTGCTCACTGACTGACCTCATGAAGCATCATGATCTGAGAGAGAAACGGCTGCAGCAGCCAATGGTACCATGGCCAGAGTCAAAGCAGGCTAGACGCCTACTAGCCACAGAGCAGATCCCACTGTGTGGATGCTATAATTAAACAGGATTTGGGACAGCAAACCAATTAGAAATACCTATCTCTGGCACCCTAGAGAATTACAATGAGATACAATTGTCCAAACTAAATGTTAGTACTAAAATACAAAACTTTGCCTTATCAAGAGTCTGAAACACATCGTGACAGTGGCGTCTTAACAGAAATTGAAGCTTGTACCGTAAGTTATTTGTTTTATACTTAGAACATCACCCTCTTAGCATCTCCATAGTTTTTAGTTAAAATACCCTTTAGAGAAAATAAAACCAGAGAGCTGTTAATCACTTTCGCATCCTAGGAATCACATTATTTGTAGCTTTTACATTAAGTAGCATTTCATTCAGTGAGGCAGCTACCAAAACAAATCCACATTACCTAAGTTATCTATGGTGAGAGCTAAATAAAATCCCAACATGACCTTGTAACGAGTGATCAAAATCTGCTGCCACCTGAAACAGAACTGGTAGGCTGGAGTCCAGTTCCAAGTGCAGGTGTCTCGATCACCAAGTCCACCTGCCTCCATCACAACAACGGGCCTGAAGTTTTACCTCGCCAGCTGGGAGGTGGGTTAACTTCTCCCCATTACCCACTCCAGGCCTGGACAGGAACATACAAATTTGAGGAATTAGATTTTTAAATTGGCCTACTTAGAGCTGGTCTTTCAGAAATATCTTCCATTTTTTTTTAAGCTCCTCTCATAATAGCAAGTAGCACGCATCATCTGTGCCCAGATTTGCATAATTACCATAGTTTATTTTTGTGCCTGCCACTCAAGGGCCAGATCCTATTTTTAGTTAGCCTCAGTCGTATTCTGCTCAGCCTTTGCAGCTTCGTAGGACTTGGTACAAGAAGTCACATGCCTGTGGAAACTGTCCCTCCACATAAATCTCTTTGCACAGATATTACACTCATACGGCTTTATGCCTGTATGAATTTTCATGTGGCCCACAAGATGATGCTTCATTTTGAATTTCTTACCACAGACACCACAGCCATAAGGCCGAAGACCGAGGTGCATGCTCATGTGTCGATCTCTCTGACTCTTGTGAGTGAAACTTTTCCCACACTGACAAGGATACAGCTTGTCAGTGGCTGAGAATCCTAAGTGGGAAGCTTCTTCTTTAATCCCTGTTACCATTTCAATATTCTCACTGTAGCCTGATGCTAGGGCAGCCTCCTGTCTGTGCCCAATTAGATTCCCATCTGACCTCTCTCCAGAAAACTCTTCCATGGAAGAGCCATAGAAATCCACCTGCTCATCATAATTGCTTTCATCAGCCTGTTCATCAAACTCTGCTTCCACTTTTTTTTCCCCGACATGAAAGTCTTCCTCTACTCCTGAAGGCTGGACCGAGTGCTCTGTCTGCATGGTATTGATGGATTCAGTGACCTGGTGCTCATCATAGGGTGCGTGCACATCCATGCCCTCACATGCCTGTTCAAAGCGCTCAGGCTTCACGTGGATCCAGCGTTTGTGAGCCATTATGCTGGGCTTGCTGTACATGGGCCGGGTGTAGTGGAACTCGGCACTGTCGCTGGCCCCCTCCTCCCCATCCTGGCTCGCCATTTCCGTGCTCAGCCGGTCATGCTCTGTGGACGAGTTACTGGGAAGGTATTCGTGCTCAGTGAGCTGAGATGACAGCTCGTCTTTGGTGCTCTCCTCTTCATTCTCTCCATCCCTCAGTTCTTGGGCTTTGGGGAAATCAGCATGGCCCCCAGAGCCCAGCTCAAAGCTCTCTACCAGGCCATTGTAACTACTGCTACTTGGAGACTGGTGGTCACTGCCATGATTTAGCTTCTGACAAAGGACTGTAGGGTTTCCCTCTAAAACCTCAGTGCATTTGTCTACCACATGCCACATCTGGAGGAAGCTTGCTGCTGTTAAGTAACTAACAATTTCTGGAGCAGGCATGACTAGACGTCCTGTGTAACTAGATAAGAGAATGTTCTCAAATACCCTTGGGTTCATCACATCAGGTAAAACAATCCTCCTGCTGTTTTTCAGGAGTACCTGGTCACAAAAGTAGGGTGAACTGGCAGCAAGAACAGCTTTATGTGCCCGGAAAATGTGGCCTTGGACAACAATGGAGACATCACATAATTGTCCTTGCTGGCGCTGCTGGTTCAGTTTCTGCAGAATGGTGCTGGAAAAATCAGGAAATTCTACTCGAAAAGAGTTTGTTCCAGGCTCCATTTCATCACAAATCTTGTTCAGTGCTACAAGAGAAAGAAAAATTAGTCCTAATTCCAGCCCAAAGAGAAACTTACAGATCACTAAGAAAACTGAGACAAGTTCCATAGTTCCATCAAGTCCCCTTGCCTGTGGGCACTAGTGGGCAGAGCATTCATCCCCCAGAGCAAGACTTGCAGGTGTGAGTATGCCAGAAACAGGAACCACCCACCACTCTTCATGGTATTAACTCTTGATTTTGCCTGTCTGTGAATGAGAGAATAGAATCCACAGAGATGGATCTGTAAGCTTTATGAATCTCCTAAATAAAACAAAGTAAATATTTCTAGTCCAAACAAATACAGTACCTATCCAAATGACAGAATTTTTAAGAGACCTCAGATTCGATCCACATTTGCCAAGTTGGGGTGAGAAAGTGAGGATGGAATTGTGAGAAGGAAAAACTATGCAAAGGTTCTGAGACAAGAATGAACTCAGCAACTGTACGGAACTGCAAGACCATTAGGCTATACACCAGCCTGGGAGTGAGGGGAAATGGGGCTGAAGTGGCCAGAACAATCCTGCCTTTGGTCCTTCAGCACCACAGGGGCAAACTCACCGAAGCCCCAAACAACGTGAGTTTCTCTGGTGGCCATCAGAATTTTAGCCCTGTAGGAGCTTCTGATATGAAGCAGAATTAAATGGGAAGACAAGGTATTCCTTCTATCTGATGGTCTCCAAGTTGTTTATAGACCAAAGAGCATAGTAAATATTGTCCCTGTTACTAAATGAACTCAATCCGAAGATAAAGCTATAACAAAGAACAAAGGATTGCCTGCGTTGTTACTGTAAATATATTTTGTGGGGTAGTCAAGCATTAGAGAAAATTTCAAACAGCAACAATTAACAAGATAAACTCCGTTAGAGATCCTGCTCATACCCCATAATTCCATAGTAAATTAAAATAAACCAGTAAACCCAAGACATTTATTGGCACTGTCACCTGGCTCTAATACTATATCCAAACATTGTTAAATGCCAGATTTTCGGGGCACCTGGGTGGCTCAGTCGTTAAGCGTCTGCCTTCAGCTCAGGTCATGATCCCAAGGTCCTGGGATCGAGCCCCACATCGGGCTCCCTGCTCAGCAGGAAGCCTGCTTCTCCCTCACCCACTCCCCCTGCTTGTGTTCCTTCTCTCGCTGTGTCTCTCTCTGTCAAATAAATAAATACAATCTTTTAAAAAAGAAAAAAAGGTGTACAGTCCCTGCTATATAGTAATTACTCGAGACACATTAGTTTCTTTTCTTGGTCTTTCTCCCTATCTCTCAAAGATGACTTTCAATCTTTGGTTTTGTTTGGTTTTTTTTAATCTCATACTTAGAAAATCTGGCATTTTTTTTTTAAGATTTTATTAAAGAAATAAATAATTTATTTGACAGAGAGACAGTGAGAGAGGGAACACAAGCAGTGGGAGTGGGAGAGGGAGAAGCAGGCTTCCTGCTGAGCAGAGAGCCCAATGTGGGGCTCAATCCCAGGACCTTGGGATCATGACCTGAGCTGAAGGCAAACGCTTAATGACTGAGGCATCCAGGCGTCCCTGAACACCTTGTTTTCACTTAATCTTTATAATGACTCTGCAAATGTGGAGACTGATATTATCAGGTTTGGCTATTTCAAGTAACTTTCCCAAGGTTAAAATAAGAGCTAATTTTTATTAAATTGGGATTTGATTCTAGGTCTCTATGACTTCAAAGCCTATGCTATCTTTCCTATAACATCATTCTGCCTCTTCTAGGAAGATGCCAAAATACCAGGTTATTCATTAATAAATTCTGGAGGTAAGATAAGTGTTTTTAGAAAAAGCATTAATTTATGGCTATACCTCTTAAAACATTTCATGATAATTTAAAACAAAAATAGACTAGGAAATAAACTATTCAGGTATTTGCAATTTCAAAACGAGAAGTTTAGTAGTATATAAACGTAAGACTTAGAAGTATGGAAATTCTGAGAACTATATCTGGGTAAATAGATTCTCTACTAGATCACATCACTGTAGAATTTGGGTTTTAGCTATTTGAAAAAAAGGGGGGGAATAATACACATGTAAAGGCATTTAAAGAAAGTTGTTTAAAAAAAAAAAACCAAAATTCTTCACCATTTATTCCTATTCCCCCTCCCAAAGAAAATCACCATTAACAAACTCATATTTTTTTTTTTTTAAGATTTTATTTATTTCTGTGACAGAGAGACACAGCCAAAGAGGGAACACAAGCAGGACGAGTGGGAGAGGGAGAAGCAGGCTTCCCGCGGAGCGGGGAGCCAGCCTGATGTGGGGCTCGATCCCAGGACCCTGGGATCATGACCTGAGCCGAAGGCAGACGCTTAACGACTGAGCCACCCAGGCGCCCCAACAAACTCATATATTTCTAGAAACTTCTATGTGCATATATCAGAATAAATCATATATAGCCTTAAAAATCCTTACCCAAATGGGTTCATTACCTACATTTTAAAAAATTATTATTGTTATGTTAATCACCATACATTGCATCATTCGTTTTTGATGTAGTGTTCCATGATTCATTGTTTGAGCATAACACCCAGTGCTCCATGCAGAACGTGCCCTTTTTAATACCCATCACCAGGCTAACCCATCCCCCACCCCCCTCCCCTCTAGAACCCTCAGGTTGTTTCTCAGAGTCCAGTCTCATATGGTTCATCTCCCCCTCCGATTCCCCCCCTTCATTCTTCCCCTCCTGCTATCTTCTTCTTCTTTTTTTAACATATAATGTATTATTTGTTTCAGACATTACCTACATTTTATTCTGAATTTAGCTTTTGTCACTTAATAGATCTTGTAGAACTTCTGACATCGTATAGACTGATTGTGTCCCCCCAAATTCATGTTGAAACCTATTCCCTCGGGGTGCCTGGGTGGCTCAGTCATTAAGCATCTGCCTTTGGCTCAGGTCATGATCCCAGGGTCCTGGGATAGAGCCCTGCAGCGGGCTCCCTGCTCAGTGGGAAGCCTGCTTCTCCCTCCCCAACTCCCCCTGCTTGTGTTCCCTCTCTCGCTGTGTCTCTGTCAAATAAAATCTTAAAAAAAAACACAAAACAACCTATTCCCGCGATGTGATAGTATTTGGAGGAGGGTTTTTAGAGGTGGTGATGAGGTCACAAGGGCAGAGTCCTTATAAAAGAGACACTAGGGGCACCTGGCTGGCTCAGTTGGTACAGTATGTGACTCAATCTCAGGGCTGAGTTGAGTTCGAGCCCCACATTGAGCATAGAGTTTACTTAATAAAAAAATTAGAAAATTAAAAGAGACACAGAGACTACTTTGCCTTTTTGGCCATGTAAAGACACATGGAAAAGACAAGCTATCTATGAACGAGGGAGTGGGTCCTCCCTAGACACAGAATCTACAAGCGCTTTGACCTTGGACTTCTTAGCCTCCAGAACTCTGAGAAATAAATTTCTGTTGTTTATAAGCCACCAGTCTATGGTATTTTGTTACAGTAGCCCAAATGGACTAATGTATCACATTAGCACAGAAAGAGCTAATTCAGTTCTGTTTAATGACTATATACCTCCTGCTATATGGACATATCCTAATTTAAGCAGCTCTATTCTTACAGAATTTCAAATGTCTGGGCTTTTGAAATTATGAGCAATGCTATTGTAATATACACAATATAATTATACACCTACGCATAACTATCCTGGCATATCTTTGGAAATATCTATAAGGTAATCTCTACCAATGGAACTGCTGGGTCAAGGGCTGTGCATTTGACATTCTGATGTGTATTACACCAAGGTACTTTCCAGAAAGGTTGCACCAAGACACACTCCTACCAACAATAAACAACAGTGTCTACTCCTCCACACTCTTAACAACACCAGACATTATCAAACCAGAAAGAAAAAGTTTGCAAATCTCCTAAATTAATAATCCATGATTCATTGTGGTTTTGATCAACATTTCTTTAATTATGAATGAGAATGATATTCTTTATTCATGTTTACTGTCATTTGTTTTTCCTATAAATTATCAGTCATATTCTTTGCTCAAATAAATTGGGCAATTCATCTTACTGATTTGTAGTTTTTTTTATAAATGCAGGAAATTAACTTTGAAATGTATACAAATTACCAATCTTTGCTTTTATGGCTCCAGGGTTTTGTATGAGACATAGAAAGGCATTCCCAACTCCAAGATTATTTTTAAAAAGTAAAAAGAATTAGTTTTTTCCTCCTGGTATTATTTTTTTAAACAGCATTTAAATGTTTAATACACAAAGAGTTTGTTTTGGCATAAGGAGTAATGTTGGGATCCAGCCCTTTTCCCTCCAAAATGTCTAGCCTATTTTTCCAACACTGTTACTGAATACTAATCTTTTCCTCAAAATTTCAAGTATCTTTTATGGAATCTTAAGTGACTGAGAACAAGACTTTTAAATACAGTTCTACGAAAATCAATGTCATAAGTGGTATAGAGGAAATGGTGGAATAGGAAGCTCTAGGGATCAGTCCCTCCACCAAAACAACCAGTAAACTGTTGAATAATCAGAATCAACTATTTCAGAACTCTGGAATCTGATCAGACGCTTGTAGCAACCAAGACAATGCCGGCTGAAGAGAGAGGCTGTTGGTCCTCACTAAGAGCTATATGCATAAACCAACTATAATCCCCATTCCTTACCCCCGCACCACCCTGTGGGATAGTGGCCCACATTCCTAAAGTGGCTGGCTCATGCCAGGGAGGACAAGGATTACGTCCTTCAAAAGCTGGGGGGTTTGCATTCTGGCCAGTATAGTGGATCCACATAGCTTTGTTTTGGCCTGCTCAAGCTGCAGTGGCTTCCCCAGCGGCATTGATCATTAATTTTTTTTTTTTTATCATAAGATTTCAAAAAGATAAACACACTCCCCTGCCCATCCACCCCCAGGACCTGGGTCAAAGTATTTAAGGAAATCTGTCATGTCACAGGTTGACCACATAATGAAACTTCAGTGACTAAAAGCAACAAGGTGATATAAACTTTGTAAAATTGTTTGGAAAAATTGTCATGCAAACAGACAACTGCAGCCCTCAACAAGTAACAAAAGAAATCCCATAGGATGGGAAGAATCTGATTTCAAGAGTTACCATACTAGAATACATAAAATGTTCAAGCTCTCAACCAAAAACTATAAAAAGTATACAAAGAAAAAGGAAAATAGGTGCATTCACAAGAAAAAGAATCCATACATTGGAATTACTAGCCAAAATTGTTAAAAACATCTGCCTTGTATATGCTCAAATTGCTTAAAAAAAAAAAAAAAAAAAAAGACAAACCCAAAAAACCCACTATGGGCAAACTAAAGGAAATCAGGAGAAAAATGTCAATAAGAAGACAGAAATTATAAAAAGGAACCAAACAGAAATTCTGGAGCCAAGAAGAATAATAGCTGTGTTGTGGGCTGCGTTGTATCCCTTCAAAATTCATGTTGAAGCCCCAACTCTCCAAGTACCCTAGAATGTGACTGTTTTGGGATTGTCAGGCCTTTAAAGAGGCAATTAAAATAGGGTTGTTAGGGTGGGCCCTCATCCAATCTGACTAGTATTTTTTTAAGAAATGAAATTTGGACATACAGAGAAACATGTGAGGTGTGCACAATGTGAAGATACAGTGAAAAGGTGGCCATCTGCAAGCTGAGAAGAAAGGCCTCAGGAGAAACCAAATCTACCAACACCATGATCCTGGTCTTTTTGCCTCTGGAATTGTGAAAAAACAAATTCCTGTTATTTAAGCCATCTAGTCTGTGGTGTTTTGTTTGAAAGACATAGGAAACAAATACAAGTTGAAATAAAAAATCCACAAGAGGTGTTCAATGGCAAATTTAAATAGGCAAAAGAAAAAAAATCAGCAAACTCAAGGACAAAGCAATTGCAATTATCCAGTCAGAGGGATAGAAAGAAAAATGAAGAGGAATGAGCACAATCTGAGGTACGTGTGGGACACCATCAAATGTACCAACGTGCACAGCATGTGGGTCTCCAAAGAAAAGAAAAGGTAGAAATAGTATTAAAAGAAATATTGGTAGCAAACTTCCCAAATTTGATAAAAGACAAACCCATACATCCAAGAAGCTCAAAAAACTCCAAGCAGGGTAAAATTAAAGAGAGCCACATTAGACACACTAGAAGTTAAATAGCAGAAAGTCAAAGACAAGGGAGTTGAGAGCAGCAAGAAAGAAGTGCCTCATCACATAAAAAAGGATCTTTAATAAGATTCACAGCTAATTTTTCATCAAAGACCGTCGCGGCCAGAAGGCAGTTGTATGACATTTAAAGTGCTAGAAAAAAAAACTGTCAACTGATAATTCTCTATCTGGCAAAAGTATCCTTTCTTGAATAAAGGAGAATTTAAGACATTCCCAGATAAACAAAAGCTAAGGGCATTCATTACCATTAGACCTCCTCTACCAGAAATGATAAAAAGGGGTCCTTCAGGCTGAGATAAAAGAATACAAGGTAATAATTCCAAGGCATATGAAGGATTGAAGACCACTGATAAAGGTTAACAACATAAACATAAAAGCTGTTACCATTCTTTTGACTTATAACTCCTTTTTTCCTGTATGCTTTAAAAAGCAAATGCATAAAACAATAAATCTTATAAGTCTATGTCAATAGACAAGGTCTGAAGATGTAATCCATGACAATAACAACATGAAGGGGGAGGGACGGATTATGTAAGGAGCAGAGTGTTTGTGTACTATTGAAACTAAGTTTGGGGGTGCCAGGGTGGCTCAGTTGGTTAAGCGTCCAACTTTGATCTCGGCTCAGGTCATGATCTTGGGGTCCTGAGATGGAGCCCCAAGTGGGGCGTGCTTAAGATTCTCTCTCTCCCTCTCCACACCTCCCTATCCCCACTCAAGGGCACAACTGTGTTCTCTTAAAAAAAAAAAAAAAAAAAGAACTAAGTTTGAATTAGTCAAACTATGTTGTTGCTAAAGTTTAAGACGTTAATTGTAAACCTCAATGTAATCACTAAGAAAACAATATACATGAAAAGGAAAGAAGAAAATCAAAATGGCATACCAAAAGAAGAGTAAATAAATGTTTTTATTTTATTTTTAACTGTTTTTAAAAGGTAGTAGTAGAGGAACTGTGGAACAAAAAACATACAAGATATACAGAAAACAGCTAAATGGTAGAAGTAAATCCTTCCTTACCAGTATTTAAATGTAAATGGATTAAACTCTCCAAATAAAAGGTGGAGATTGGCAGATGGTTTATTAAAAAACATGATTTATTTATATCCTGTCTAAAAGAGACAAGTAAAATGAGAGAAAAGATATTCCATGCAAAGAGCTAGAGTGACTATATTATTATCAGACAAAATAGACTTTAAGTCAAAAAGGTTACAAGAACAAAGGACATTATATATTGATTAAAGGTTCAATCTAACAAGATGATGTAACAACCATAAACATATATGCACCTAACAAGAGAATATATATGGAACAAAATATATGAAGCAAAAATGGACAAAGTTGAAGAGAGAAACAGGCCAATCTACAACAACAGGTAGTGACTCCAATTCCTCACTTTCAGTAATGGATAGAAAAAACCCACCCTTATAGGATCTATAAGGAAATAGAGGACTTAAACAACATTACAACAAATTGATGACATCTAAAAGACAGAACACAGAATATAAAAAGTAATAAACCTCTTATACATGTTACAATATAAACACTGAAAACATTATGCTAAATCATGCTAAATGTTAACTTAAAGAAGCCAGACCAACAGGACACGTGTTGTATAATTCCACTTATGTGAAATATCTAGAATAGGCAAATTCAGAGACAAAAAAGTAGATTAGAGGTTGTCATGGGCTCAGGGGAATTAGGAATGGGAGTTACCGGGCACCTACGTGGCTCAGTCATTAAGCGTCTGCCTTCAGCTCAGGTCATGACCCCAGGGTCCTGGGATCGAGCCCCGCATCAGGCTCCCTGCTCGGCGGGAAGCCTGCTTCTCCCTCTCCCACTCCCCCCGCTTGTGTTCCCTCTCTCGCTGTGTCTCTCTCTGTCAAATAAATAAATAAAAAATCTTAAAAAAAAAAAAAAAAAGGATCAAACTATTTAGAATATTTACATAGTACAAAAATATTCAGAGCCCAGGAAAGTAAAATCCATGCCTGGCATCCAATGACAAATCACCAGGCATGCAAAGAAGCAGGAAAATATAACTCATAATAAAGAAAGAAAAAATCTGATCAACAGAAACAAACCCAGAAATGACAAATTTATGTAACTGGTAGAAAATTCTGTATTCCATATGTTTATGAAAATAGAGGAAAATTAAGCATAGTAGGTAAAGAGGGAAGCTATAAAAAAAGACCCAAATTGAATTTCTACAGATTAAACACAAATAAGCAAACACTGAGGAATAACAACACTGCAGAAAAAAGATCAGTGAACCTGAAAACACAGCAATAGAAACAACCTAAAATAAAACAGGGAGGGGAAAAAAAGGGACCAAAAAAAAAAAAGGAGAGGGGGAGGGGAAACAAAGTATCAGTGAGCCCTGAGACAATTTCAAGGCACCTAATTGGAGTCCCTGAAGGAGAGGAGGTGGAGGGTCTAAAAACTGAAATCTGAAGAATAGTCAAAAATCTTTCCAAATTTCATGAAAACAATAAACCCACACATCCAAGAACCTCAACAAATTCCAAGCACAAGAAGCATAAAGAAAACTTCACCAAGCCATACCATAATCAAATCACTTCAAACCAGTAATAAGAAAACTCTTAAAAGCAGCCAGAGGAAAAAAGAGCCATTTTGTACAGAGAACCACAGATAAAAAGGCTGCAAACCTTCTGTCAGAAACAATGTCAGTCAGGAGACAGAAGACAATGCAAGACAGGTGCCTTCAAAGTACTCAAAGAAAAAAACCTGTCGACCTATATTCTATACCCAATCAAAATAGCTTTCAAAATAAAGGCAAAATACTTGTTCAGATACAGAAACAATAATAGAATTCATCACCAAGAAGGTCAAAAGCCAAAAGAATGGGTATATGAAAACAGTAAACAAGGCAACATTATTAATATCAAAGTAAGATTAGATGTAAATAGCATCAAATGGGACAAAAGCTTATTGTTCTTATTTTTTTTGCAAGTTTATTGTTAGTCAATGAATACCATTAATTCACAGTGAGAGTTATCTCTCAAACTATGTGTAAATGTAATATAGTCGTCAGGAAACAAGAGTGACAGAAACATAATTGTAGTAAGAAATATAAATTTTCCTTTTTTAATCCTTAAACCAGGTAGGCAAAAGATAATTGGGATGCAGAAACTTAGATTGGTATCACTGGTAATGCTAATTTAAAGGAAACATACAACCTCTACAGTCTACAAATAACACATCTTTTATTAGGTTTTTATAGGACATTAAAAAAAAGTGGGCAGAGAGAGCATCAGTTATCCCCAAAGCAGAAATGCACACACAGAGCACATTGATTACATGTGATTACACAATATAATAAGTCCAGATATATTAAAGAATAAATCTTAAAAACCCCACCCAATAATTAAACAAAATTCTTAATTCTAAAACAATGAAGAAATTAAAACTGGCATGTCAAATTCACAAAATTAGGAATAAGAAATGGAATATAACGACATATAGAAACTTTAAGACAGAAGACAATTAGACAATTCCACATTAAGAAATTTTAAAATCTCATGGATAAAAAGTTTTATAGAAAAATATAAATTATCAGAATCGACCTGAGAAGAAAAAAAAATCTAAACAGATAACTGTGGAGAAATTACCAAACAGTTCAAATGATTTCCAAAAGCACACCAGGCCTAGAATAATTTATGGGAAAATTCTATAAAGCAAATTAATTCTTATGCTGTATAAACTGTTACAGAGGAATAAGAGGAGCAAGGGAATAATGGTGGGAGAAAACCTACTAATTACTTTTATTTAAACCCTGGTATCAAAATTAGACATGAAAAAACTGTAAGCCCACCTCACTTATTAACATAGAAAGAAAAATTATAAATCGCATGGCATTCTGGTTTGTTTTCTTTAATCTCTTGTGGGTCAAGTGCACTCTGAGTATGGCACATTGAAGAAACTGAGTTATTGCTCCCATCCCACTGAGGGCAAGGTCCTCACCTATGGTAAAACTACAACCCGAAAGCCAGCTCACAAGCTCTCTCTTTCACTCAAGATCACTCCTGTGCTTCCTTCTACAAGTGACAGGGTGTGGTGGGAGATAAACCTGGACAGGATTGCTGGGACTACCCTGCTAAAGGCTCAATCTGAACTTTAAATGTGGGCACTGCGGGCAGCACTGGAAACTTCTCAGTGATATGCTGTGAAATATGTTCAGGAAAGATAATCTGCTGATGCACTTAAAAGCAGGAGTAAGTGTGAAGTACAGGCTTAATTGTAAGATTTCAGCAGGGGTGCCTGGGTGGCTCAGTTGGTTAAGTGTCTGCCTTGGGCTCAGGTCATAATCCCAGAGTCCAGGGCAGGGAGCCTGCTTCTCCCTTTGCCCCTCACCCAGCTCTTGCCCTCTCTCTCAAATAAATAATAAAATCTTAAAGAAAAAAAGATTTCAGCAAATATAATCAAAGTTTGAGGCAATGAAAGTAACAGTGAGTATGGAAAAGGTAGAATTGGTAGGACTAATTGAATTGGTAAGCAGGAACATGCAAGGTAATGCAAGGCACAAATAATACCATCAAGGGAGTGAAAAGGTAACCTCCAACATGGGAGAAAATATATGCAAATCACGTAAATGTTAAGTGACCTATATCCAGAATATATTAAAAAAACTCGACAACTGAAAAATGGGCAAAGAATTTGAATAGACATTTCTCTAAAGAAGATATACAAATGAGCACACAAAAAATGCTCAAAAATCATTATTCACTAGGGAAATGCAAATTCAAACCACAATGAGATACTGCCCATTCAGATGGCTATGATAAATAAAACAGACAAAAACAAGTATTGATATAGATGTGGAAGGATCCATTATACATTGCTAGTGGGAATATAAAATGATGTGGCGACTTTGGAAAACAGTTTAGCAGTCCCTCAAAGAGTTAAACATACAGCTACCATGTAACTCAACAATTCTACTCATAGATATATTCCCAAGAGCATTGAGAACATATGATATTCACAAAAATTTACACAGGAATATCCACAACAGCATTATCCATCATGGCCAAAAGTGGAAACAACCCAAAGGTCCTCATCTGATGACTGAATAAACAGAAGGTGGTATATCCATAAAATGAAATATTATTCTTTATTCTTAAACTTTCTGCCAGAAACAATGTCAGTCAGGAGACAGTAGACAATGCAAGACAGGTGTCTTCAAAGTACTCAAAGAAAAAACCTGTCAACCTATATTCTATACCTGGATTTTTATTGCAATCTTTTGGCAATAAAAAAGAATGAAGTGCTGATAGATGTGATAACATGGCTGAACCTTGAAAACATTATGCTAAGTGAAAGAAGTTAGATACAAAAGGCCACATCTTGTATGATTCCATTTATAAGAAATGTCCAGAATAGAAACACTTATAGACAAAAAGTAAATCAGTGGCTGCCAGAAACTATGGGAAAAGGAAACGGGAGTGACTGACTGCTAACTGGGGTTTTGTTTTTTTTTTTTGGTGGTGGGGGAAATGAAAATCCTCAAATTAGATTGTGGTGATGGGTATACAGCCCACTGAATACACTAAAAAACTTTTAATTGCACGTGAATTATATCTTAATAAAGTGGTTTAAAAAATAAAGTGATGTGAAGTAAACTAGCTACCTATACTGACTACCAAGTTTCCAAACTGGGTAACTAGGAAAATGTTGTAATTAGTAGAGATAATAACAGCATCTACTATTTATTAAATGTGTGCATTGTTCCAAAATCTGTACAAAAGCACTCTATGTATTTTATCTCATTAGTCCTCAAAATAAACCACTGGATAGGTATTTTTCATTCCTATTGTATAGAATAGGAAACAAAGAGGCTAAACTACTTGCTTAAGGTCATATAACTACTGGGTGGTGCAGTTGGAATTCAAATTCAAAACACTTGCTCAGGCCCAATACAGCCTGATGTTGGTATGGAAGGTAAAGGTGAATACTATTTTCAGAAATAAACAACTGAAATAATCTATAATATACAACACATTCCTAAACTCCAGAGCAAATTATTTACCATCCTCAGACTTAATGAGGTACTAGCGATTTTATCTTGCACAGTTAAGAAAAAAACAAAAAACAAAAACAAAACCAAACCAACCTAACAGTAACAGTTCTAAAACATGCACACCTATCCCCACTCATTCCCTCCATAGTTCATGGAGGCTCCTTGGCTTTTTTTTTTTTTTTTAAGATTTTATTTATTTATTTGCCAGAGAGAGAGACAGCGAGAGAGAGAACACAAGCAGGGAGAGTGGGAGAGGGAGAAGCAGGCTCCCCGCAGAGCAGGGAACCCGATGCGGGGCTCGATCCCAGGACCTGGGATCATGACCTGAGCCGAAGGCAGATGCTTAATGACTGAGCCACCCAGGCGCCCCGGCTCTTTGGCTTTTTTAAAAGCAGGGAAAAACAGGGAAATATTGAAGAATCACCAAGCTCTAGATGACCTTCAAGGTCTCTTCCAACTTTGATGAATTTAACAGTAGCCTGTATTTATTATACAGCTAAAGAACAGTATGTCAAGTTTTACACATTATTTAAACACAATTACATGTCTGAAAAACACAGATAGCAATATAATAGGGAAGCAGACCCATCAGTCTTGAAGCCCTCCAGAGATTTCTTAATCAGAACAAAGGGTAATTTGCATGCTTACTGTAGGGAGCACATTTAAACACAGTAAATACCACTTTAGTAAATCTAAAGACTGGCACAAATGTACAAAAATACCAATACCCCATGCCTACCAAAATTCTTTATATTCGTCAAATGCTTTACAGTTCACAAAGCAGACTATGGAAACCTGGGTCTTGCAATACCCCTGAATCCTCATACTCATTTTAAAGATGAGTAAACTGAAGCTCAGGAAGGTTAAAAGACCTGCCCAATGTCATATATCTCAGAAGTGGTAGGTCAGGATTCAAATCAGTTTAATTTAACTCTTATTTTTCTAAGTTAAAAAAAAGTCACTTGGCAGAGAAATTTCTCTGAAGTTACATGCTGTAAGGGTATGATATAAAGCCGTGATTGGTCTTAAAATACGCAAGAGCTCCTCCCCAGAAGAGAAGTAAAAGAAACTGTGGTCTAGAGCAATTAAATACAACATCATTATTTTTGCTGAAAAAGAAACCATTTTAGTAAACAATTTAAAAAACTGTCTTTTTAGTAAGTTCACAGCTTACCTAATGCAAAGCTGTATTCCTGGGAAAAAGCCCGTTATGCCATGGCCATCACAAAGCAGTATGGATGAATGAGGAAGAGAAACCCATTCTCAGTTTTGTTTGAAATTAAAATCTCACTGACTTCTGAAAGAAAAAATCATGTTGAAAATGTAAAAGAGATGCTGGTGACATTTACCGTGTCCATGCGCCTTGCTAATAAATACCACAGGTGTGTGAGCAGCAGAAAGAAAACTAATTAACACTAGTATTTTTGGTTATATTAACTTCTTTGTTTCTGTGTTGTATTTTTAATTTTATTTTTTTAAAGGTTTTTATTTATTTGATGGAGAGAGAGAGCACAAGCAGGAGGAGAAGCAGGCAGAGGGTGAGGGAGAAGCAGGCTCCCTGCTGAGCAAGGAGCCTGATGTGGGACTCGATCCCAGCACCCTGGGACCATGACCGGAGCCAAAGGCAGACGCCTAACCTACTGAGCCATCCAGGCGCCCTCTGTATTGTATTTTTTAAATAGACTTTCAATTTTGAAATAATTTTAGATTTACAGAAAAGTTACAAAAAATGCCAAGAGTTCTGTACATCCCTCAACCCCTCGCCCAGTTTTGATAACATCTTATAATACCATGGCACATTGGTTAAAAATAGAAAACCAACACTGATAAATGTCTATGTACCTTTACAGAATTAAAATATCCTTTGGAAAAGTGTTTTCAGCCTCCAGACCACTGCCAATCAGCACTCCTACAGGTTTTAAGTGGAAGACTTTAGCCAAAGAACTCAGTAAAACCTATTTTATCATTTAAAAAAAAATGAGCTAGCTACTTGAAGAGGTCTGATTCTTGTCTCCCTTTAATTTTAAGCCACTGCTGAATGTTTTACTTAAAACTTCAGGGCAAACATTCCATTGTGGTAAACTCTGAGATTCAAAAGAGAAGGTATTGTTCTAACCACTAACTCCCCACTTATCAGTGATCCTGCCATTACATTACAATATAGCCAAGGAAATGGTTTTAAATGCACGCTCATACTCATTAGCATTCGGGGTAAGAAGCTCAAATCAAGAAAAAAGCAAAAGGCAGAAAACAGCACTAAGTTTCAGGAAAATGATTAGCTACAAACCGACAAAATAAAGTTTTTGTCCTAAACATGTTACAAATAAGACAAAAATCTTTCTATTTCAACTGTAAATATAAATAAGGTAAAAAGGAAAAGTTCATGAAAATGATAGAGTACATTCAACTGATTTTAAGAGGCATATTTCAAAATTTCTGCAATCAGGATGTGATGGCCAAGTGGAAATTTTAATGCTTGTCACTGCCTGAGACAATGATAGAGCATTCCTGAGAGCCTCATCAGTGTTTCTGAAGGCACAAAGGAGGACATTGTGGAAAAGTATGGACCCAACTCTGAACTGAAAAGTATTCAAAAGAGTAGGAATGTTAAAAGTTTAACAAACACTTTAACCAATTCATTTCACTTCTTTTTATTTAGGCTTTAGAATGATGTCATTTAAAAATATCTAAATAAGTTTAAATAAGTCTTCTCAATAAGAACTTTTATAAGCCTAAGGCGCCTGTGTGGCTTGGTTAAGTGGCTGCCTTCGGCTCAGGTCATGATCTCAGGGTGGGGGGATCAAGCCCCACATCAGGCTTCCTGCTCAGCCAGGAGCCTGCTTCTCCCTCTTCCTCTGCCCCTCCCCCTGCTTGTGCTCTCTCACTCT
The DNA here is from genome assembly GCF_011800145.1 of Mirounga leonina. NCBI lineage: Eukaryota > Metazoa > Chordata > Mammalia > Carnivora > Phocidae > Mirounga > Mirounga leonina. The sequence goes on from NW_023270433.1 coordinate 8,514,044, forward strand.
CTCCCTCAAATAAATAAAATCTTTAAAAAAAATTTTTTTAGAAGCCTAAATGATTAAAAAAGCATGTCATAGCTTAATTGGCAGTGTTTTCTCCTCCTTTGGTAGTAGAGAAAACAATCGATGGTATCTAAGATTCCATACAGTAGTAATTCAGCTGCTATATCCCGCAAGAAAGCTTGATAAACTACCATACCCGCAACCTGATAGCTTAAATAAGAGAACATAATACAAAAGCCTCCTCCATCAGAAAACACACAGGAAATGACACCTAATTTTGCATTATCATGATAACAGGGTTATTTTTCCAACCCTAAGAGTTTTCTTCATGTAAAAAGCAAAATTTCCTCAAATTTCCCATGGGTATGCAGATTTCTGCACCGAATCCAAGGAACATAGAGGGAGAAGAGCCAGGGCAGGAATCTGCCATAAGTAGAAAACTTGAGGGAAGATTTTAGCCAATTTTTTTTAACCGAACTCCTTTTCTAAGGATATTAGCTGTGAGGAGAGCAGGCATCAACAAATGTAGGCTCAACTAAATGTTCTAAGATCCACAAAATAAATTTTAAAAATCACATTTTCAAAGATCTGGTTAGTTCCAAGCTTCTCCAATGAGCAGGGTTTTTTTCCCTGTACTGTGGTAAAATATACTTAACATAAAATTTACCATTTCAAAGTGTACAATTGTGGCATTAAGCACATTCACAACATTGTGCAACCATCACCACTATCATTTCCAGAACTTTTTCATCATCCCAAACTAAAACTCTGTATCCGCTAAACAATAACGCTCCATCCCCTCCTGTGAATATAGTTTACCAGCCCCTGGTAAACTATATTCTACTTTCTGTCTCTATGAATTTGCCTATTTTACATACCTCACATAAGTGAACTCATCCGATATTTGTTCTTATGTGTCTGGCTTATTTCTCCAGTGAGTACTTTAGTAAAGCAAAGAATGAAATCCCGAATTATTAGGTTTCTTAATAATTTAACTGCACATACTGACACAATCTCTGAACTAAGCATACAGCTTTCCCAGAAATCCTGCTGTTCCATGAGCCCCAAGGGGCAGAGACTCTCAGACTGACCCTTCCTTTGCCTGTAGACAGGCCTAGTTAAGCAGCTAGAACTCAGAGAGAGTTTGGCTCCTGAGAGCCCTGGAGGCCATCCTGGAGTAAGTGGACGGAGGCTTAAAGTGGAGTGCAATCTTAAAAACCATGGGTAAGAAAAGGCAAGGATTTATCAAGCTACTTTGGCCCTGAGATGGTCTCCGGTTTGCCTGCCAGGAGGAGCTCCTGCACCCGGACACTTATGTTGGGCGACACCTGTCAGAGTTGAGGCTAGACTGCAGAGTAGTCACTGAGAATGTCACCAGCGCAGGAAGCTTCACGGGGTCATGAGTCACTTTGCATGGCTCAGAGGTCCGGGCAAGCCTGCCCTGCCCCGCCCAGACAAACCCAGTTAGGAGAGGTACAAACAAGAGAGAAAGACACAGAACTGGCAGAAACACAGATGGCCAAAGAGCAGGGCTGACACGCAGGCCATGAATGAGAGTAAAGACTGAGAGGGAAACACAGGGTTAAGAAACACAAGCAAAGTTGAGACAGAAATAAAAAGAGTCCAGATAGAGATGGGCTCAAGAGAGATAAACTGGAGAGAAATACAAAGTTGACAGGGGCAGAGTTGAGGGGCAGAAAGGGCAGGTGACAACAAGTGACAGAGGCCGCAACAGAGATGAAACAGTACTTAGAAGCAAACAGAGGCAGATACCAGCAAAGTCCGGGTGCAGCCCTTCTCCTGGCCTTGGCTCGAACCCGAGGCCGCCACGCCGCACCCACACTGCGCCCCCGAAAGGCCGGCGGACGTACCGGGGCGGGATCTCTAAGCGCTCTGGCCCGCCGAGGTCCGCCGCCGCGGGGTGACCTTGGGCGAGACTCTGCCTCGGGGGCCTTGGTGTCGCGGTCCGCGTACCGGGCTGGCTGGAGACCGCAGGAGTCGGACCAGGGTGCCGGGACTCCAACCGCCAAAGCATGGCTTAAGCATCCCGGTCTGCGGAATGGGCCTGCCGGGCCGGCGCCGCGCGCGCGCCAGGACCTGCAGAGAAACCCTTAAACCTCTCCGGCTTCCCTCCCTGCCCTCTCGCTACCTGTTGTCCCGACTCCGCCGTACCTGCTAAGGGCTCCGCGCTCACATAACCCGCCCGCCGGACACTTTCCACCACCGGCGTCAGGCCCGTTGAAGCCGTCGCCGCCGCGACCGCCTCAGCCTGCGCCTCCCGCCCCCGGAAACGCTTCCCGGTTCCGCCCCCGAAACTGCCAGTGCTTCCGGGGGTGCGTCAGAGCGAAAGCGGTGTGCGCATGCGGGACTCGCTTTCGGGGCGGGGCGTTAGGAGAGCGCGCCGTTGCCGCCGGCTACTGCGCAGCGTAACCTGGCGCCGGTCGATCGGCTTTGGGGACTGCGAGTGAGGACGCTGCTGGGAGTGAGGGAGCTGATACCAAGTCCTAACCCCTTTCAAACTTTATCTTTCTCATGCTGCCCAGCAGAGGTCTTGTCAGATCCATTTTTGCCTCCACGGTGCCTTTCGCACGTAGTGGATGCTCAGTGTACAACGAAAGGAACAGTTCCCTCTGTGTGGCAGGCGCTGTGCTGGGTCCCCCGAAGGACCTATTTTGTTCAGGTACCAGAGGAGATCCTTCGATCTCAGGGGAGGTAGATCTTCACTGCTGCTAGAAGGAATGACTCATTATTAGTCCAAACTATTCATGGTAATCTCATTAGCCAGTGGTTAGACCAGGCATAGTCATGTGACCAACTTCTGGCCCATAATATCTATCTACACATATATATATCTATATACATAGATATATATATTTTAGCAAAGTCCACTGAGACTTCTAGTTGAGTATGCTCCTTAAGTGCTTTGCCATTTTTTTTTTTTTAAGATTTTATTTATTTATTTGAGACAGACAGAATGAGAGATACAGAGAGCACATGAGAGGGGGGAGGGTCAGAGGGAGAAGCAGACTCCCTGCCGAGCAGGGAGCCCGATGCGGGACTCGATCCCGGGACTCCAGGATCATGACCTGAGCCGAAGGCAGTCGCTTAACCAACTGAGCCACCCAGGCGCCCAAGTGCTTTGCCATTTTTATTTTCTTCCTGCCTCTAAGCAGACTGAAGGTTGGAAGTTCAGTCCCAATCATGTGCCTATGATGTGACAAGCAAATGCTAAAGCTGGCAAAATGGAAGGATTGAAAGAGCCTAGGTCTCATATGACATTAAGCTACAGTTCTAGCTTACCTCTGGATGTTTCGTTGGATAAGCCTAATACATTTCTTACTTGGACTTTATTTCTAGCAATATTGTAGTCTCTTCAAATATAACAGCAACAAAATATATTAAAATGCTAGGAAAAATATTGAAAGTACCCTTTTCAATACATAGATAAGCTTGTGAGAAAGTCAGGAAAATCATCTGAGACCAGGAAGAAAGCAGAAACACAAGCCTAGGAAGTTAGATCAAGCTGATGTTCAGAAGTTATGCAGAGACACAGTCTGCATCTGTTCTGATTGGTTAGCATGTGTGTTATACTGATAAATATTTAAAAAATCATCTCTGGAGGTAGGTAAACAATGATGTTGCTACTAGCTGTAGGGGCATCTACCGAGGTCCAGGCAAGATGAGAGCCAAATTGGAATATCAGGTTGGGACCCAAGAAGGGATATATCTTTAGGGGAAGGATGAACTAGAGGGGAAAAAAATCTGCCGGGCAGAGGTAGGCAGCAAGGAAAGTTTTCTCTCTCTGCCTTGGCTCTAGGTAGAGAGGCAATGCATTTTACCCCTAATGGATGCATGGTTAGAGTCTGGCCATTGCATGGCCACAATGTTTGCATGGTCCAAAAGCCCACAAGCTGAATATTTCAATTTAAAATGGACCTGATTGATAGTACCTATGGTACTTGGCTGAAACAAATACATGTCCTTTCTAGAAGAACTCACTGTCAACCCAGGTCTCAAAGAATTCCCTCAGGCTTCCAAACAAATATGAACTCACAATAACCACAGAACCCATAAGGAAATAAGCAGAGACGTCAAGCAGCAGAGGCGGATCTGTTTTCTTTTTTAAAAGATTTTAATTATTTATGTTAGAGTAAGAGAGCAAGCACGAACAGGAGGAGGAGGAGAGGGGGAGGGGAGGGAGATACTCTCCAACAGATTCTGCTCTGAGCACCGAGCCTGATGCGGGGCTTGATCCCACCACCCTGAAATCAAGACCTGAACTGAAACTGAGTCAGACGCTTACCTGACTGAGCAACCCAGGTGCCCTAAGATCTGTTATAAATGAATAGCTCATTGGAAGTTTTAAGCACCAAATTAGATACAGCTGAAGAGAAATTAGTGCCCTAAAAGATAGATTTGAAGAAAATAACCCAAAAAGCATCCCAGAGAGACAAAGAAATGGAAAACAGTGAGGAGGTTCATCACAGGCTTGTCAATTATGTTAGGAAATTATAAAGTGAATGTGAGCAAGGCAATTGTGAAATAATGATTGAGAATTTTCCAGAATTGATGAAAGATAAGAATCCTCATGAAGCGCACTGAATTCCTAGGTATGGTAAGGGAATAGAAACCTCGATCCATTCTGGTGAAACTGCAGAACACCAAAGCACAAGAGATAATTTTTTTAAGATTTATTTATTTTGAGAGAGAGAGAGAGAGAGAACACACGAGCATGGGGGTGGGGGGGGAAAAGGGAGAGAATCTCCAGTAGATTACAACCTGAGTGAGGAGCCCTACATGGGGCTCGATCTCACGACCATGAGATAATGACCTGAGCCAAAACCAAGAGTTGGATGCTTAACCGACTGAACCACCCAGGCTCCCCAAGAGATGATTTTAAAAGCAGAGAGGAAAGTCAGATAATCTATAATGGAATGACGTGATACTGACTCCTGATTGTTCAGTGGCACTAATGGGAGTGGAGATAATAATAGTCGCATGAAATAATATCATTAATGAAATAATCACCTTAATGTGATGAGAGAAAATAATTGTCTACCTAGAATTTTATATTTAGTCTTTCAAGAATAAAAACACAGTACCGCTCAGATCAACAAAAACTGAGAGTTTCAGGGCGCCTCAGTGGCTCAGTTGGTTAAGCATCTGAATTCGGTTCAAGTCATGATTCCTGTGTCCTGGGATCAAGTCCTACATCGGGTTCCCTGCTCAGCGGGGAGTCGGCTTCTCCCTCTGCCCCTCTCCCTGCTAGTGCTCACTCTCTCTCTCTCTCTCAAAAATAAATAAAAATTTAAAAGAAGTTAAAACCCTAAGAGTTTCTACCAACAGAACTTAACTGAAGGAACTTCTAGAAGATATATTTCAGGAAGAAATGAAATGATCCCAGGAGGAAGACCTGAGGAACAATAAAGATTGGTGAGCAAATAAAATGGCAAACATGAGTAAATATGAACAAATATCAGGACAAGAAACAAGAACAATTTATAATTTGTGGGATTCCGAAAGGCAAAACAGAAATAATGGAGTGACTGTATATAAAGTATAAAAGGATAACTGAAGGTAAAGTGTTATGAAGTGTGCATGAGTTATCTATTGCATAACAAACAGCCACAAAACCTTGGAGGGATACAACTATATTTGTTTATTGCTCACACATCTGGTGTCAGCTGGGGGTGGATTAGGAAGCTCTACCGAGCTTGGTTGGACTTGCTTACATGTCTGGGCTCAGCTAATCTAGAATGGTCTTGGCTTGAGGCCTTTACTCTGCTCCATGTGTCTCACTCACCAGCCAGGCTGTGAGGATAAGTTCTCTTGGCAGTGGCAGGGACACAAAAGAGAGCAATGGAAATGTACAAGCACATTTTCAAGACTCTTTTTACATCTAATTAGCCAAAGCAAGTCACATGACTGAGTCCAGTGTTATAGCAGGAGGGAGCTATGAAGGGTCATGGCAAAGGGTTTGCATACAGAGAAAGCGAAGAATTGGAGCCGTTGGTTCAATTAATCCAAGGTCTTTGTACTGTCCATAAAAATATTGATTAGCATTAGACTTTAATTAAATATGAACATTAGAATTGGGGGCTTACCATTGAAAGAATAAAAATAGAGCTACAGACCAAACCAGAAGAAGAAAAATAACATTTTAAAATGTTTTATAAAAGATTTTATTTATTTATTTGAGAGAGAGAAAGCGAGAAAGAGCGCATGCATGAGTGGGGGGAGGGGCAGAGGGAGAAGCAGACTCCCCACTCAGCAGGGAGCCCAACTCAGGGCTCAATCCCAGGACCCTGGGATCCTGACCTGAGCCAAAGGCAGATGCTTAACTGACTGAGCCACCAAGGCACCCTGAAAAACAACATTTTAAAAAAGAAGGCAAGTAGGGAGAAGGGGGGAAAAGCAGAAACGAACACATAAAACATGGAAAAACTACAAAGCACAAAATAAAGTGGAAAAAGAAATTCAAATGTATCAGTAATCACAATAAATACATTTTTTAAAGTCCTAAACCTTCTAGTTAAAAGAGATTCTAACACCAAGTTTTGTGTTTTGTTTTGTTTTTAAAGATTTTATTCATTCATTTGAGATAGAGTGAAAGAGAGAGCACGAGCTGGGGGGCAGAGGGAGAGGGAGAAGCAGGCTCCCCACCAAGCAGGGAGTCCGATGCAGGGCTTGATTCCAGGACCCCGGGACCATGACCTGAGCCGAAGGCAGACACCCAACCAACTGAGCCACCCAGGTGCCCCCTAACACCAAGTTTTTAAAAAAACATCAAGTTACCTTGGCCATATCAACTTCTTACTAGCCATGTCTCTGGAGGCAAGGGAAACAAAAGCAAAAATGAACTATTGGGACTTCATCAAGATAAAAAGCTTCTGCACAGCAAAGGAAGCAATCAACAAAACTAAAAGAGAAGATATTTGCAAATGACATATCTGATAAAAGGTTAGTATCCAAAATCTATAAAGAACTTATCAAGCTCAACACCCAAAAAATAAATAATCCAGTTAAGAAGTGGGCAGTAAACATGAACAGACATGTCCCCAAAGAAGACATCCAGATGGCTAACAAGACACATGAAAAGATGCTCAATATCACTCATCATCAGGGAAATACAAATCAAACCCAGGATGAGATACCACCTCATACCTGTCAGAATGGCTAAAATTAACAACACAGGAAACAACAGATGTTACTGAGGATGTGGAGAAAGGGGAACCCTCATACACTGTTGGTGGGAATGCAAACTGGTGCAGCCACTCTAGAAAACAGTATGGAGGCTCCTCAAAAAGTTAAAAACAGAACTACCCTGCAACACAGCAATTGTATTACTAGGATAGAAAAATATTAATTTGAAGGGACACATGCACCCTGATGTTTACAGCAGCATTATCAACAATTGCCAAATTATGGAGAGAGCCCAAATGTCCATCGACTAATGAATGGATAAAGAAGATGTGGTATATATATACAATGGAATATTACCCAGCCATCAAAAAGAATGAAATCTAGCCATTTGCAACAACATGGATGGGACGAGAGTGTATTATGCTAAGCAAAATAAATCAGTCAGAGAAAGACAAATACTGTATGATTTCACTCATTTGTGGAATTTAAGAAACAAAACATGAACATAGAGGAAGGGGAAAAAGAGAGAGGGGGAAGCAAACCATAAGAGACTCTTAACTATAGAGAACAAAACTGAGGGTTGATGGAGGGAGGTGGGAGGGGAGATGGGCTAAACAGGTGATGAGTATTAAGGACAGCACTTGTGATGAGCAACGGGTGTTATATGTAAGGGATAAATCACTAAATTCTACACCTGAAACTAATTTTACCATGTATATTAACTAACTGGAATTTAAATAAAAACTTAAAAAATATATGTAAACTGGTTACATATAAGTGCAAAAAGAAAATGTGTTGCTACGTAACATTATTGAAAAAACTTGATAAAGGAGAGTCACTAAAAATTAACCAGTTTAATTTTAGGTAAAGCATCTATAAATGACTGAGGAAAAAGTCTACAAATGTCTGGAAGGATTCTGCTCACAGATTGTTCCATAAATGTCTTTAGTTCCTTGTTTCATTAAAAACTTGAGATGGGATGGGGCGCCTGGGTGGCTCAGTCGTTAAGCGTCTGCCTTCAGCTCAGGTCATGATGCCAGGGTCCGGGATCGAGCCCCGCATCGGGTTCCCTGCTTGGCAGGAAGCCTGCTTCTCCCTCTCCTGCTCCTCCTGCTTGTGTTCCCTCTCTCGCTGTGTCTCTCTATCAAATAAATAAATAAAATCTTTAAAAAAAAAAAGCTTGAGATGGGAAATCATGGAAAATAATAAATAAAACATCAAGGTATGTACTGTTTGAAACAAAAAGATGGAAAATTTGAATTAAAAGAATGGTAAAAGAGATTTCATGCTGAGTCTGTTGGCTATTTTATTAACTTTGGACAAAATAGACTTTAAGGCAAAGGCATTGCCCAAAATAGTGTTATGGACTGCAGTATTGTTTTCAATAATTTACAGCCCCTCCCTGTAAGAGGCCTGTATTTCCCACCCCATGGACTTCAGGCTTGGTCATTGAAACATGAATGGAAGTTATGTGTGCACTCCTGAGCAGAGCTTTATGAACCCTTGTTCCTTCCCTCTGTCACAAGATCATGTCCCAGATGGGCATGCTGTGGCCCGGGTCCTTGAATGAAGATACAGAATGAAGAATGGGTAGTGCTACCCATTACCCGCAAAGGACATGGAACCTGAGTGAGGAATTAACCCTTATTGTTGTAAGGCATTGACATTTTGAAGTTAGGTGTGGTCATGTGACTTTCTTTGACTCATGTCATATGAAAAGTGTCATTTCCAGCTGGGTAACTTTAAGAGTGAGTGTGTGATTCATGCCATCATGCTATCTTTTTGCCTAACTTAGCAAAAGATGACTAATAAAATGAAGCTATTTTATAGTGAGAAGACTTCAGCTTACCAGAAGTACATAATAATTCTAAATTGTATCCACATAATGTTAAAGCTTCGAACGATAGTCTAGAGAAAAAATTCGTGGTAGTACAAAAAGGAATTGACAAATTCACCATCATAGTGGAGACTGTGGAATTCATTAGTGCCATCTACCAAATATTTGCAGTCTTTCTCCTGGGTGTATGGTAAGCCCGTCCTTGAACATAGATATGACCATGCAACTTTCTTTGACCAGCAAGAAAAAGGAATTGAAGTGCCATGTGTCGCTTCCAGGTGGGAGCTTTAAGTGCTGGGGCATGATTTTCCTCTTTCCTCTTTCTCTCTGCCACGGAGACCAGCAATGCTCCAGAAGGTGGCTGGCCCATCAAAATTAGAGTCCTTCAATGTAACATAAAGCAGAGCCCCAGGCTGACCAGAGAAAAAAACAGAGAGTAATAAAGAGATATGCTTTGAAAGCTGTAAGCTTTTGAGACTTTGGAGTTGGGTATTTATTATTTTAGCAGAACCTACGTTACCATGATTAGTGCAGATATATCGTCCCATTTTTATTTTTATTTTTTTATTTCTTAAAGATTTCATTTATTGAGGCACCCGGGTGGCTCAGTCGTTAAGCGTCTGCCTTCGGCTCAGGTCATGATCCCAGGGTCCTGGGATGGAGCCCTGCATCGGGTTCCCTGCTTGGCAGGAAGCCTGCTTCTCCCTCTCCCACTCCCCCTGCTTGTGTTCCCTCTCTTGCTGTGTCTCTCTCTGTCAAATAAATAAATAAATAAAAATAAAAAGATTTCATTTATTTATTAATTTGTCAGAAAGAGAGAGAGTATGATCCGGGGAAGCAGCAGGCAGAAAGAGAGGGAGAAGCAGGCTCCCCGCTGAGCAAGGAGCCCGATGCAGGGCTCCATCCCAGGACCCTGGATCATGACCTGAGCCGAAGGCAGACGCTCAACCATCTGAGCCACCCAGGCGCCCTTGCTTTATGATTTTTGACAAACGCATACAGTAATGTAACTACTGCCAAGATCAAGATGCAGAACAGTTCCAGCAGCTGGAGAAATTCCCTGGTGCCCCTTCGTAGCTGGCCCCTCACCCCTGGCAACCACCAATCTGTTTTCTATCCCTATAGTTTTGCCTTTTCCAGAATGGAATCATATGTAATAGCGTATGCAGCCTTTTAGATCTGGCTTCCTTCACTTAGCATAATGCATTTGAGATTAACCCATGTTGCTGTGCCTTCAGCAGTTTATTCCTTTTTGTTGCTAAGTGGTATTTCACTATATGGATGCACCACAGTTTGCTAAGCATCTCTCTTTCTTGTAGTAGTACCTTTTCACATTTATCTAGTAGCAAGAAAGTCATATTTTCAACATTTTGCCCCTAGATGTCTTCCCCCAACTCTAAAAGTTCATGAGACAAATTTGCTGCTATTTGCATTGTCATGCACAACCGTTTTATGAGCTGTTTCTCTCTACTTAACACAGGGTGTCTTCTCTTGCCCCCTACGACCCTTTCCCCACCACCTTCCAGCTCCCTGTAAACCTTTCCCTGCTGCTTATTCCTGGTCCCAAAAATCAATGCCTCGGAGTTGAGGTTTTTGTGTTGGCAACCTCCCCGCCCCCAACCTCCAGCACTAATTACTGTATTGGTCTGCTATTATTGCAAAAACAATTCACCCCAAAACTCAGTACCTTAAAACAACAATTATTTATTCTCACTCGTGTGTCTGAAGTCAACAGTGGGGTGGCTGATTTAAGCTGAGCTCAAGTGGGCAACTCTGCTTCAAGCTGTGGGTCCCTCTGGGCTTGGCTCCTCGTTACAGGTTGGGCTCAGGTCTGCCCATGTGTTTTCATTCTGCACCTGGCCGAAGGGACAGGAGCGACCCAGGGGAAACTCTTCTCAGGAAATACAGAGGTGCAAGAGATCAAGTTGCACTGTGCGAGCACATTTCTCGTTTTTGCTTCTATCCTCTACTTTCATATCCCACGGGCCACAGCAAGTCATGTGGCTGAGCCCACAGTCAAGGGGAAGGAAAGAACACTCCCTTTCTAGTGAGGGCAACTGCAGAGTCACCTGGTAAAACGGTAAGGGAGGGGTGAAGAATAGGGCCAAGCTCTCAATATATTGCCATTACTCTGTATCCTACAATGAGAAGAATTTGGAGGGGCCCATCGGGAGAGGGGGTGAAGAGCAAGAATGAAAGACTAGAGAAGCCAGCAAGATGGTGAGATCCCAGGGGGATCTGTGGCGTGGCTGGTGAGAAATCTCTGACGCAGGAAGCATGAAAGCGCACTTAAGATAAAGGATATTTAATAGGAGCATTTAAGGAGCTTTTGGCTTGGATACTTGTGATGTTCACCCACCTCTGGCATCCTGGTCTTTCAAGAAAGGCTGTTATACCCACAGCAGCCCTGCAGGAGTGGGGTGTGTGTGTGTGTGTGTGTGTGTGTGTGTGTGTGTGTACATCAAAGGAACGGTCAAGTTCCTCTAGAGACAGTGAGGTCCAGGGACAGAAAGAGAATAAATTCAGCGCAAGCTGGCACTTCGATCCAGGGGTTACTAGTGAGAAGTATACCCTGGTTACTTGCAGACATCCTGGCGTCACACTGAGCTCTCCTCATGAGAAGAGGTGGTGCTTTTCCCGCCGATCATATTTGTATTTAAAGGGTCAGGAGGCGAGCTGAAATCTAGTTTATAACTGGGAAGATCAAACCCACACCCCTGCCCTTCTGCCTGGGATTTTAACTCTTCCCCACCCAGCATCCTCACTGGCCCCAAAGTGTTCTACCTTAATCCTTCCCTTGATGGAGAAGTCTTCCTTTCCAGCTCCGTCCTGCCTCCTGTAGGTCCCCTCCTTCCCTGTGGACCACCAACTCAGCTCCTCCACCTTCCTGGCAGACACCTTGCCAGATACACCTCTCTAGCTGTGTGGGTGGCCTGCCCTCACCCATGTTGTTCTCCATCCTGCTGATTTTTCAATAGCTTTCATTCATTAGTATAGTAGGCAGAATAATAGCTCCCTAAAGATGTCTATGTCCAAATCCTCAGAACCTGTGAATATGTTACTTTACACGGAAAAAGGGACTTTGCAGATGTGATTTAAGGTTGAAGGCCCAGAGGTAGGAAGATTATCCTGAATTATCCGGGTGGACCTGATTTAATCACACGCGTCCTTAAAAGCGAAAAACCTTTCCTGCTTGGGTCTGAGATGAGATGGAAGAAGAAAAAGGAGAGATTTGCCGCATTTAGAGGGGTCTCAAACTGCTTTTGCTAGTTTTGAAGATGGGGGAAGGCAGCCACAAGCCAAGGAATGTGGGTGGCCTCCAGAAACTAGAAATGGTCCTTGGCTGACAGCCAGCAAGGAAACTGTCAGTCCCATAACCTGCAAGGAATTCAATCCCACCAACAACCCGAGTGAGCAAGGAAATGGGTTTTCCCCTTGAACTTCTCTAGGAAGGGCAAGATCCACGTCAGACTTTTGACCTACACCCTCTCTCTACAGGATGGCTCTACAGAACCGTAAAATAATAAATTTGTGCTGTGTAAGCTGTTACATTCACAGTAATTTGTGGTGGCAGTAACAGGAAACCAATACAATCAGTAAATGTGTTTTGAGGGCCTGCAGTATTCCAGGCCCCAAGCCAGCCTACAGGATGTAGGGTGAATGAAACAGTCACTATACCTGCCCTCAGAGAGTTTGTAGTGTAGCAGGAAAAGACGTAAAAAGGCAGTTTCAGTCCAGGGAGGGAGCTGAGGGCTGTGGGAGCAGAGAGGAGGCCCCTCACTTGGGCTTGGAGGCCGGGGAGACAGTAGGGCATGGCAGGGATTGTGATAAACTGGAAAGCGCGTGACCTCTCAAAGGCCAGCCTTTTGTTGCCATGACAACACCAGTCCATTATTGCTAGTTCCTCCCATTTCTCAGCAGTAGCAAAACAACGAGATTTTTAGGTGAGATCTCCTGATTTGTAAATGTTGGCCTTTTTTTTTTTTTTTTTTCCAGAAATCACGATGTGAGCCAGGTTAACGATCAGTTGGCTGAACTTGGTCGTCGGAGCACCAGTTTTCAATTTCTGTTCTCAGCACACGGTGTTCTGCCAAGCCCCAACTTCTCCATGGGGAAGACGACTGTGTGCGGCCTCTGGGAGGCCCTCAGGCCTGGGGGTGGGGAGGAGACCCGGTCATGCCACCTCCTCCAAAAACGCTCAGCGGTGGAGGCCACAAGCTCACATCCTTACGTTGCCGCCTCTCGGGAGCCTGCAGCCTTGCTGAGCCTGCCCGGTCCATCACATCTAATATGGGTGTCAGCATAAAGTAAATTAAATCTGCTAGGCTATAATTTGCGAACGAAACATTTTGTGGCAGTAACTAAACGGAGCATTACATTTTAATCAGCTTTTTAAAATGTTGTTTTAAAAATCATTTTATTGTGCAGAAGCTGGTACCCTAAGCGCTATAATTCCTTAACTAACAGTATGCTAATGCACTCCCCTCCAGTCTAGACTGTCTTACCAGTGCAAGCATATGTCTTGGTGCTCTTAAACCTATATATTTTTACAGTAGATGTGCCACACTGCTTTCCAGCTACTCAAATGGGGACCCCCAGCAGTGGCTTCTCTGGAGGGATTGCCTTTCACCCTGGTTTTGAAAGAGAAACAGGATGATTGATCTTTCTTTCATTTTATCTACTGATCTATCAACAAGCACTTATATGCTGCTAAGTATTTTGCAAATATTAGCCTGATGAATTCTTCTCCTAACACCTTGAAGGAGGTGCTATTCTTATGTCTTTTTTATTTTTTTAATTTATTTTTAAAAAAGATTTTCTTTATTTGACAGGCAGAGAGTGAGCACAAGCAGGGGGAGCAGCAGAGGGAGAGGGAGAAGCAGGTTCTCCGCGATTGATCAGGGAGCCGGATGTGGGACTTGATCTCAGGACCCTGGGATCATGACCTGAGCTGATGGCAGACGCTTAACCGACTGAGCCACCCAGGTGCCCCTTCTTATCTCTTTTTTAAAGGTGAACAAATTGAGGCACAGAGAGGTGAAGATCACACAGCTGGTAAGTGATGGAGAGGGGAGCCTGGCTCTGAAAACTGTTCTGAACTATCCTGCCGAGCTGCCTCTTCTTTCTGCCTGAAGCCCCCAGCTCATCCATCTTTCTGCTACTCCTGGCTCATCTCCTTTGTTTTATGAACATTAAGTGTCTGCTGTGTGCTAGGCCCTATATCAAATGCTGGAGACCCCACACCGAGGTGTCCCGATGTCCCTGCCAACAGGTGCTACTGTCCGGAAAGGAACACAGCTGAGTAGTCAAGTACCACCCTCCCTTGAGAAAAAAGAATTGCAGCCAGCCCTGTGACAGGCTACGAACGAACACCCTTGTTAGAACAGAAAAAGGTGTCCATTGCTCCAGCCATTTTACTGCCGTCCTGGGAAAACGGTCACATAAGGATTCATATCTGATGGAATGGCGTTCGGAGCAGGGGCCTGCCCAAGTCTGGAGGAAGGGCCAGAGACACTATGTGCTGGCAGTTGACATTTGAAGGCTGAGTACAAATGAGTGGCTGAGAAGAGCGTTGGGTGGCTCCGTGCCGGCTGGCTTAGCTAAGCTGGAGCTGAATTTCTCAGGATGCCCTTCCCTGGGTTCTCTGGGACAAGGCCGGCTCCTCCAGAACTTTCTGTGAAGTTAGGAGGGCGGAGGTGAAACAGCTACCAGGTTACTCAGGCACTTTTCTGGCTCCCATGAGGATGCCGGCCACAGACTCAGGAAAACTGCTCACCCACACCTGCAGTCTAATGTCAAATCCCAAGAAATCCTTTCTTGAAAAAAATCACTCTTGGGGCGCCTGGGTGGCTCAGTGCATTATGCGTCTGCCTTGAGCTCAGGTCGTGCTTCTCCCTCTCCCTCTGTCCCTCCCCTACCCTCCCCCACTCAAGCTCTCTCTCTCTCAAATAAATAAATAAAATCTTTAAAAAAAATCACTCCTAGAGTCTCTGCCTCTCTGAGCAAAGGGATCAATGGAAGGACTAGCAAGAGGTAGGGTTAGAAGTATAAGCAAGCGTTAGATGGTGAAAAGTCATGGGGGCCATTGGAGTTTTTTTTTAATTGAGATATAATTTGCATACTATAAGCATCATCCTTTTTTTTTTTAAAGTACACTTTTAAAGTGTACAATTCGGTTGTTTTCAGCACATTCATAAAATTGTGCAACTATCACCACTATTTCATTCCAGAATATTTTCATCACCCCAAAAAGAAACCCCATATCATTAGCAATCACTCCCCATCCTTTCCTTCTTTGAGCCTCTGGAAACTATTAATCTACTTTCTGTCTCTTTGAACGTGCCTGTTCTAGACATTTCATATAAATGGACTCATACACTACGTGGCCTTTTGTGTCAGATTTCTTTCACTTAGCATAACGCTTTCAAGTTTCATCCAAGTTGTCATATATACTGGTACTTTTTTTTATTTTAATCTTCATGGATTTGCATGTCATCCATGTGCAAGGACCATGCTGATCTTCTCTGTATTGTTCCAATTTTAGTATATGTGCCGCTGAAGCAAGCACTATTAGTATTTTTTTAAAATCGCTGAATAATATCTCATTGCATGGACATACCACATTTTGTTGATCCATTCATCTGTTAATGGATGCTTGGCTACTTCTTGGCTGTTATAAATAATGCTGCCATGAACACTGGCACATACAAGTTTTGTGTGGACACCATATGTTTTCAAATCTCTTGGCTATACACCTAGAAGTGAAATTGCTGGGTCATACAGTAACTCTGCGTTTAATTTTTTGAGGAATTGCCAAACGTTTCTGCAGTGGCTGCACCATTTCACTTCCCCACCAGCAAAACAGAAGAGTTCCAATCCCTCCACATCCTTGCCAACATTTGTTTTTGTCTTTTTTATTGTAGCCAGCCTAGTGGGTATAATCTGTGGTTTTGATTTACATTTCCCTAGTGACTAATGATGTTGAGCATCTTTTCATGGGCTTATTGTGCCTTTGTATACTTCTCAGGAGAAATGTCTATTCAGATCCTTTGGCCATTTTAAAATAGATTTATTTGCATTTTTTGTTGATTTGTAAAAATTCTAATATTCTGATACTATATCCTTATCATTTATGTGGTTTACAAATATTTCCACTTTCTCGATGGTGTCCTTCGGAGCACAGAAGCTTTAATTTTGATGAAGTCTAATTTATGTTTTTCTTTTGGTTGCTTGTGCTTTGGTGTGATATCTAAGGAACCATTGTCTAATCCAAGGTCATGAAGATTTATACCTACATTTTCTTCTAAAAGTTTTGCTCTTTTGAGGTCTTAGATCAATTTTCAGTTAATTTTTGTGTATGGTGTGAGGTTGGGGTATACATTTATGCTTTTGCATGTGGAATATCCAGTTGTCCCAACACCATTTGTTGAAAAGACTAAACTTTCCCCCGTTGAATTGTCCTCGCACCATCATTTGAAATTATTTGACCATAAATATGTAAGTTTATGTCTGGACTCTCAATTCTATTCCATTGAACTATATGTCTATGTGTACGGCAGTCACTGAAAGGCTTTAGACAGAGGAGGGGTGTAGAAAGAAGAGGAGGAGCCACTCATTTCCCAGTGGATCTGTTGTTCCTGATTCTAGATCCTCCAGGCTCTGGTGGCATTTTTTAAAGATTTTATTTATTTATTTATTTATTTATTTATTTATTATTTTTTTTAGAGAGTGCAAGTTGGTGGGGGGGCGGGGGGTGATAGGCCTGGGGGAGAGGGAGAGAAAGACTCAAGCAGACTCCACGCTGAGTGTGGAGCCCGATGTGGGGCTCAATCTGAAGACCCTGAGATCATGATCTGACCTGAAATCAAGAGTCGGATGCTTAACCAACTGAGCAACCCAGGCAGCCTGAGCCATCAAAGTTTCTGAGCCAGGGACATATGCGATCCAATTTGTGTCCTAAGATCATATTGGCTATTTGTGAAGAACAGATTGTAGAAGGCAAGGTGAGAGGCACCAAAATGCTAGTGGGAAGATCCTGGTAGGAAGTTTTTGCAGTGGTCCAGGGAAAGCTGAGGGGTAACAATGACTATGGGACAAGGAAGAGGGCTTTTGATATGTTTGGAGGTGGAAAGGAGGGGCCTTGCATTTGAAAGAATGACTCTGGGGGTGAGGGCAAGGGAGGTAATCTTGCTTTGGTGACCTCTCTCAGCCTGAGGATTTGAATCTGTAAAATGGGCATGCAGCAGTGAGATAACCAGTGTAAATCATGTAGGCTAGTGCTCAGCGCAGTGAACACACAAAGGACCAGCTGCCACAATTACCACATGCATCCCGTTATCATGCTTGGATTGGGTCCCCAGAGGTCCAAGTCTGAGTCTTGTTTATTCCTTGACTCCAGAGAATGATGGCATGGACAATTCACAAATCTAAATTTTGTTTTAAAACTGTTCCCTGAAGCACCGGGTCTGATTTTCCTTGATCCCTCTTCTCCCTCCCCTTGTGCAAAGCACTCTCCCGCTGGCCTCTGGGAGAGCTGCAGTTCAGCTTGTGGTCAGCAGATGGCGCTAGAAGCTAAGGGAAGGCTCCCCTCCCTCCGGCCCTCCCTCCAGTCCCCCCCTCGGAGCTCCTCTTTCTCCCCATTTCCAGAGTCCTCTCCAGCGCTCAGGCTGCCTTTGCAGCAGGGGTGAGGGGTCTGAGGCTGAGCCCTCTGCAGGCTCCTGGGCACACAGGCCCATTTTGGAGAAGTAGAAAGACCCTGCTGAGAGCCCCAAACGGTTCCTGTGCCCTGGAGACCTCCCCACCTCCACTCCCACCCTCTCAGGAAATCACTTTATAAATAGGGCAGCATGGGTCCCGAGTGAGCAGGAGGTTTTCCTCAGAAGAGCCACTTCATCTGTGAACAAGGGAGCTATGAAACCTCTTAGAGCAGCCCCATGACCTCCCCGTCCATCCTGTGTAAAATATGAAATAAGAGTTTTAATTACCAAGCTTGGAAGCCAGCCGACATGTTTAATATTTAATGTCTCCAATGCTTGTGCCCCAGGCATACAGGCACTGACAGAATTGGGGTTTCCCTTGGGTTGGCTCCGAATGTGTTTGGAGAACAGCCAGGCTGCCTCCTTCCCCCACACCTGGGAGCCTCCTATAGCTCAGCCTGGGCCCAGGCCTGCCCTGGGCCTCCCACTCCCTGAGGGACATGTGCCAAGATGGCCCTGGGGGGGGGGAGGGGCGTTCCCCACCCTGAGGAGGACTCCCGAAGGCATCTAGTGCTGGACCCAGCCCAAGGTCCTGGCAGAGAACCAGAGTCAGTGAATTCAGGCAGCTGAGAGGATGTTAACAAGTAGAGACAGACAGACCTGAGTTTGAATTCTGCTTTCCTGCAAGTGGCTCAGCCTCTCCGGGAGTCTTTTGTATTATTCTTAAAGTGGAGGGTGTATTTCCTATTTATGAATCATTACTAATAATAGATGGTCATTTTTGAGGCTTCTCGTGTGGCTGGGACCCTGCTAAGCACCTTACATGGACCATGCCTTTGTCACCCACAATGGCCCTGTGAAGTGGCTAAGTTGGGACTTGAACCCAGGACATTCTGACTCCTGAGGCCATGACTCTCAAAGCTTATATGTAAAAGCACTTCAGAAATTTGGAGAAATGTGAGCTTGAAGGGGACACTGCCAGCCAGTCCCAGACCCTAGTTTGTCCTACACCTCTATGGCCCCTCATGTCTCAGAGACAACCAAGAAAATTGCTAATGGGGACTCAGGACAGAAGTCCAAATGAAACCTCGCATGCCACTGTTGTTTGGCCCACATTTCTACTTTCTAGAGAGAGGTGGTGGGCATGCACGCTGCATTTGATGGGTTAATTTGGCACTCTCAATATGGATGGAGTTTCTAGGGCCATCTTGGGCCTGGCCACTCATCTTGCTATGTCTTTGGGCTCATGCAACATCCCCTATTCAGCTGGCTGTGACCAAGTTGGTGCCTTGTGCATGGATGACAGCCAGTGACGGGGTGGGGGCACATTCAGTAGCTGGAGCCACTTGCCTTAAAAGGTAACGGAGTTGGTGGCATATAGGAGGCCTCCTCAATTCCTTCTGCAGCACACCCAGGTGGAACAGGCAGGGTGGGAAAGGGGAGGGAGGTGGCAGTAAGCTCTACTTTATAACCATCAGATGGGCACGTGCTGGTGAAGACGTGGGGATGCAAGAACCCTTGTCCTAGGAGGAGTATGAACTGGTGGGGCCATTGTGGAGAGCATATACCCCACACTCCAGCAATTCCACTTCTGAGCAAACACTCCAGAACATCTCTCACACAGGTAGACAAAGAGACTTGCCCAAGGACGTTCCTCGAAGCATCTGCTGGTAATAGTCAAGGGATGGAAGCAACTGAAATGCCTACTCATAAAGGGATAGATAAATCACAGGTGGCATATGCAAATGATGAACATCATGCCGCGGTTCAATGGAATGAATTAGAATGACGTGTATTAACACGGGCAGATCGTAAAAATGTAATGCCAAAAAGACGTCTGGCAAATACTACTTATATATGTTGCAATATATATTTTCATGCTACACACACTCACACGTTGACAACATAAGAATGTCTGGCTGTGGGGAGATGGGGAAGGGAGGGGAGGCATTTGAAAAGGGAGATGAAAAAGACAAAAACAAAGCAAATAAGTACACAAGAAGACCCATGTGTGGCCAATAATGACTGAGCTGAACTGACTACATGAGCAATCGAATTCTGTGCCTCTGAGATCCAAAGCAAAAAAGCAAGGAATGGCAGAAAAGGGGGCCAAGGACTTCTATAAGATTTTTATAAGACCCTGAAATTGTCGGTCGTTTGGTGATTTTCAAAACCAAGCCAATAAGCATGTCATCCAACCTGAGAATTAGTCACTGGGCTCTGGCTGGGGGTCAGGTGCGTTCTAGGTGTGATATGTGACTACCTCACTTTATCCTCAGAGCCACTCCTTGAGCTATTGCCATGCCCATTTTACCATTAGGGCTCAGAGTGGTGCCGAGCACCATCAGTTTGCAACATAAACCCAGCCCCTGCTATCCTGTCTCCCTGCCTAAAGGATTATAATCCAGGATCCCTGTGGGGTTCGGAAAATACATTTCTCCAGGGTGGCCTGAAGGTGGCGCTGTTGCAGCGGGTCTGGGAGAGGTGAGCGGTTTGAGCCTGCGAGGCAGGGGCGGGAGGACATTGAGGGGATGATCGAGGGCCCTTCCGGGTTTGGGTGAGGCCCTGCTCAACAGCAACCAGGGCAATACAGAGCGGGGAAGAAGGCAGGGGCATGGATCGCCTGCCAGGAGAGCACTGTCCTGGGCTTGGAAACCTGCCTTCCATTCTTCACCCCTCCCAGCAGGAGGGGTGAGGCCATACCCCCTCCAGGACACTGTTTTGTAAAAATCTGGGCTCTGTGGGGAGCGTTCAGGGTTAGGTTTCCAGGACTTTGCAGATAAACCTTGATAGCCTGCTAAAGGAAGTGTCCTCCTGCCCCCCCCCCTTCTTTTTATGGTGAGCTTTAAGGCCTTAGGCCAGATGCCACTTCCTCACATGAGTTGGGGGGGTGGGGGAGGGGGATGAGGCTTGGGCCTCAGGCTCAGAGAATGAGAGCACTGCAAGGCAGGCCAAAGACTATCCCCTGTCGGCAGGTCATTCCACTGCCCTGGACCTCATATGCTTTCTGACCCATGAGGTCCAGGTG
>NW_023270433.1:8534754-8536591 GCF_011800145.1 Mirounga leonina
CCACTGCCCTGGACCTCATATGCTTTCTGACCCATGAGGTCCAGGTGCTTGGCAACAATGGGGGGGGGGGCGCAGTGGGCAGGTAGGAGAGGCAGGGGAGAGAGGAACAGAAGACCCAGTGCCTGCTTGCTTGACAAAAACTAACTTAGGGGAGGAAGGGGGCATCCTTAGAAAGATATAGGAATCTTTCATGGGATCAGAGGGCAGGGTGTGCAGCTCGTACTGAGCACCTGGAAAGTCTGGAACCAGGACAGAAAAGTACTTTCTTCTCTTCTTCCCTCTGCTTCTCCCTTTGCAGACCATCTTTCTCTGTCCAATTCTGCACATGGCAAATGGGCCCCCAGGCTGGAGGGACACCTCCTGCTGTTCTATCCCCATCACCTTGCTGACCAATGTCCTAGTGTCCCAGTTCCATATCCCCAAGACAGAACCTCATTGTCCAGCTTCATCAGAGTTCACCTCTGGCCAGAGAGGAGTCGTGAGTGGCATAAACGTGCCCCCCTTCACCAGTAGCCACGAGAGGAATCACCAGAGTTTGGGGAAGGGATCCCAGGGCTTTTCACGGGGAATATAACCTGGCAAACGGTAGGTGGTTACTAAATAGTTGTTGAATGAATAAATAGATGGATGGCTGAATAAATGAAGTGCATTTCTCGGACCCCTGCCTGGGGCTGCCACCACCTTTGATGAAAACACCCTTTGTGTCCAACATGGTACACTTGTAGAAGCAGGAACCTGTCACTCTTCATTATATCAAGATGCAAGTGGGTCCTGACAAGTTCCCCTCACCAACAGGCTCTTTGCCTTCTCCCAGAATAGCTGGTCCCATCAGAGGAAGGTAAAGCCACCCAGCCCAGTGACACATCTGCCTTGCTGGTATGGAAGGGGAGTGGAGGCCAGGGGGTCCTGCAGCCTCCTGTACAAAGTCTGAGACAAGGCCCTGGGTGCAGGTAGTTTATTTGGGATGTGATTCCAGGAAGCAGGAGTGAGGGGCCAGGGAGAGTGAGGGAGTGGCAATGTAAGGATGCGTTCCTGGGCTTACAGCTGTCTGTAGCCAGGGCTGGTCCGTAGCCAGGGCTGACTCCCCCATGGGCCCTGTGAAGTGTACAGAATGCCTCTGGGAATTAGCTCCCTGGGGGATGGGGGCAGAGCACGGAACCATTGGCTCCTGCCTCCCTGGGGGAAGGATGTCCTCAGGGGCTCTACTCCCCTACATTTCCACGTGGCACTTGAGTGCAGGTGAGCACACAGCTGTGGTGCTGGAGAAGGGAAAGACACGTGGAATGTGCTTGAAGTGGGACTGTCAGCTCCCTGGGAGCCCGAGCTTGTCTGGAACTGTCCACCACAGCTGCGGCTGAAACTGGAGGTGAGCCGAGAGGATGGAGAACAGGGCCCTGGATTCCCTGAAATGCGCCTTCTGCACTGCAGTGTTCCACTCCATTGCAGGACCAGGAACTGCTAGGGCCGCCCTTCCCTTCAGGAACCCGTCTCTCTTTTGAGCTTCAGTTCTGTAACCACGATTGACGCTTTGACATCACACGTGCCTCAAACTTAAAGAAGCCAAAACTGAATCATGACCTTTATGTCAAACCAGTTTCTCTTCCTAATTGTCCATCCCAGCATCCACCCAAGTGGACAGCCTAAGACTCACCCTTGGCTTCTTCTTGGCTGCCACTCTCCATGTCTCACTAGTCACCAAATCTTGTGGATTCCATCCACTTGCCCCCCACTTTATCCTTCCTTCCCTCCCTCCCTCCCTCCCTCCCTCCCTCCCTCCCTCCCTCCCTCCCTTCCTTCCTTCCTTCCTTCCTTCCTTCCTTCCTTCCTTCCTTCCTTC
>NW_023270433.1:8536601-8676065 GCF_011800145.1 Mirounga leonina
TTCCTTCCTTCCTTCCTTCCTTCCTTCCTTCCTTCCTTCCTTCCTTCTTCCTTATCAAACTAGCACAGATTAAAAGAACAAGACTGAAGACTGCCCATTTTGAGGACAACATGCTCTCATACTTCGGTAACAAGAGGATATACTGATAACCTTTTGCAAGGCAGTGTGACAGAATACATCAATAGTCACAAATGTTCTTATCTTTTAATCTAGTTTTCCTTATTCTAAGAATCTGTCCTGAGAAAATAGCCCTATATGCAGAAAAAGAGTTCTGCACAAAGATAGTCAAGACAGTATTGTTTGTACCAGTGAAAAACCAAAATAACCAACAATGACAAAAAACTAGATACAACCTAAATGTTAATGCTAGAGTGATGTTTAGTTGCACTCTTGTGCCTCTCTCCAGCTGGGGTACCCTTCAGTGTTGTTGCTCTCCATGTGTCTGCCCTGCTCCATCTTCTCTTCTCATGCTATATACTCTACATGACGTGGGTCACCATCTACACTGACCATTCCCAAATCTTTACTTCTTGCCCAGGCAGCTCTCTTGAACTCATCTGTATAGCCAATAGCCAACTAGACACTGCACCTGAATAACTCAAAGCCACTTTGACCGCAAGAGTCCATCACTAAATTTCATGCTACCTCCAGCCCCCTCCCTGCAAGCAGATATCTGAACTCAGTGGATGGCACCACCATTTTCCTGGATATGCAGGCTAGAAATATGGACATCCACCCTTCTTCCCCATTTCTACAACCAACTCATCACCAGGGTCTGTTGATTCTGCTTTCTATGTTATTCTCAAGAACATTCATTGGTCTCCATCCCACTGCTGCTAGCAGAGTTCAAACCACTGTCATTTCTTGCCATCGCTAACAGCCTCTTATCTGCTCTTCCCACTTTCATCTTGTTTCCTCTAATCCCTCTCCCACTCTGGAGCTAGAGTAGACTTTCAAAAGCACAAATCTGATTATGTCCTGAGTACACAGCTGCTGGGCCTCACTTCTGAAGCCACTAACAAAGGACTTTGCAGTTACCAGTGGGGTTTTCAAGAGCAGAAGGGGGGTGTTTCCACATGTGGGTGGACAGTTACTGGTAGCTCTGCCTGAAACCAGCAGTCTAACAATGAGGTGAGCTGGTTCTACTGGGAGGCATTACCTACCACGTGGCAATGTCTGCAAGAATTCTCTCGTTCAGGGCGCCTGGGTGGCTCAGTTGGTTAAGCGACTGCCTTCGGCTCGGGTCATGATCCTGGAGTCCCGGGATCGAGTCCCGCATCGGGCTCCCTGCTCGGCAGGGAGTCTGCTTCTCCCTCTGACCCTCCCCCCTCTCATGTGCTCTCTCTCTCTCTCTCTCAAATAAATAAATAAAATCTTTAAAAAAAAAAGAATTCTCTCGTTCATTCACAGACATTTGTTGAGCACCTATTATGTGTTAGGCCGTGCATGCTCAATGGCTCAATGGGGGTGGTATCACCCCCCCAGGGGTGAAATTCTATTCTTGGAGGGTGAAGAATATTTAGCTCTTACCATGTTTTGTGGCCCTCTAAAGCTCAAGCCTTCTCGACAACATCTTATTCCCTAGTATTTAATTTCTCTCATCGGGGAGAATTTAAATTAAATTAAATTTTTCTCTGTAGGGGAACAATAATGGGAAAAAAAGGTTGAGCAACACCGTGGTAGGCTTTGGTGATGTGGTAGCTTCTGAGTCAGACATGGTCCCTCACTGTGCAGAGCTTTACACGCTGGCAGGGAAGACACACATTAAATTATAATACAATGACTAAGTGAAAGAAGCCAGACTTAAAAGGCTGCATACACTCTAGATTCCATTTACATGGCATTTTGTGAAAGGCAAAACTGTAGTTGCAGAAATCAGATCTGTGGTTCTAGGAACTTGGGTGTGTGTGTGGGGTTCACCCTAGGGGGCAAGAGAGAACTTTCTGGGGTGGTAGAAATATTCTTTTTTTTTTTTTTTAAAGATTTTATTTATTTATTTGACAGAGAGAGACACAGCGAGAGAGGGAATACAAGCAGGGGGAGTGGGAGAGGGAGAAGCAGGCTTCCCGCCGAGCAGGGAGCCCGATGCGGGGCTCGATCCCAGGACCCTGGGATCACGACCTGAGCCGAAGGCAGACGCTTAACGACTGAGCCACCCAGGCGCCCCTAGGGTGGTAGAAATATTCTATATCCTGACTGAGGTGCTGGTTCCAGAACTATAGGTTTATGAAAACTCAAAGATCGGTACACCAGAAAGGGGTGAGTTTTACAAATATACAAGTTATATCTCAATAAAGCTGCCTTAAAATTGTACAATAAATAATGTGTTTAGCCCTCTGGTGAGCGTTGCACAGAATTAGCAATGCTGGAAGCAAGCAGCAGGCAGCCGACCTGGTCGGATCACGAGGGACTTCCCCAACACGGCAGTGTGGAGCTGAGTCCTGAAGGGCAGGTGAGCAGGTACTGGGAGAAGGCAGGGTGGCAAGAGCATCTCCCCTGCACACCTCCAGGGGCTGTATTACCACAGAATCATTGTACTCCTGGGTCAGGTAATGCAGTGGGCTGGCAGAGCAGCCTGGGGGGAGGGAACAGTGTACGCAGATGCTGAGGCACGTGACGTCCTCCAGGGGGTGGACAGAGGCCAGTGGGCCAGGAGTCCGGGGATAGGCTGGTGATGTGGGCAGTGGTCAGACCATGCAGAGCCTTGTCGGTCCTGTGGGAGATTCTGGAAAGGGAGTGACTTGATTAGCTTCGCCTTTGCTGAAAGACTGCAGCAGTGTGGTGAAGTTTGGTAGGTGGCAACGTGCCTGCAAAGAGGCGAAAGATGATAATTCTTTAAACCTGGGTGGTGGTGATAGAGGTGGACAAAAGTGGACAGATTCTAGATATATTTAGGAGATAAAATCAACTGGACTTGGTGGTCATTTGGATGTGTGGGCTGGGAGGGAGCAAAGGGGTCAGGGGACCTCTGGCATCTGACTTGTCCAACTGGGAATATGATGGTATCTTTCTGAACTAGAGAACCCTCAGAGAAGGACCAGGTTAGTGGGGGGAGATCCTGTGTCCAGTTTTTTCAAGTTGGAGTTGGAAGTGTCTGTGAAGATCATAAGGGATGTCAGAGCAGAGGCATCTTTTGGGGCATCCAGGCGCTTACGTGCTACTTGTCAGAAAGCTGTTCTTTCTCCAGCCAGGGGTGTGTTCCTTAATCCCAGCCATGTCAAGTAGGATCAGGGATGAGTACCTGGTCTGGGGAGAGCTGAATCAGCAGCTTGAGATTTGAAATGGAAGAGATGGAGGGAGAGCAGATGGATGTGGGACTGTGCTGGTGGAGGGGCTCATGGGGAGAGCCACCTGTTGCTGCTGACATTCCTGGAACAGCCCTGCTTCGTGCCCAGTCTAAGGTCTGATTGTCTAACTTTGACCTAGATTCCATCAGATAATCTAACTTTGCAACTCCTAAAGCCTTGACAAAACATCCCCAGATACCTGGATGTTTTATTGCTGTGCCTCTTTCCTTCTTTCCTTCCTTCCTTCCTTTCTTTTTCTTTCTTTCTTTCTCTTCCTTCCTTTCTTTTTTCTTTCTTTCTTTCTAGATTTTATTTATTTATTTATTTGAGAGAGAGAGTGAGAGAGCGAGCAGGGGGAGGAGCAGAGGGATAGAGGCAAGCAGATTCCATGCTGAGCGTGGAGCCCGATGGAGGGCTCCATCCCATGACTCTGAGATCATGACCTGAGCCGAAATCAAGAGTCCAATGCTTAACCGACTGAGCCATCCAGGCACCCCTTCTCTCTCTCTCTCTTTTTTAAGCTCTGTTGGTATTTGCCAAATTTTCTATCAGTATTTTATTTTTTAAAGATTTTACTCATCCATTTGAGACAGAGAGAGAGAGCACAAGCTGGGAGGAGGATCAGTTGGAGAGGGAGAAGCAGATGCCCCACTGAGCAGGGAGCTGGACTTGGGGCTCCATCCCAGGACCCCGTGATCATGACCAGAGCCAAAGGCAGATGCTCAACCGTCTGAGTCACCCAGGCGCCCCTCTATCAGTATTTTAATTAGTTTATTTATATAGTATTTAAACTAATTTTGTAAGGCAACTCCCCCCCCATCATAGCCTTTTACTTCCCAAATTTCTTGACCATTCTGTGCAATTACTCTATTAGATGAACTACAGAATCAATTTAAAATAAAAATGTCCTGTGGAGATTTTATTGAAATCACATCAAATTTATAGATTACTTGAGGGAAGATTGACAATTTTGCAATACAACCCAAGACCAGGATCCATTTCTCCATCGATTCAAGTTTTTTTTTTTTTTAAATGTCCTTCATCCAACTTCAGCATATATCTTTGCACATATTTTGCTAAGTGTATTCTTTTTTTCCCTGGTGCTTTCTAACTTGTTATTGCTGGTGTAGAGGACAGATATCGATCCTGGTATATTTATCACCTGCTGTTATCCTCTTTATTCAATGCTCTAATTAGTTCCTGTGGTTTTCCAACTTATGCTGTTGTCTTCTCAGGGTGGACAAACACATCATCTACAAATAATAATTTTGCCTCTGCTTGCCAAGAGGTATACCCCTCCTTCTTTTTGCTATCTTGTTCTCTTGGCTGAAAACTTCAGAATGAAGGCAAGTATCAGATGTGACAGCAAGTACCCTTGAAATGTTGCTACCTCGAGTAGGAAGACTCTAATGTGATGTTTCCAAAACTGACATCTGAAAAACACTGTTCTGCAAGATGCTGATAATTTTGTTGAGAAAAGAAGTGTTCTGGGCCCCAATAACTTTAGAATATGCTGAGTTAAACAGAGACAAATTTGTTTCTTTAATTCTGCAATAATCAGAATATGTGATGCTAATATGCCTGGGGGATGTCCAAGACTAAGTCACGTATCTTCCACTGCTTTGACCATTGACCTTTTCTTCCTCCTGCCTTCTGTTTAATATCTCCTGGAACAGTGTTCTAACAGGGTAGTGTTGGAACAGCTGCTCTAAGATTTCACCAGTAAGTACGATGTTTGCTGTGATTTCTGGGAAAGGAATTCTGGGGAGAGTGAACAAATAGTTTTTATCCTGGTAAGACAATTTTCTTCAATTTCTGGTTTATTCAGAGTTTTCTTTAAAAAATAGAAGTGGAAGATGGGGCACCTGGGTGGCTCAGTTGGTTAAGCGACTGCCTTCGGCTCAGGTCATGATCCTGGAGTCCCGGGATCGAGTCCCGCGTGGGGCTCCCTGCTCGGCAGGGAGTCTGCTTCTCCCTCTGACCCTCCTCACTCTCATGCTCTCTCTCTCATTCTCTCTCTCAAATAAATAAATAAAATCTTAAAAAAAAAAATAAAAAATAGAAGTGGAAGTTGAATTTGATTCAATGATTTCCAGGTATCTATAAAGATGGTCATATAATTTTCTGCTTTTAAATTTGTATAGTGAAAGTTCACCACAATGCATTAGTGTGATTCAAGATATCCCAGGGGGGTAACTAACAGCAGGATCGCATGATGGTGGAATGAACAGGATGAAATGGAGCAGCCAGCAGGCTGGTGGGCTCCCAGGGTCTCACCATAGCATCCAACATGCTCCTGTTCTAGCTCTAGTTTGCTGCCTCCTGGTAGTTGTTCCTGCTGTGACTTAAATATTCATGGGGATAATTCTGAGTGCTGTGGCTCGCTAAGACTTCTAGGCTAAGAGCAACAATTCTAAGAATCCCCTGATTATTTGATACTAATTTTGTAAAACCAGTCTAGGGAGGCTGGGCTGGAAGAATACTGGGAACACAGGGACTTACCCTCTGCCTCCCTGCTCCTTGTGTTTCCTGCCCTGTCCCCTTTTTCTCCATTGTCCCCACTCAGAAATTAAGACATTTAGTTGACCCCTGGTTGAGAAGCCAGTCTGAGTGGAGAGCTCAAGCCCATTGCTGACTGCATCATCAAGGGGTTTTTTAATTATTTGTTTTAAAGATTTATTTATTTATTTGAGAGAGAGGGAGAACACAAGCAGGGGGAGGAGCAGAGGGACAAGCAGACTCCCCACTGAGCAGGGATTCCCAACGCAGGGCTTGATCCCAGGACCCCGAGATCATGACCTGACGCTTAGCTGACTGAGCCACCCAGGTGTCTTTAAAATTATTTTTTTAATTAATACTAGTATTTAGCCATTGTTGAGTGCTTACTATGTACCAAATATTTGGCTAAGTTCATCAAATGAATTATTTTAATTTAATCCTCCCATCCCTCTGAACAAGATATTATTATTTATGTTTTACAAACTGGAGAACAACCACAGAGAGGTCACATCACTTACCTGGGTTACCCAGCCAGGTCCTGGTAGGTGGTGAAGCCAGATACAGAACCTGACAGTTTGCCTCCAAAACCCACACTCCTGAGTTAAACTAAACTTGCTTTCTAAGAATAAACCTGGTAATGATGAGTTACCCTTTTTACTTGGTTCTGTTTGCTAATATATTATTTAGAATTTTTGCATCCAGGTAAGCTTTTTCAACAATCTTTTTCCTTCTTGTTCTTTAATTGCTTTTGGTATCAGTCCTTATACAAGACTCATAAAATGAACTGGAAAATTTCCATATATTTTAGTGCATTTCAGTGCTTTGGAAGTTTTGGAAAGAATTTAGG
Source organism: Mirounga leonina (assembly GCF_011800145.1). NCBI lineage: Eukaryota > Metazoa > Chordata > Mammalia > Carnivora > Phocidae > Mirounga > Mirounga leonina. Next base: position 8,543,235 of record NW_023270433.1, read on the forward strand.
CAGTTGCTATTCCTAAAATGTTTGCTAATTCATCTGTAAAACCATGTGGTCCTAGAGCCTTTGACAATTGTCTTAAACTTATGTGCTACATCATTAGTCTTCTCTGGTTTTTCCCTATTTAGTTGATTTGAGTCATTTTTATTTTCCCAAAATAATTTATATTTACCTAGAAAAGTTCAGATTTATTAGCATAAAGTGATACATAGTGTTAGATAAAATCAAAATTTTTTTCTCTGTATTTCTCTTTTAAAATCCCATCTTAATCATGATCTGTATTATTTCTTCTATTTTCATCAGACTTGCCTGAAATTTAATAGTAATAGCAGCAGTAGAGAAATATAAAAACAAACATTTCTTTAGTGTTTCTTGTATGCTGAGCACTATTCCAAGCTATACCATTTCACTCAATCTTCATAACATCCTTATATTAGGAACTATTATTATCTCATTTTACAGGTGAAGAAACTGAATCACAAAACTAGTAAGTGACTTGCCTAAGGACACACAGCTAACACATGGTGGAGCTGGGATTTAAACTGAGGCAGCTTCTGATTTTATATTTACAAATTCTTTCCTTCAATTTATTTCAATTTTTTTTCAAACTCTTTGAGTTGAATGTTGGTTCATTTATTTATAATCTTTCTTGGTTGTTAAAAAAAGAAAAGCATTTAAGGTCATAAAATGAGTATAGCTTTGGCAATAACCCATAGGCTCTAATATTACTGAACTTCTCAACGAAACAGCCTTTGAGTTCATTGATTATTATTTTTCTGTTCTCAATTTCATTTATTGAATTATTCATTTATGCTCTTTATTATTTCTTTTCTTTGGCTTGTTTTGGGTTTAATTTGATCCTTTTCTGGTTTCTCAAGATGGAAGCTTATATACCTCATTTGATATTTTTCTCTCTCTCTCTCTTTTTTTTTTCCCTAATATAAGCATTGTGATACTATGAACTTTCCTCTTGTCAATGTTTTACTTGAATCTCACAAATTGTTTTTATTGTGGCAAAAAACACACAACAAGAAATCTACCCTATTAACAATTTTTAAGAGTACAGCACAGTATTGGTAACTCTATGCACATTGTCGTACGGCAGATTTCTAGAACTTTTTCATGTTCCATAACTGAAACTCTATACCCATTTCCCCAATTCCCCATTTCCCATCCCCCATTAGGCCCTGGCAGTCATCATTCTCTGACAAAATTTTATATATTGTGTTTTCATTTTCATTAAGTTCAAACTATTTTATAAATTTTCCTGAGACTTCCTCGTTGAGCTACAGGTTATTTAGAAGTGTGTTATTTAATTTCAAAATACTGAGGGATTTTAAAGGATATTTGTCTGTTATTGATTTTTAGTTTAATTATATTATGGTTAAAGAACATTTTATGATTCTTGTTTCTAAAAAATGGTTAAGGTTTATCTTATGACCCAAGATAGGTTTATCTTGATGAATGTTCCATGTGCACTTAAAACAATGTATATTCTGCTCTTTTTGCAGGGACTGTTCTATAAATGTCAGTTAGGCTACATTGATTGATAGGGATACTCAGATTTTCTATATCCTTGCTAATTTTTGTTTAATTTTTCCATTGCTTGCTGATAGAGGAGTGTTTAACTCACCAATTATAATAGTGGATTTCTGTATTTCTCATTTTAGTTCTTTTAGCTTTTGTATTATGCATCTTGAAACTTTGTTACTATGTGCATACACATTTAGGATTTTTATATCCTCCTGGTGAATTAGCCCTTTATTATGATGTAATAGCCCTCTTAATCTTGGTAATATTCCTTGTTCTGAAGTCTACTTTGTCTGCTATTAATAAACCTACTCCAACTGTTTTCTTTTGTTTTTTTTTTTTGAGATAGAGAGAGCACGAGCAGTGGGTGGCGGAGGGGCAGAGAGAAAGGGAGAGAGAATCTTAAGCACGCTCCATGGAGCCAGACTCGGGGCTTGATCTCAAGACCCTGAGATCATGACCTGAGCTGAAATCAAGTCAGACACTTAATTGATGAGCCACCCAGGTGCCCCACTCCAACTGTCTTTTGATCAGTGTTTACATGGTATAATTTTTTCTATCCTCTATGTTTAACCTGTATGCATGTAATTAATGTGGGTGTCTTGTAGACAGCATGTAGCTACGCCTTGCGTGTGTGTATTCAATCCAATCTGACAATGTTGTCTTTCGATCGGTGCATTTAGACCAGTCTGGCTGCTGAGAGAGTTTTTTCATAGAGTTTCGGCTAGCTGTGCTGTCGTGCAGCTCCGTATGACCTGGGCCACCCTCCGAGCAAGGCAGAGACAGACTGAGAGAGAAGCATAAGGCAATTACCCCCTAGACTCTTGAAGTCATAAGGACCCCTTTCCCTGGATCATCGGGTTTTCTCTTAAGGTTTTCGGTGTCTATTGTCACCACCTCTGTCACCACAGTGGAACTTTGCGACTGGTTCACCCTTGGGACAGGTCAAAAGAGAGAATAGAGAAAAAGATCCTCCATACTCTCTGACTCACAGAAGCCTCTTTTTACAATTCTCTGTCCAGGAAAATGGGTTTCTCTTGGAGGTTTTGCTGCCTGCCTCTGCAGCCCTGTTCTGTATTGGGGCCACCCTAGGGTGAAAGGTGCATGGGAAAAGACGAACAAAACTCTGAAAACTTACCCCATAAGAGTCATCCTTCAAGTTTTGGCCCCTTTGCCAATTTCAGTGTCCTCAGACAATTGCCTCTTGTCTTTTGTCCAGACCTTTCCTTTGTAATGAGACAGAGAGATTGGCCAAAGTGGCTCACTTTATCTCGGCCGGCACCACAAGAAGCCCAGTGTAGATTTTGCAGATTGAGTTGGTGTGTGACATAGTCACATATGTTTAAACTATTAATTGATACTTTCCAATTGTTCTTTAAAATGGCCATATCAATTTATATTCCACGAGCACTATACAAAATCCTTCCCCCTTACCAACAACTGATACCCAGTTTCTAAGTTTTTCCCAATCTGTTGGGTGAAAAAAAAATAGTATCTTGTTGAGTTGATTTCAAGTTCTGTGTTGGCTAGTGAGGTTTGAGCATCTTTTAATATATTTTGGGTCATTTATATATCCTCATTTGTAAATTGCTTCTTCCTATCCTTTGCCCATTTTTCTGTTTGGTCATTTGTCTTTTTATTATTGATTTGTAGAAATTGTAGTTTCTACTGTTTGGAATTTATTGAAGTTTACTTTGAGACTCATTACTTAATCAATTTGTTTTTATGTTCTGTGAGCATTTGGGGAAAAGGTATTCCCTGTTCAAGTTCCATCTAGATATATTAAAACAATCTTGTTAATTTTGTTATTTAGGTTGTCAATATGATTTTTAAAATATTTGACCTGTTAAGTTCAGAGACAGATGTTTTAAAATCTCCTAATCTGGTTGTGGTTTTGTAAAACTCTCTTCATATTTCAGTTTTTGTTTTATATATTATTTTCAGCATCTTTGTCCATATGTCTGATTCAGATTCATAATTAATCAATTACTCGGTGATTACGGGCAGGAACTATGGTGTTAGGTTGTCTGCATTCGAATTTTGGTTCTTCCTCTTATGAAACATGCAGGTACAGATGGCTTACTTAATATTTCTAGCCTTAGTTTCCTCATCTCCAGGTGAAATGGGGCAAAGAATAGCATTGGCCTCTCAGAATTGTTGTGAGATTAAATAGAATTACCCATGTGAGTGTTCAATAAGTGGCCATTATTACATTTTCTTGATGATTGTACTTTTTGTCAGTTAAAAAATATCCCTAGTTTGAGAAGATATTTGCAAATGACATATCAGATAAAGAGCTAGTATCCAAAATCTATAAAGAACTTATCAAACTCAACACCCAAAGAACAAATAATCCGATCAAGAAACGGGCAGAAGACATGAACAGACATTTCTCCAAAGAAGACATACAAATGGCCAACAGACACATGGGAAAATGATCAACATCACTTGGCATCAGGGAAATGCAAATCAAAACCTCAATGAGATACCACCTCACACCAGTCAGAATGGCTAAAATTAACAAGTCAGGAAACGACAGATGTTGGCGAGGATTGGAGAAAGGGGAACCCTCCTACACTGTTGGTGGGAATGCAAACTGGTGCAGCCACTCTGGAAAACAGTGTGGAGGTTCCTCAAAAAGCTGAAAATAGAGCTACTCTATGACCCAGCAATTGTACTATTGGGTATTTACCCCAAAGATACAAATGTAGTGATCCGAAGGGGCACCTGCACCCCAATGTTCATAGCAGCAATGTCCACAATAGTCAAACTATGGAAAGAGCCCAGATGTCCATCAACAGATGAATGGATAAACAAGATGTGGTACATACATACAAGGGAATATTACTCAGCCATCAAAAAATGAAATCTTGCTATTTGCAACGATATGGATGGAACTAGAGGGTTTTATGCTAAGTGAAATAAGTCAATCAGAGAAAGACAATTATCATATGATCTCACTGATATGTGGAATTTAAGAAGCAAAACAGAGGATCATAGGGGAAGAGTGGAAAAAAATAAAACAAGACGAAACCAGAGAGGGAGACAAACCATAAGAGACTCTTAATCATAGGCAACAAACTGAGGGTTGCTGGAGGGAGGGGGGGGAATGGGGTAACTGGGTGATGGGCATTAAGGAGGGCACCTGATGTGATGAGCACTGGCTGTTATATAAGACTGATGAATCACAGACCTGTACCACTGAAACTGATAATATATTATATATTAAATATACATATATATATCCCTTAGTTTCAAATGATTTCCCCCTTAAATTATGCCTTTAAAAATATGAACAATACCACTCTCTCTTTATTCTATTTGAATTGTCTCAGAAAACATTTATCTAATTAATAATTAATTAATTTGTTTTTTATTAAGTAAACTCTATACCCAACATGGAGCTTGAACTCACGACCCTGATCAAGAGTCACATGCTCTCCTGACTGAGCCAGCCAGCTGCCCCTGTATTTTTCTATTTTAAATATTTAATAATTACTCAACTTTCAATGGATCTCTCTTTTTTTTTTAAAGATTCTATGTATTTATTTGAGAGAGAGAGAGCGCGAGCACCAGCAAGGAGAGTGGCAGAGGGAGAGGGAGAAGCAGGCTTCCCCATGGAGCAGGGAGCCCGATGTGGGGCTCGATTCCAGGACTCTGAGAAGATGACCTGAGCAGAAAGCAGATGCTTAGCTGACTGAGCCACCCAGACGCCCCTCTTCTAGTATTTTTTATATAAAAATTTAACAAACATATTTGAGGGGCGCCTGGGTGGCTCAGTCATTAAGCGTCTGCCTTCGGCTCAGGTCATGATCCCAGGGTCCTGGGATTGAGCCCCGCATCGGGCTCCCTGTTCAGCGAGAAGCCTGTTTCTCCCTCTCCCACTCCCCCTGCTTGTGTTCCCTCTCTCTCGCTGTGCCTCTCTGTCAAATAAATAAAATCTTAAAAAAAAAAAAAACATATTTGAAATTATATTTCTAATAACAACATCAAAAAATTTTAACTATAATCTCCAAACAAGATTTGTCCTTTGGACTGTTTTAATGTCCCTTACCATCCACACTTTAAAAGCATTATTAAGTTAACATGTAAGATGAACTTTGCATTGTTATTAATTTTTTGCTGTATGTATCTTATATTTCAAGAGTCCTTTTTTTTTTTTTTAAAGATTTTATTTATTTATTCATGAGAGACAGAGAGAGAGACAGAGGCAGAGGGAGAAGCAGGCTCCCCGTGGAGCAGGGAGCCCCATGCGGGACTCGATCCCAGGACCCTGGGATCGTGACCCGAGCCGAAGGCAGACGCTTAACCGACTGAGCCACCCAGGCATCCCTCAAGAATCCTTTTTAAAAGATTGCACAATTTCACAACCACATTGTCAACCACTAGTTAGAATTAACCGCAAGCCGAACAGTTCCGAAAGAAAACCAATAAAATTCACCTAAGCCATTAAAAAAGAAAAAAAAAAAAAAAGCTTACCGGGTTTGATTTCTTACAGACCGCATTTAAAAAAAGTCTGTCTTGATGAGCTGCTTCTCTGAATCACTTTTTCAGAAAGGATACATTGGTGGTACAGGCCTGAAATGTTCATTTTCCTTCTCAATAGTCTGCTGGGGATGGCCTTTTAGCATCACTGTTCTCTCTGCTCAGGCTCTTGAATGTTTTCTCCCTCACACTCAGTGTTGGAAATGAGATGTCCACTGACAAGTTGTTATTCTTTCCCTTGTCGGTAACTTTTTTTCTCTTTCTGGAACTTTTTAACTATTTTCCCTGTAGTTCCGGGTCTCGTATTGTTAGCCCAACAGCAGTGTTACAGGATGTCAAAATGGAAGTTTTGGCCACGCCCTAAGTACCGATGGGCATCAGGCGGCCAGCTCCCTTGTGGGACCTGCAGAGAGTCCATGGTGAGGAACTGGTCAACCCAGTAAGAGAGGCTTCATTAGAACCATCTGGAGAGCTTGATATGGAGTCCCTGGAGCTAGGGCCCACAGCAGACTTGTGTATGAGGCCCAGCTGAGAAGTGTAAAGGGCTAAGGTGGGCTGACTGGCTGCTGGAACCAAAGGAGAGGTGTCTAGGTGCTTCTCAGGAACCGGATGTAGAGTTGTCTTCGCTCTCGCCAGTGGGGCTGCATGAGGGGCTGGACAAAAGGATTGTTGAAATGTAAGATACCTACAGTAAAAAATTAATAATAATGCAAAATTCATCTTATATGTTAATAAAGCTTTTTAAGTGTGGATGGTAAGGGACATTAAAACATTCTAAAGGACATAGGGCACCTGGGTGGCTCAGTCATTAAGCGTCTGCCTTCGGCTCAGGTCATGATCCCAGGGTCCTGGGATCGAGCCCCACATCGGGCTCCCTGCTCCGTGGGGAGTCTGCTTCTCCCTCTCCCACTCCCCCTGCTTGTGTTCCCTCTCTCGCTGTCTTTCTGTCAAATAAAGTCTTAAAAAAAAATTCTAAAGGACAAATCTTATTTGGAGATAAACAGCCAGAGCCTTCCCCTCATTTCTCTGGGTACATCTAGTCTTAATGTTGCCCATAATCTCCAGACCCCCTTCTGATCTCCACTGCCACTAAAACCTCCATAGGTTTTAGTAAAATTCCAAGTGTTACAGTCTGGTGTTAGCTGTGCTTTGGAAGAATTTGGGGGGTGTCAAAATTTGGGACAAAGTAATGTGGGGAGAGAGCCACAGTATCCTAGAGGAGAGCTGACAGGTGGTCAGGGACAACTGGCAGAAACCCCTGAAGCCACAAGCCGGTTCATGAGGGGATGGGTCTGCAGAGCCCATAAGCATCCCTCCAAATTCCTGCTCTCCTAGGGCCAGAGAAATGAGTGAGTCACTTCCTGATGAGGGAGTGGGATGAGGGCTCACACGGCTGGGGTTTTTGGATGTTACAGGGAAGGGTGGCTCTGGAAGCTAGAGAATTTGGGGAAAGTAATCTCACATGAAAGTTAGAAGGCATGATTCCACTCGTAGGCATGTATGGAAGACAAATGAAAAATGTGTCCACATAAAAACTGGTGGGAGTGTTCACAGCAGTATGATTCATAACATCCAAGAAGTGGATACAGCCAACATGTCTGTGAACTGAGAGCACATAAATAAAATGATAGGGGCGCCTGGGTAGCTCCATCGGCTAAACATCTGTCTGCCTTCATCTGGCTCGGGTCATGATGTCAGGGTCCTGGGATTGAGCCCCGAGTTGGGCTCTCTGCTCAGTGGTGAGTCTGCTTCTCCCTCTCCCTCTGTGATCTCTCTCACTTTCACTCTCTCTCAAATAAATAAATAAAATCTTAAAAAAAAAACCCAAAATGATATATGTATACATGAAATATTACTCAGCAATAAAAAGCAGTGAAGCTTGATACATGCTACAACACGGATGAACCCTGAAAACATGCTGAGTGAAAGAAGCCTGTCACAAAAGACTGTGTGTTATGATCCCATTTATATGAAATGTCTGTTACAGGCAAATCCGTAGAGACAGAAAGACCAGTGGCTGGGGGTTGGAGGCAAATGTGGAGTGGCAGCTAATGGGTATGCAATTTTTTTAGGAATGATGAAAATATCCTAAAATTTGATACTGCTAATGGTAGTACGACACTGTGGCTGTTAAAAACCACTGAACTGTATGCTTAAAATGGATGAATTTCAGGGTATGTGAAGTAGATCTCCATAAAGCTGTAAAAAAGGTACATATGATGAAATACATAAATAAACAAAAAACCCCAAACACAAGAAAGTGTATGACTAACTAAGGCGTGGGGAAGTACCAGGTAGCTTTTGGACATCGTGGGTATGAAGAACGGGAAGGACATCTTAGGTGACATCGCCCTGCTTTCAGATGGCAGAGTTAGGGGCAGGGCCTTCCAGATGTCACGATGGGTCTTGCCTGCTTATCTAGGAATATGGCAGATGCCTCAGAGTCCCTGACAAGGCCCTGGGGGCAGGTGGTCCAGCAGATTTCCTCTGCTCTGTTGATTCCTCCTTACCACAAGAGTGAGATTCTTGAACTTGGCACTTGGAAAATTAAAGAATGAACCGAAGAGAAGGACAGCAAAAGCCCCACTGAGGCGTTCATATTTCGCAGCGTCTGCGAAGCCCACAGCAATCCCCTTGTCTGAGTCCTTCTTGCCCTCTACCTAACAGAGGAGGCCCCCTGAAGCCATGCTTACTAACAGACCCCCTGGCAACAGTTACCTGGCTGGGCTGTGGCTAAAGGCTTCTCAATGGACATGAGGAGGGTGAGGAGGCACCAGGTTGCAAGACCAGATGGGCCTTGGGGAATCTCGTTGAAGTATCCTGGTGACTTTCCCTCAAGAAGGGCCCTGCTCGGTCAGCACTGGTTTGGGTAGATGTTGCTTAGAAGGCACGACCCTGACCCTAAGCCTCAGCTGCCTGACATGGTGTCTTTCCTCCTTTGGGTCAGGCAAGTTGACTGTAACCCCAGGAAGGTAGAACAGAAGTATGGAAATCATGAGGAACTGAAAAATGCACATTACCAATGTTAGAGTAACTTCGGTTAACACCTAAATAAAGTGCAACGGGGAGGTTAGTGATCATTCTGATCCGATTTGTCGGTTTGGAAGATGTTTGAAGCATTTCTTTTTAAGATTTTATTTTGAAGTCATCTCTGCATCCAATGTGGGGCTCGAACATACAACCCCCAGATCAAGAGCCCCACGCTCCACAGGTGCCCCAATGTTTGAAGCATTTGAAAGAAGATGAAATATTAAGAGGGGTGTGATTTTTGTCTAGGTGTTTAAGAGGATCTGAGAAAATTTATAAACCCATTTTTAAATGTATGTAATTGATGTGTTTTTCATTATAGTGATTATGGAGATGGCGCATCCACCGCAGGATGTTCAAGCCGGGAGCAGCAAACCACCCCCCGCAAGGGGGCAAATCAGTGAGGGGTTGCCGGTGTGGGACCACCAGCAGCTGAGTATTCGAGTGATGAGCACTGGCCTGCCAGGAGGTTAGGGGTGCTGAGGTGCTGAAGGATGGTGATCAGCAATGTGGAGTTTTAAAGATGGTGGTGGCGGCAGCTTAGGCCAAGTGAGCCTGGTTACCCAGAGAATGGTCAGCCATGCAGCAGCAGGGGCAGAATTTGAAGTTCCAAGGACCAGAGGCCACCATCAATTTGGACCAAAAACCTAGGCTTCACCAGTTGGTGTGGAAACAATGCTGACCTTGTGCTGAGATCCAGAGAGGCCATTCTTACCCACGATAGAACTAACAAATGTGTTTGGCAAACTTTTTCTAGGATAGACACTATTGGTGTCATTAATTCATGAGTTTTCTAGTATTTTCCTTTGCCCAAAGGGAGCTTCTATAATTTTTAAAAAGATTTTATTTATTTTAGAGAGAGAGAAAGAGTGCAGGGGAGGAGCAGAGGAACAGAGACAAACAGACTCTGCACTGAGTGCGGAGCCTGATGCAGGGCTCGATCTCAGGACCCTGAGATCATGACCTGAGCTGAAACCAAGAGTTGGACGCTCAACTGACTGAGCCAGCCAGGCACCCCTGTACTTTTTAATATTGTATAAATTTGTTCTGTGGGGTGAGGGTCTGAGTTATTTAAGCTGGAAACTTATTTCTTCCTGGAATTATTTCCATGCAATTACCATAAACCAATACTGCAAAAAAGGATAGTCTTTAGTAAAAATGTATATAATTAATGAACATATAATAAATGAATATAATCAGTGTTTGAGAGAATTTGAGTACATTTACAAGTCTTGATTGAATAGTTGCGTAAGGATGGTCAAATGTTTCTGGAACTTTGGGTTATGAAATTTACAAGTTTAATGTGTTGATCATTAAATGTATAAAGAGCAAAAGGGCATTTATGGGCTGCTTTCTATGCCAGGCACTGTTCTAAGCATCTTAAACGTATGACTTCATTTATGCCTTACAGAAAATGTATGGGGTAGGAGCTATTATTATCCCCATATTATGGATGATAAAACTGAGGCACACAGAGGTTGAGAAATACAGCCAAGGACCTGCGGCTATGCAAGCGGCAGAAGCAGATCCAAACCAGACAGTCGGGCTCTGGTTCAGCCTCATGCTCAACCATGAAGCTCCGGAGACTGCCAGGTAGTAAAGACCCCACAGTACCATCAACTCCCTCTTCTCCTAAGCTGGTTGGAAGCGGCTTCTCTTATTTACAAATGAGGCTTAACTGTGACCATTGAAGTGGATGAGTTGTATGCAGCTTTACCAAACAGCAACCCTCAGAACATTCCCATCTTGTGCCCCTTCAAGAGGGGCGGGTGCTGGCTTCCAGCCTGGGTACCAAGAGGTCAGGGAGGATGTCCGAAACTTCACAAACAGTAGGGCAGGAGCGTGGAGCAGAGGGGCACGCGAAGCCAGGATGCTGCAGTGATGTCTCAATCCCGGCTGGCTGTGTCTTTTGAGTTCCTGAGCCCTGGAGCCATCCCCTTCATCCCAGTTGGCTTTTCTGCCGTTCTCTGCCTCGATGGGCCGCTCTGCATTTTTCAGAAACCTGGTTTCTGATGTGCAAGTTTCTATGACCAAAATGTGGCACCTGCTTCTTGGCAACTGTTACTCCTCTCTCCTTTCTCATTAAAAATCATTTCAATTACAGAGGAAATACATGCTTGGTGCAACAGAATCAAACAAGAACAGAAGGGCAAAAAATAAAAAGTAAGACCCCTCCCCCCATGTTCTTCCAAGGTAAGCATTGTTAGTGACTTGGTACATCCTTCAAGAATCTTATCTACACATACAACACTCACTTATCTTCCAAAATTGGAATCACACTAATTTTATAGTTGTACACATTCTTTTTTTTTTTTTAAGATTTTATTTATTTATTTGACAGAGAGCGCGAGAGAGCACGAGCAGGGGGAGCAGGAGAAGGAGAGGGAGAAGCAGGCTCCCCGCTGATCAGGGAGCCCGACATGGGGCTTGATCCCAGGATGCTGGGATCATGACCTGAGCCGAAGGCAGACGCTTAACGATCTGGGCCACCCAGGTGCCCCTAGTTGTACACATTCTTTATTAACTTAGTAATATATTGTGGGCATTTTCCCAAATGTGTATTCACCTCTTCCTCACTCTTTTAAAGGCTGCATAATTTTTCCATCTGTATTTAAAACAGCACAGTCCAGTAGAAATATAATGTGAACCACATATGTAATTGTAAAGATTTTATTTATTTGAGAGAGAGCGAGGTGAGAGAGAGAGAGCGCGCATGCACAAGTGGAGGGGAGGGGCAGATGGGGAGGGAGAGAATCTCAAGCAGACTCTGCTGAACTCGGAGCCGCACTCAGGGTGTGGAGCCCAGCCTGAGGCTCGATCTCATGACCCTGAGATCATGACCTGAGCCAAAACCGAGAGTCGGATGCTTAACCGACTGGGCCACTGAGGTGCTCCTTCAATTTTCTAGTAGCCACATTGAAATAAAGGAAATGAAATAAGTGGAGTTAATTTCGATAATGTATTTTACTTAACCCAGTGGGTCCAAAATATTATCATTTCAATATGTAAACAATATATTACTATTGAGATTTTTTTTACATTATTTTAAAATATTCATGGTGGCACCTGGGTGGCTCAGTCGGTTAAGCATCTGCCTTCAGCTCAGGTCATGATCTCAGGGTCCTGGGATCGAGCCCCGCATCGGGCTCCTTGCTCAGCAGGGAGCCTACTTCTCCCTCCCCCCCTGCCTGCCGCTTCCGCTGCTTTTGCTCTCTCTCTGTCAAATAAATAAATAAAATCTTTTAAAAAATATTCTTTGAAATCCAGCATGTATTTTACACTAATGGACATGTGAACTAGTCACATTTCAAGAGCTGAGTAGCCACACATGACCAGTGGCTATCATATATGGGACGGCACAGACTTCAACCATAATTTATTTAACTATGTGTCAGCTGATGGAGATAGAGATTGCTTCCAATGTTCACTATTATAAGCAATGCTACAATGAACATTCTTATGCTTATCACGTTACACACGCATGTGATTATTTCTGTAGGATAGATTTATAGAAGCGAGATTTCTAGGTCAGAGAGTTTATGCATTTTATGGTATAATAGATATAGCTAAATTACTCTCTAATAAGACTAAACCAATTTATACTTCCACCAACAGTACATAAGAATGATCATTTTCCCACACTCCTGCCAAATTGGATGGCATTCCTTTTTTAAAAAATTTCACTTCTCTCTGCCCTTTTGCATCTGTACGTTAGCAACTGCATTGCATCATGTGGGGGAGACCCATTTCAAAGCTGTATTTCTTTCTATTGGCTACCAGCCACATAGAGGATGTGTTTGGCTATGTAGGTAAAAGAGAACCCAGTGAACATTGGCTCAAATAAATCTTTTTTTTTTTTTTCTCGTGTAAAAAGAAGTCTGTAACAAGGTGGCTGCTTGTGATGGTTGACCCCATGATCACTGAAACCTTCAAAGTGCTTTCTGTCTTTCTAATTTAATATTCTCAGCTGGTGGGCTTTTCTTTCCTCATGGTTGTCATCTTATGGTCACAAAGTAGCTGCCACCACTCCAGACAGAATATCTGTGTCCCAGGAAGGAAGGAAGGGGAGGTAGGTGGCACTAGCTACTTCTTACCCAGCCGCACTTTGTAGGATTCCAGACCTTCAAGAAGCTACGAGATAACACTCTTGTTTCAAGCCCCTAAGTTTTGGGGTGATTTGTTATGCAGCAACAGAAAACTGATGGAGTGCTGCTGGAAGACCATCTCTTTGGGAGCAACCAACTCCCATCTCTGTATCATTTTCTTGCCCTTCTCACCCCTTCTCACTCATGTGATCCATCAAGGGATGGATCAGGCAGCTGGCTCATTGTGGGTAGTGGTGCGAGGCAGGTTGGGAAAGAGGTTGGAGTGTGTCTTCCTTGTACCTGTATCCCTGATATTGGCGGTGACTGAATGTGTCTACATCCATCTGTCCCTCTTATGTATCAAGGACAGTGACTCCTGGGTCCCCCCTTCCAGGTCTTGCTTCCCTTCTCTGGGCAGGTCTCCCATGGCCGGGAGGGGTTTTGACCCCACCTCCTTTCCCTGCAGAGGGCAAGGACCCGGGGAGGCCCTGACCCCACAGGGTGGGTCTGACTCCTCCAAAGCACCTACAGGCCAGAGCCCCGCTTGGGACCCCACGTGGAGGGTGTGGAGCAGAGCTCCCCAACCCCCAAGCTGCACCAGCCCCGGCTGCTTCCTGGCATCCCCGATCTCTGTTCAATGCGTGATTTTTTACGATCGATCTTATATCCGGCACAATCAGATTTATGGCTCCTGCATCTTATGAAATTACACAGATGTTTCTGCTCTGCTTCTCTCCAGGACAGTAAAAGGCAATAACATTCTTGCAGATTTCGACAGCAGGCAATTCAATAAAGGGCCATGTATATTTTATAAGTACAATAAAGACAAGGCTCTCTGCCCGCACTGCGGCCCGCCAGGACCCAGCGCTGCACTGGGCGGCCCCCCGCACCCCCCTTCCTGTCTGTTTGTCGATCAGGTCTCTCCCACTGCCACACGGGGGACCGGGGAGATTTATCCCCTTTCTGATCCATTATTTAAGTTTGGCTCCAGGGACCCTGCAATGGGGGCTGTTTAAAATTTAAAGGTGTTTGTGGAACTTAATACTTTCCTCCTCCTGATTTGCACTATAAAATTTTATCTATATTTTTGTTGCCCCATAAAACGTTTCTATCTTATCGGGATGGCTTGTCCTTTTACGGGCAAAACCATAAATACCTGATGAGGTAGGGTTGGTGGAAGGTCTCACAGAGGAGTCCTAGGGGGAGACAGAAGAGAGAACCGTCCCCTGGTCTGCCACAGACACCCTGGGTGGCCGGAGGTGGGGATGGGGGTCGGGGGGGCACCATACCTCTCCGAGGCTGTTTCTTCACCTGCACAGTAGGGAGAACCACAGCACCCACCGGATAGGACTGTTGTGAGGATCCACGGACACGTGGCATCAGGAGTACTTGCTTGGTGCCGACCACAGCACGTGCCAAGGCCCAGGGGTGGGAACAGTGGAGGGAAGGGGCTCCCTCTCCAGGGCAGGATGATGAGGTGCCGGCCAAGCTGGGAGCAAATGCCTGTGATGGCTCAGCATTCACTCACCTCTCTGTGCCTTGGTGTCTTCATTTACGCCAGGGAGACATTGAGGTTCGTGTCTCAGAGCCGTGTTGTGAGGATTAATGACTTCAGGCCTGCAAAATGACGAGCTCTGTACCCCAAACGTCCTAATTTCACAAGGTCAGGTGTGGCTCTTGTTGTTATTGTTACAGGCAGGGCAGGGACGGGGGCAAGGCGGGCGAGGTGCCCAGGGAGCAAAATGCAAGGAGGCCCCGCTCTCAGAGGGGTGCAGGTGCACGTCTGGCACCTGCGAGCGAGGCCTCTTTGCATTTTGTGCCCTGTGCGCCTCCCTTGCCTACCCCAGCCGGGGCCCTGCTGCCGGGGTCTCTTTGGTGTTGGCAGGTGTGCAGACGCAGCTGAACAAAAGCCGAGCCCGGGATGCGGGCCGTGCGAGCAGCGCTCACGGTCAGCAGAAGCAGCGCCCCCTAGAGGTCTAGACATTGCCAGGACGGGGTTGGACGCATTTTGGTGCTCCCAGGGCCAAGCCAGGCCGGGCCTTTCGCAGCCCCTCACCGATGACTGCTCTGTGCTGGGTGCTTGCTGGGCAGGTCAAACCTAAGCTCGACCCTCACGGCGAGCCCCGTCTCGTTGTGGGGACGGACACAGGCAGGCATGGGTGGGGATCTGGGGCTGCGGCGGACACACAAAAGAGGAAGGGCTTCTACTGGTGAGGATGTGAGATGAGGGGGTCTCCTGAGGTGGATCAAGAAGGATGATGAGGAGGAGGAGTTTGCCACAGTGGGAGGGGCATTCCTCCCAGAGAGGCAGCGTGAACCAAGACCCGGAGTGTGAAATGCATGATTTACAGATACCAAGACTGGAGGTCAGTGTCTGGGTGGGGAACCCGTTCCGTGAAGCTTCTGGTGGTCAGGGTAGAGGTGCAGGTGGTCAGGAAACTGAAGTGTAGACCGGAGTCGGTCAGTGCCTCGCAGGGCCTGGGGACATGGTGGGAGGAGTGTCCGTTGAGGAGGGGCCAGTCTCAACACAGAGCCCACAGCCCAGAGGTGTGAGGCCGGGCAGCTCAGACATCGGGGCAGGCTGATCTCACCCTTGTCTAGAGCCCCGACCGTCTGACTGCAACCACCTCAGGGTCTAGTGCAGTGACTGTCAAACTCAGCTTCCTCTCAGGTTGATACAGGCTTTTCCCTCGTCCCTTGGGGGCCCCGGGAGGTGGAGTCAGGGAAGCAGGATCGGGCAGAGGTGATGATGAACTGCCATCTGGTTACAACAGAGACTTTAGCTGATCTCAGCAGGAGCTCTGGAGCTGGGATAGTCATTCTGAGACCCGCCAGGTCGAGGCAAGGAGGCCCGGCCTTGAAGTTCTGCACTAAGCAGTCACAGGACATCGGCCATCCCGAAGGAGGTCCCAGCAGCTGAGGGCAATTCCTGGGCATGAGTTTGATTGTGAGCCTTCAGCAGGTGACACTCCTGGAAGCTGAGGGAGTGACTGTGCTGGTCCTGAGGGGGATCTTGGCGGCTTACCACAGCCTCCAGGACGGCAGCCTCGGCCTGTCATGGGAAATGGCCGGGTGCTCATCCCGATGGAAATACAGACCTGCCACTTCATATTCATTAGGGGGTCTACTACGAATGAAGCCAGAAGAATAGCATGTGTTGCTGAGGATGAGGAGAAATCGTGGCGAAATACACATAACATAAACTTTATCGTCTTAAGAATTTGTCAAGGACACCAGTGACATTAGGTACATTCGCTGCACAAAAAGTTGTAGTTCATGGGAATGCAAAATGGTGCAGCTGCTATGGAAGCGGTCTGGTGGTTCCTCCAAGAATTAAAATAGAGCTACATACGATCTAGCAATTCCGCTTCTAGGTGTATACCCACATGAATTGAAAGCAGGGACTCCAAAGATATCTGCACAACCAAATTCATAGCAGGATTAGCCACAGTAGCAGAAGGCGGCGGAAGCAACCCCAGTGTCCACTGACTGATGAGTGGATAAACAAAACGGGTACAGATATGTAATAGGATATCATTCAACCTTAAACAGGAAAGAGATGACAACACGGATGAACCTTGGGGACATGATGTTAAGCGAAATAAGCCCCTCACAAAAAGAAAGATACTGTACGATTCTGCTTATATGAGGTCCCTAGAGTCATCGAGTTCAGAGTCAGAAAGTAGAATGGTGGCGGCCAGGGGCTGGGTCGGGGGGGATGGGCATTAGTGATTAACTGGGACAGAGTTTCAGTTTTGCGAGATGAAAGCGTTCTGTGGGTGGATGGTGGTGAGGGCTGCACAGCAGTGGGAATGTGGTTAATGCCACTGAACGGTACACTTAAAAATGCGTAAGATGGTAAATTTTATGTGAGGTGTGTTTTATTAGAATTTAAAATTAATTAATTAATTTTTAAAACTCCAGAACTAGAGGTCACAGGAGAAGGAGCATCCTGGGCACTTCCTCTTCTGGGCAACCCCCCTTCCCGAGCATGTGATGTCTGGGAGAGCGGCTATTTTGTGCAGGGTGCTCAGAGAACACCAGTGGGTGGGTGCTGTGTCACTTGGGTCCTCAGGGAGGCAGGAACTGAGAGGGTTAGGAATGCAAATGGTTCTTTGAGGAGTAAGCTCCATGAAGGGAGACAGGAGGAGGAAGTAGGCATGGGTGGCAGGGGCCACAAATTGTGGTTCCAGCCTGATAAAAGTTGTGCTAACCCAGCCAAAAGCTCCAGGACAAAGGCTCCGTTGGAGAAATCCTATCTTGGATTCTTCTACCACAACCCTGTGGGGCCAGTCATCAGCTGGCACCACCCCAAGAAGAACATGACCTTGGCTCAAAAGCTGACGCAGACCTGAAAGAATTAATAGCTGGAGGCTGGCAGCTAACTTCCCTCCCTGAAATGGGGCAGCAAGTTCTTCCTTGAAGGGGGCTCTGATCAGGACGTCTCCCACTCTCCACAGCTGTCTGCCCATGCTCAGCTGGTGAGTCCTATCCTGACATAGGATCTTGGATCTAGAGTTGAGTCGGTCTCTGGACAACCAGAGCTGTGACATGGCCAATTCTGGAGCCCTTGGGTGGCCATGTACTGTCGCATGGACATATGGGCTGAGGGACAGGGGAGGCAGGTGTGTGGTGGGAGAAGAGGGTGAAGCAGGGGTGCAGAGAGAAGAAGCGATGATATGGAGAGAGAAGCTCACAGTGCTCATTTCCTGGTGCCAGTTGTTAAGGCTTGGCTGCCCCTGCCCTTCCCAGCCTGGCAGTTCCCCATGTTCTTCTCCAAGATTCTGCCAATAAATCCTTCCTTTTGTTTAAACTAGTCATTTAAAAAAAATCACTATAACCCAGACTTTTAACCAATATGGTGAGGATTTGTCAGGGCTGGGGAAAGAGGAAGAAGCACAAGAGAGACAAGAGGATCAAGAGGAGGAGAATATGGGAAGAGCTGTGGCTGAAGGCTGCCCTGCTTCTCTGCGGGCATCTCTTGGTTTCGCCATGAACTTTCCCAGGCTGTGGATGACCCTTCCTGGATTCTGGGTGCTGACAAGTGAAAGTGCAGATGGGACTGTACCAGAGACTTTCAAGGGCTTCCCCACTTGAGCCTTTCGGGTCACATTTTTGCTGCATGTTCAGTTACCAGTGGGCCAGGATATCTCTGTTCTTCTGGTAGAGACTTAATTGAGCACTGAAACTCACCACCTTTCATCAAATCCTGAAGATGGTAGAAAAAGGTTTATACAATAAGTTCATTGAAAAAGAAGTGTACTTAAAAGTAAGGGAGAGAATGTTCTGAGCCATAGAACCCAAGTACTGTGACTCCACTGGATTCCATTGGTCATAGGAAGTCACAAGGACAGCCCAAGACTAGTAGTCATGAGGATAGGGAATTAGGCTCCACCTCTTAATGGGAGGAATTGCAAAGTCATTTGCAAAAGATTTCTGCCATCCTATTCTTTTGTTTTCCATTTGCCATGCCGTGGTAGATTGCAAAAATGGTAGATTGCTCAAATTATTTGCCTCCCTATTCTTATCCCATTATACAGATGAGGAAACTGAGATTCAGAGAGTTTCAGTGATTTTCTCAGGGTCCCACAGCCAGTGAGGAAGTGAGTAAGGACATGGGAGTGGAACGTAGTCTGTCTAATTCCATATCTCTTGTTCTCAGTGCTAGTGGATGGCAAGGTATGGAGAATCACCCCGCCCCTCTTGAGGCTGATCATGAGCCTCCCAAAGCCCGCCCTGGCCCTCACATGGAGTGGGAACACAGAATTCAGGGGAACTTGACCCTTCCTAGGCAGCTGTGTTTTCTTAGTGGCCACTTAATTCCCAAATGAAATCTCTTTAGGAAAATCCTAACTTTGTGTGAGATGAATTAATACAGTGCATGTGTGGAGCTTTGAGAGGTACAGGACAGGCAGATTCAAGAGGGCACAGGAGAGCCAGGGTGAGAAGGGATGAACAAAGGGAAGTAGGAGGGGAGACCAAGGCAGAAGGGTGATTGAGAGAGAGAGAAAGAAAGCTAGCTAGGTGATAGATAGATGACAGGGAGACAGATAGGATGTAGAGTAACAGAAGCATTTAATTAAAGATAGAAATTGAGGAAGGGATAGAGTGTGAATTGAGAGAGAAAACGGAAAAACAGAGTGAGAAGAGAAACACAATAAGAAACAGAGGTACAGAAATACAGAAGCAGCAACTGATGGATGGAGAGAAGGAATTTCACATAAAGGCACAGAGCCAAACAAAGGAGAGACAGCAAGAAAGGAAGAGAGAGAGATGGGGGAAAGAGAAAGAAAAAGTCATAATGAGAAAGAACAGAACAGATGGAGAAAAAAGGGACAGAGACAGAGGAAGAAAGAGGGAGAGGGAGAGAGAGAGGTAAGGGAGGGAGAGAGAGAGAGAGGAGGGAGGAGGGAGGGAGAGAGAGAGAGGGAGAGAGAGGAGGGAGGAGGGAGGAATGACAGGAGGGGACCAGGACAGAGGCAGGAGGGAAGTGAGAGGCAGAGAGAGGAGGACCCAACTTTGGGGATTGCCTAGCTCTGCCACTCTGCTGTCCTCAGGGAAGCTGACACCGAGGGGCAGCAACTGCCCCTCCACCGGAGGTGACCCTCCCCCGCCACTGTGGCCGGGAAGCCCCCTACCCCCACCCCGTGGTACCAAGAAATCAAAGACAGGAGTTATTTGGGTGCAAGTGTTCCTCATTCTGAACAGAACCATTAATGTATTCTAAAAAGCTTTTTAGCTGTGGCCTGCTCTGCATGTTATTAATTTCTTTATTACAGATCTTGTTATTTTCAGAGGTCCCCGGGGACCCATTAACAATGGGTTTTTATGGGAAAGAAGTCGGCTAAAGTGGCGGGAATAACTGTTCCTCAGCCCTGAGTCAGTAATCGGAGTTGCACCGAGGATAATGCAGGCTGTTTTAATTTCCAAAATAGCAACAGTGCAGACATTTAATTGCAGTTTTATGCCCTTTTTTCATGCTGCCGAGTGTAAAATATGTGACCAGTAATATATAACAGCTAACCACTGAGCCACAGCCTGCCCCCGCTGCCTCATCTCTCCTGGAGAGGGACGCAGGGAGGAAGGAAAGCGGGAAGGGGAGCAGAAGGAAAGGAGGGAGAGAAGACCCCGGGTGAGTTTGCCTGAGCTCAAACCGCTGGATGGATTCAGTTCTGCCTCTCGTCCTCTCACATCCTCTCCGATCCTTCCTCCAACTCAGCATCCTTGATTTGAAACTTCATATTCCACCACCCCTCCCCCATTTTTTTCCCTGTGTCTTCAACATCCCCCACAGGTTGTAAGCACCTGGCCCAGGTGACCACAGGTGACCAGGTATGATAAGGTTGTCCTCTGTCACAAGTTCCCTTTCCTGCCCTCCCCCAAACCCTGACCTTCAAATGCACCAAGGAAATGACCACACCAATGAAAATGCACCAACGGACCTCACCAGTGACATCCGCTTGTGCCTTTTCCTGTGTACCCACCCTGACCCCCAATAGAGGCACTAGCCCACTCGTCCTGGCTGTCTTGACTCCCCTCCTGCTTGGCTGAGCCTGCTCCCCTGGGCTGTTTTTCTAGGACCATGGGTATCTTACGCTTCGTTACACTAAAGCTCTCCTGGGCACCATCACCTAAAAGAACACAGAACAATCTCTGAATGTGGCAACATACAGGAAATCTTTCCTGAGTGAACTGCGTGAGTCTGTGGGGTGAGGTTGTAGGGATGCCCAGGCAGCTGGCTCAGTGATGAGCTTCCCGCTGGTGAGTGTTAGATCTGGTGAGCTGAAAGGCTACTTGTCTTGTGGGTACCAGTAGCCTGCATTTCTTTTATGGTCCCTTCTTCCTTTAGGGGCCATTAAAACCGTCTAATGTGTGAGCTCCCAGAAAGCTGACATTGCGTTAGTGCTGAAGCCTAAAGGGGTGTGTGGCACATGGTGAAAATCTACACAGTTGATGACAAGGATTTCCATTTTCCTCTTTAGTTCCTGCCATCCTGGCACCCAAGAATGGAGCACCCATGCTCCTTCCGTGCATATAGCTCTACTCTTTCTCTGTTGCTCTCTTCTCACTAGTAGAGAGCAACTCTCCAGAGTTCTCTGATTTAACAATACCAACTGAGGGAGTTTTGTGCTTAGGCTTTGCATGAACTCCCTTCTCTGAGAACTGCCCCTGGATTTCCAGGGGAGGGCACCCAGCTTTTTTACCAGGAGACTTGTGCCCCTTGGGCATAGCTAACTAGACCAGGTGTGGACACATGACCCAAGCTGAGATTTTTCACAGAACAAAGGAGTCTTAATCAATGGCTGAAATTATAACTTGTAAAGTCAATCAGAGAAAGACAATTATTATATGGTTTCACTCAGAAACAGGGCAGAAGACCATAGGGAAAGGGAGGGAAAACAGAATGGGAAGTCATCAGAGAGGGAGAAAAACCAAGAGAGACTCTTTACTACAGGAAATAAACTGAGGGTTGCTGGAGGGGAGGTGGGTAGGGGGATGGGGTAACTGGGTGATGGGCATTAAGGAGGGCATGTGATGCGATGAGCATTGGGTGTTATATGCAACTGATAAATTATTGAACACTACATCTGAAACTAACGATGTATTATGCTTTGGCTAATTGAATTTAAATAAAAAAATTATAACTTGTAAACTTACAAGCTATAGAGTCATTGTATTCCCTGTGCTGGAATGTTCTGTTGTTAACTTGGTTAAGCTAAGAACTACCTGTCGCAGAATCTCTTTCCAGAGTAGAGTTGTCTAAAAGAGGAATATGGAGGTGGAGATGTGTTAAATGCACTTGTCCTATGATGGTTTTTGTGGTCAAATACGGTGATGACAGATGCCAAGGTGTCCAGAGGATCATGTTGCTTTTGTCCTTAGTTCTATTAACATGGAGTATAACATTGATTGATTTTCATATGTTGAACCTGTCTGTATTCCTACAGCAAATCCTACTTGGTCATGGAGTACATATTTTTAAGTTGATGAATTTGGTTTCCTAGTATTTTGTTAAGGATTTTTACATGTATATGCATAGGGGGTATTGGTCTATAGCTTTTCTTTTCATGTGATGTCTTTGTCTGGTTTTGGTATCATGATAACTCTAGCTTCACAGAATGAGTGAGAAAAGTTTTCTCTTCTTCTATTTTTTGGAAAAGTTTGTGAAGGATTTATGTTAACTTTTCTTTAAAAATTCAGTTGAATTCACTGGTGAAGCCATCTGCTCCTAGGCTTTTCTTTGTGGAAAGTTTTTGATTACTAATTCAGCCTGTTTACTTGTTACAGGTCTATTCAGTTATTCAACTTAAAAAAAAAAAAAATGCCTGGGGCACCTGGGTGGCTCAGTCAGTTAAGTGTCTGACTCCTGATTTTGGCTCAGGTCATGATCTCAGGGTCGTGAGATGGAGCCCTGCATTGGGCTCTGTGCTGGGCTTGGAGCCTGCTTAAGATTCCCTCTCTTCCTCAGTAAAAAAAAAAAAAAAAAAAAAGCCAGTTTCAATAGTTTGTGTCTTTCTAGAAACGTGCCCATTTCATCTAGATTATTTAATTTGTTCGTAGTATTCCTTTATAATCTTTTTTATTTCTGCAAGATCAGTAGGGCTCTCTCCTCTTTAATTTCTGAGTTTAGTAATTTGAGTCTTCTCTGGGAGTGGGACTTTGAAGGGGCATTTTACCATAGTCGCAGGGAAAGGGCTAGTGCAAACCCAGGGAGAGGGGAGATGAGAATAGTGAAGGTTAAAATGCCATAAAGCTTGCTGTTCTTACTGAGATGCAGCTATTGGCTTTAAAAAAATAATAATAAATGCTTCCCAGATTGCTGCAAGCCTTTGGTTAATTTCCCAAGTTCTGAAAAAGTTGTTTCTGACAATTTTTGCCAGTGTTTTCATTACTTTTATGGAGGAGGGAATTTTCAGAGGTCCTTAAAATTGCCATTTTTGCTGATGTCATTCCTCCTTTTTCTTAGAGGTACATAAAATAATAGTGTTTCTTACAATTGATGACATCTTAGATTTGATAAAATATAGTAAGCCTTAGCTGTAAAACACAGCTAACTAACTAATGAGAGAGTTAAGAAGAAGGTGACATTAAATGCTGGACAACAAAGAAATAGATGATGGGATTGATATATAAATTAAATATCTTAGTCCTTACATTGTTATGAAAAAAATAGAGATATTGATTATCTTGACTTTGTTACATCAGTTACTTATGTTAAGATGTAAAAATAACTACTCAGGTAAGAGAAAGAGAATATATAACTTATGAACCAATTAAAAGGAAAACAGAAAATGATTAATTCAATGGAAGGCAGGAAGAAAAGAAAGAACAAAGAAAAGCCCAGTGAAGACACACAAAGACACAAAATAGATGTTATAAATAATTACAAATAAAACACACTATAATCACAATAATGTAAATACATTAAACTCACCCATTAAAAGATAGTTTTTCATATTGGCTTGAAAATTCAGCTCCAGGGCGCCTGGGTGGCTCAGATGGTTAAGCATCTGCCTTCAGCTCAGGTCATGATCTCAGGGTCCTGGGATTGAGTCCTGCATCGGGCTCCCTGCTCCTTGGGAGCCTGCTTCTCCCTCTGCCTTTCTCTCTTGCTCTGTCTCTCATGAATAAAAAATAAAAAAAAGAGAAAATTCAGCTCCATATCCGGGGGACCTGGGTGGCTCAGTTGGTTAAGTGTCTGACTTTTGATTTCTGCTCAGGTCATGATCTCAGGGTCGTGAGATCAAGCCCCTGCATGGGCTCAGCACTAAGCTCAAAGTCTGCTTGGGATTCTCTCTCCCTCTTCCCCTCCCTCCACTCACAAGTGCTCTCTCTAAAATTAAAAAAAAAAGTCTTTTAAAAAATTCAGCTACATATTCTATTTACACCTTTAAAAATGAAATAGGTAATAGTAAATGTATAGATAGAAATATACAGTAATAAGTAGATACTAACCAAAAAGCAGCTGGTATAACAATGTTCATACTAAATGAAGAAAGCTTTAAAGAAAAGAGGATTAAGAAAAGTGGGTGAACTTCCCAGGAAAAGATATTACTGAACTTGATATAGCCTAGAATGCATTAAGCAAAAATTGACAAATCCCCAATTATACTAGATTTTAACACATTTGAGATGGAATAAGAAAAAAAAAACTAGTAAGGATAAAGAAGATATGGAAGACTAGATAATAGTATTAACTATTAGTTAATATAAAGAACCCCTGTAGAATTCTGAATGTGGCAAATGGAGAATATATATTCTCTTCATGTATATATGGAATGCTTATAAATATCAACCTATTCTATCATGTAAAAAAAGACTCAAAAAATAATGAAGAAACACTATCCCACAGAACTCATGAAATTAGAATTTAATAATAAAGGCTAGTCAGAGTGGGAAAACATCTCCAAATAATTAATGCATTAAAGAAGAGATTATAATATCAATTATACATATTTATAACTGAAAAAACCCAAATATTTATAAATGAACAACTAAAACTCTGCATGCCAAAACTTGTAGATAGTGTCAAAGTGGAAATTAGAGAGAAAATTATAGCCTTGAAATAACTTGAACCAAATTCTCAACTCAAGTAGATTTTAAAAAAATGAACTAGAACAACAACAACAACAAAAACAACAGAAGTTAACAACAAAATCAAAAGTTAACTCTTTGAAAAGACTAATAGATAACGTCAAGGTTAATGAAGGGGGAAAAAAGAAATTTTTAAAAAGGGACATAAGTACAGACACAATGGAAATGAAAAGGATCATAAAGGAATGCTTTGAATGACTCTATGCTAATACATTTTAAACTTGTATGGAATAGACATCTGTTTTATAAATCTAAAATTGATCAGTATTAGCTTCAGAAAAAAATAGAAAACACAAATAGACCTATAACCACTTAAGAATTTGACCTAAATTAAAACATCAGAACTTGGATATTTTCCAGATGTTTTACCAAAATTCAAGAAACAGGTAACTCCTGTCTTGAACTGTTTCATGAATAGAAAGAGAATAAAGCTTCACCAACATCTCCTTTTCTGTGGCGGAGATAACTTTGATACCAGAATTGGAAAAAAAGAGTATGAGAAAGAAAAATGATAGGCCAGCTTCACTTAAGAACACAGATGCAAAAATCCTTTAAAAATGTTAGCAAGGGGCACCTGGGTGGTTCAGTTGGTTGAGCATCTGCCTTCGGCGGGTCATGATCCCAGGACCCTGGGATCGAGACCCTGCATCAGGCTCCCTGCTCAGCGGGGTGCCTGCTTCTCTCTCTCCCTCTGCCACTCCCCCTGTTTGTGCTCTCTCACTCTCTCTCAAATAAATAAATAAAATCTTGGGACACTGGGTGGCTCAGACGGTTAAGCATCTGCCTTGGGCTCAGGTCATGATCCCAGTGGTCCTGGGATGGAGTCCTACATCAGGCTCTTCGCTCAGCGGGGAGCCTGCTTCTCCCTCTGCTTGCCTCTCCCCCCGCTTGTGCTCTCTCTCTCTGACAAATAAATAAAATATTTTAAATAAATAAATAAATAAAATCTTTAAAAAAAATAAAATAAAGGTACATCCAGACAATGGAATAGTATCCAGAGCTAAAAAAGGAATGAACTATCAAACCATGAAAAGTCATGGAGAAAGCTTAAATGCATATTGTTAGGTAAAAGAAGCCAATCTGAGAAGGCTACATACTGTTTGATTCCAATGATATGAAATTATGGAAGAGAAAACTATGGAGATAATTAAAAAAAAAAAAAAAAGGAGTGGTTTCCAGGGGTGGGGTGGAGAGATTTTTAGGGCAGTGAAAATACTCTGTATGCTATTATAATGATGGCCATAGGTCATTCTACATTGGTCTAAACTCACAGAATGTACACCATGAGAGAACCCTAAGGTCATCTATAGACTTTGGATGATTATGATTGTCAAAGTAGTTTCACCTTTGGTTAAAAAAAAGTACCATTCTGGTGAATAAACGTTAATAATAGGGAGGCTATCTATGTGTGGGGGCAAAGAGTATAAGGAAAATCTCTGTACCTTACTCCTAATTTTGTTGTAAACACAAAACTGCTCTAAAGAATTTGCCCTTTTAAAAAATATTGTCTTAAAAAAAAAAAGGGAGTGCCTAGGTGGCTCAGTTGGTTAAGTGTCTGCCTTTGGCTCAGGTCATGATCTCAGGGTCCTGGGATGGAGCCCCGCATCAGGCTCCCTGCTCGGCAGGAAGCCTGCTTCTCCCTCTCTCCTGCCCCTGCTCTTGCTCTCTCTTGCTTTCTCTCTCTCAAATAAATAAATAAACTCTTTAAAAAAAATTTAAAAAGATGGGCGCCTGGGTGGCTCAGTTGGTTAAGCGACTGCCTTCAGCTCAGGTCATGATCCCGGAGTCCCGGGATCGAGTCCCACATCGGGCTCCCTGCTCAGCGAGGAGCCTGCTTCTCCCTCTGACCCTCCCCCACTCATGTACTCTCTCTCTCTCTCTCTCATTCTCGCTCTCTCAAATAAATAAATAAATCTTTAAAAAAAATAAAATAAAATAAAAAAATAAAATAAAATAAATAAAAAAGAAAAGAAAAAATACATGGAAAAAACAATAAGAAAGATAAGAATATATTTGACACTATTCATTTTTTTAAAATATATCTATTAATGGGCACCTGGCTGGCTCAGTCAGTAGAACATGTGACTCTCAATCTCGAGCCCCACATTGGGTATGGAACTTACTTAAAAAAAATAAAATCTAGGGGCACCTGGGTGGTTCAGTAGGTTAAGGGTCCAGCTCTTGGTTTCAGCTCAGGTCATCATCTCAGGGTAACGAGACTGAGCCCCACATTGGGCTCTGCTTATCCGTCTCTCTCTGCCCCTCCCCCTGCACGCTTGCTCTGTCTCTCAAATAAATAAATAAAACCTTAAAAAA
This sequence comes from Mirounga leonina, assembly GCF_011800145.1. NCBI lineage: Eukaryota > Metazoa > Chordata > Mammalia > Carnivora > Phocidae > Mirounga > Mirounga leonina. Next base: position 8,570,267 of record NW_023270433.1, read on the forward strand.
AAAAGACTCTCGGGGCGCCTGGGTGGCTCAGTCGTTAAGCGTCTGCCTTCGGCTCAGGTCATGATCCCAGGGTCCTGGGATCGAGCCCCGCATCGGGCTCCCTACTCAGTGGAGAGCCTGCTTCTCCCTCTCCCACTCCCCCTGCTTGTGTTCTCTCTCTCGCTGTGTCTCTCTCTGTCAGATAAATAAATAAAATCTTAAAAAAAAAAAAAAAAGACTCTCCCTCTCCCCCTCCCCTGCTCAAGTAAATAAAAAAAATTTTTTTAAATAAACTCTTCTAAAAATAAATAAAATCTTAAAACTTTAATATTTTATTTTATTTTTATTTTTTTAAGATTTTTAAATTTTGCGTCTGCCTTTAGCTCAGGTCATGATCTCAGGGTCCTGGGATCGAGTCCCGCATCAGGCTCCCTACTCCTTGGGAGCCTGCTTCTCCCTCTGCCTTTCTCTCTCGCTCTGTCTCTCATGAATAAAAAAAAAAGATTTTTAAATTTTTATTTATTTGACAGAGAGAGAGACAGCCAGAGAGGGAACACAAGCAGGGGCAGTGGGAGAGGGAGAAGCAGGCTCCCCTCTAAGCAAGGAGCCCAATGTGGGGCTCGATCCCAGAACCCTGGGATCATGACCTGAGCTGAAGGCAGACGCTTAACGACTGAGCCACCCAGGCGCCCCTACTCTAATTTTTTAAATAATAAAAATAAAAATATATCTAAGTTCCTGCTCTTATAGAGCTTACACTGTAGTGGAAGAGGCAGACAAAAACAAACCAATAATTTATAATATGTCGGTCCTAAAAAAAAAAATGTAAGGGAAGGGGGATAAAGGAAGCTGTGTGCATGTGCATGTGTGTGTTATTTTATATGGGGTTAAAGAGGCCTCACTGATTTAATGATATTTGAAAAAGGCCTGAAGATCCTGAAGGAGTGAACCAGGTGGGATAAGGTAGTTCTAGGCAGTGGGAATAGCAAGTAAAAACATCTTTTATATAATTTTTTATGTAGAAAATCCAAAAAATATACATCATTAGAACTAACAAGAATATTTGCCAGGGTTGCCAGATACAAGATAAATATTCAAAAACTGCTGGGGCTTCTATGCAATAGCAGCAACCAATTAGGACACAGAGTGTGAAAAAGAAAAAGATTTCAGGGGCGCCTGGGTGGCTCAGATGGTTAAGCATCTGCCTTCGGCTCAGGTCATGATCTCAGGGTCCTGGGATCGAGTCCCGCATCGGGCTCCCTGCTCCTTGGGAGCCTGCTTCTCCCTCTGCCTTTCTCTCTCGCTCTGTCTCTCATGAATAAAAAAAAAAAAAAAGAAAAGAAAAGAAAAAGAAAAAGATTTCATTTACAATGGCAACAAAACCAACATAACTATGACTAAATGTAACAGAAGACACACAAGATCTATGTAAAAATGAATTATATATCTTTACTGATCTAATAAAACTGAATCTAATAACATCTAAAAATAATATCTAAATAAATCATTTATGTTTATCAGTGGAAAGGCTCAGTGTTGTAAAGATAGTGAGCCTCCACATATTAATATAGAAATTAAATGGAGGGCACCTGGGTGGCTCAGTTGGTTAAGCGTCTGCCTTCGGCTCAGGTCATGATCCCAGGGTCCTGGAATCGAGTCCCACGTCGGGCTCCTTGCTCAGTGGGGAGCCTGCTTCTCCCTCTCCCTCTGCTGCTCCCCCTGCTTGTGCTCTCTCTGTCTGTCAAATAAATAAGAAATCTTAAAAAAAAAAAAGAAAGAAATTAAGTGGAATTCCAACCAAGGGCACAGCAAGGCTTTCTGACGAAACTTGGTAAACTAATCTTAAAATTTGTATGACAATAAGGGCCAAGAATACCTGAGACAATTTTGAAGAGGAACAAGAGGATAGGGAGATACTTAGCCCTACTCTATTAGGGTGATAGGAGCTGAAACAAACCTCAACATCTTTATGACTCAAACATGATAAAAGTTTATTTCTGGCTTTATAAATCCAAAATGGATGTTCCTGATCAGTGGGCATCTCTCCCTCAAGCAGCAAGTTGTAGACCCAGTCTTCTTCCATTTCTGGTTCCCATCTTTCAAGGTCACCATGCACGCTCGCATCAAGCTGGTGGAAAAGGAAAGAGAATGAAGGATCACGAATGGAAGTTTTTGTAAGCAATGCCTCGAAATGGTGTACGTTGTTTCCATTCACATCACTGGCCAGAACTCACTCATGTGGCCACACCTACTGCCAGGGAGGCTGTGAGACAGAGCCCAGCTGTGGTCCCCAAAACAAGAGGAAATAGGTATGGTGAAAAGCTAGCCAGTCTCTGTCATACTTGCCATATGTCCAGATTTCTTATACAGATATTATCATCTAAACTGTGTGGAGTGGCACAGGGATAAACAAATAGATCAATAGAACAGGAAACATAGCCCAGAAACTGAATTACACAAGTATTGGAAGTCCCTATATGATGGGGATAGCTTCACAATTCAGGGCGGAAGTGCTGAACCATGTAATGTACGGTACTGGGACAACTGGCCATCTCTATGGGAGTCAATGTAAAATAATATGTATGGAAGGCCATACACAAAAACCTAGATGACTTGAGGTCCTAAATGTAAGAGAGCAAAGACTTTAAAATAATTAGAAGAAAGTATCAGAGAATATCTTATGGTTTTGTTTAGGGAAAGATTTCTTGAACATGGGAAAGACAGAGAGAAAGAAGGGAGGAAACACCAACCGTGGAGGAAAAGACTGATACATTTGACTCTCCTTTCTGCCTCATTGTTTTGTCTATTACTGTGCCCAAACCACTGTAAAGAAAGATGTCCTCAATGAAAAAATTTTTTAAATCACAAGAGGAAACATTCCCAAAGTAGAAAACTGTAAAGGATTACTATTCAGGTTACATAACGAACTTCAATAAGATAAAGGCATACAACCAGCAGAAGAGTGGATAAAGGATATGAATAACTAATACGCAAAGGAAAAAATGGAATTTCCTATGAAAAATGAAAAGATGCCCAACTTCACTCATAATTATGGAAACACACACACACACACACACACAAAGGTCAACAATAAGATACCAGATCACATCAATGAAATGGGCAAAAATTTAAAAGTCTGGCAGTACCAAGTATTCTTAGTAAAGATGTGGAGAAATGAAGACTCTTGCACATTGTTGGTGGGAGACAAATTAGTGCAAATACTTTGGAGAGCAATTTGGAAATATAGCTTGACAATATACACATCCTGGGACCCAGCAATTCCTCCCCTTAGTATATGCCCCAGAAACATTTTGCTCCTAGACACAATGAGACATGCTGGAGGATACTCATTGGAGGATTATCTACAGGTGCAACAAAATTAAGAAACAATCTGTTTGTCTACCAATAGCAGAGTAAATAAAGTATGGTGTTTTTGTGCAATGGGCTATTCTTCTTCAGGTAAAATGAATGAACCTGGGCTACATGTAACAGCACGAACAAATCTTGGGAAAATAATGTTGAAAGCAAGTTGAGAATGATCCTGTTCATGTAAATATGAACAATGGCAGGTAACAGCTCATTTAAAAATTAAAAATATACAAAATAATACTATATTTTTATGGATAGCTACATAGGGAACATACAAAAATGTGGATGGGCAGGACACACACCAACTTAGTTACGTATGAGTTAGTGCCAGTGAAGAGAGTAATGAAAAAGAATTAGGATGAGAGCAAAATCAGATAGAAGTAATATGGCAAAATGTTCATGGCTGCTAAATATGGGTGATGAGCAGAAAGGTTTTATTATATTATCCCCTATTCTTCCATATGTGTGAAATATTTTAAAATTTTATTTTTAAAAAATATTTATTTATTTGACAGAGAAAGAGATAGCGAGAGCAGGAACACAAGCAGGGGGAGTGGGAGAGGGAGAAGCAGGCTTCCCTCAGAGCAGGGAGCCCGATGCGGGGCTCGATCCCAGGACCCTGGGATCATGACCCGAGCCGAAGGCAGACGCTTAACGACTGAGCCATGCAGGCGCCCTATGTTTAAAATTTGAATAAAATAATTTCTAAAAATCTTAGGGAAGGATTCTGGTTGGTCTCTCCTTGATCAGTCGCCCGTTTACGAAGCAATCAACTGGAAGAAAATTGCAGTTCTGGGTATAGCTATATATACGCAGAATTCTGGGGATGCAGATAGTGTCTTTGAGAAGGAAGAGAAGTAGCACAGGCAATACCAAAGATGCCTACGCTGTGCTGGTCCCCGGGGCATAAGCAGCCAGGATATCTGGGATATTAACCCAGGAACAGATTAGAATCCCCAAGGAGCTTCTTTCAGGAATCAAACCCAAACCTGCTGAGTCAGAATTTCCCAGGCATTCACATTTCCAAAAAGCCTGCCAGTTGGTTCTGATGGGAAATCTTAAAGAATAATCATCTAAGGCCTTGGGTTCAAACCACAGGGTTGCATCCCTGACTCAGGTGAGCAGGGCCCAAGCTTTTACCCACCTAACATGTGCCTGGGTAGGGACTCCTTCAGTTTGAGAGACAGCCTGTGGACAAAGGAGAGGACACACATAGGTAGACTAGTTTCTAGGAACGCCCCATTTCCAGACTTCATCCAGACTTCATCCTCCAACAATACCCTTGACCTTAACCACCCACCCTGGTTCCTCTGGAATTTGGCAATAGGAGGTTCATTGGGGAGAGAGGAACTTGAGCTCCCCCTAGAGCCCAAAAGTGTTAATGTTGGTGATTCTCCAAAGCTCTTCTGCGTGGTTAAAAATAACAATAAGTAAAACAATGGCTTCCAGGGCAATTACTAAATGCCAGACACTGTGCAGAAATGAAGTGCCTAAAGTCCCTAAACTAAGGGGTGGCAAATTCGGGATTCGAACCCAGGTCTGTCAGACTCCCAGAACTGTAGCATGGGGAATCTTGAGTCATTAAAGATCCTCCACAGTGTGGCACAGTGTGGCAGCAACCAGCCTCCTCTCCTTACGCCTGCCCGCAGTGACACCCTAGAGTCTAATCTTCTCCAAGTACACGGAGCATCACGTGGTGGCTGTGATGCTGTTGATGCCCTCATGCCCTTCTTATTGTTGCCTTCCTGCCTGGTGTCCCCTGAGTATCCTTCCTACCAAAACATCTATGTGGCAAGTCCTAATTGTTCTTCAGGGCTCTGCAGAATGTATAACGTTGGTTGCTTACCTGTCTCCCCCATTCCGCCGTGCACTCCCAAGAGCGGGCATCGACTTACTCATCTCTGTGCCCCCAGCTGATGAGCGGAGTGAGGGGGTGAGCGAATACACGAATGAGTGAACGAATGAATGGTATTGGCGATGACAAGCAAATGGCAGCAGTGGCAGAGGGGGATGCGTGCCTGTAACCATAGTAACGATGATGTTGCTGTGTGAGAGTGCTAGAGGTTGGTAACCATGGCAACACTGACAGCGAGGCCTGTTTGGACAGTACTAGCTCCGTCCACTGCCTGTCCATGCCAAGCCTGACCTGCTCAGGGGCCAAACAGGGTGATGCACGCAAGCAGCGACTGTTATCCTGCTCCCAAGACCCCCCGCCCCTCCCCAGGGCTGAATTTCACAGCGGTCGCATCCTCTTTCTGAGTGGCCCATGAGACTCCTGGAAAACCGTGTTGGGGACGAGGGGGTACAGTCTGCCTGGATGTGTGGATATGTGCGCAGGCAAGAGGCAGCTGGATGGGCAAATGTGTAGGGTGTAGCTTGCGCTCAGGCTAGTCTTGTTCTCAGGGGAAGGGTCTGCAGCAAGTGTATTAGGGGAAGAGGGACAGCCCCCTATAGGAGTGGGGGGCAGCGCCAGAGGCGTGGGGGCGGCGTGTAGGGAGGGAGGGCACCAGTCCCTCGCGAGTGTGGCCGCAGGGCGCTGTTTCTGGGAGGGGCGACGCGGTGCGTGTGCGTGTGCGCGTGCGCGCGCGCTGGAGCTCTGTCGTGGGGGGCGGGGTTCCGGGGCTGCGGGGCGGGGACCCTTGGCCGCACCGCCTGCGCGGCTGGGGGTGGGGGGTGCTCCGCCCCATCCATCACCCCGAGCGCAGCGAGCAAGGCGGATATCACTGTGTCACGGGCGACTCCGCTCGCAGATCTTATCCTCTTCATTTCCGCCTGAGCCCAGCCCGCCCGCGCCGGCTCCCTGAAGGCTCCATCCATCATGGGGGAACGCGGGGGGCTGCACGGGGTGTGGGGGGGCCTCTCAGACGGCGCGGAGAGGGAGGGGCGGCAGGAACCAGAAGCACCGTCCGACACCGGAGGAAGGACAAGTGGGGGCTGGGGGGACCTCTGAGTCCGCGCTTTCACGGGGAGGAGGGGACGCTGTCTGCCCCGGAGCGGACGAGGGACAAGGAGCCAGCCGGGGCCCTAGCCGGGGACACTCGGCAGGTTGCTGGGGTCCGGACCCCTGGGTGCCTGGCCTCTCTCTCCCACGCTGAGGGGCAGCGTGGGGAGCGGGGAGCGTGACTGCATCCCAGGCCTGGGGAGGGGGTGCTGAGCGCGGGGCCCGCACCTGGAGCCTGCGGGGCGACCCGGGGCCCGGGCCGCGCGGGCGGGGGCGGGCTCCCCGAAGAGAGGCCTTATTTCATTTCCCCGCGCTGCTGAGGTTTCTGCGCAGTGTCTCTCTCACCTCTTTAAATTTTACGGCGCTTGGCTTGTGGCCGCCGGGCCCCGCTCCGGGGAGGAAGCGGGTGCTGGGTCTGGGAGCCTGCCCGGGCCGAGAGGTGGCCCCAGCAGGCAGGGCGCGGGTCAGGCCCGGGGCGCCCAGACTCTGCAGGGGCGCCCGGCCTGCGACCCCCCTGTGGTTCCCCGGGACCTTCCAGGAAGGGGGTCTGGGCTGTCCTGGCCCAAAGGGCGGGGTTTGCCGAGGAGCGCCTCAGGCCTGGCCTCGTTCCCTTTTCCAGACTCCTGGGCTCGCTGCACCTCCCTCCTCCTCCTCCCGGAGTGTTGGGGGTGGGGGGTGTGGTGGTGGGGACTGCTGGAAGAGGGAATAAGAGGAGCAAAAATAGATACCAGCCTTGGGGCCCCAGTCGCGTTGCCAAATCCACCCCCCACTCCCCGCCAGATTCCCCTGGAAGCAGGATGGTGCCCCCAAGTCCAGAAGCAGGGTCAAGTACACAAACTTCTGGTCGCTGAGGGCCAGGCCCAACACCTGCTTGGAGACGAGGTTGGGGGCTGGAGATGAAGGGAGGAGAGTGAAGAGGCCACTGGCCCCCACAGGGTTCCCTCAGGAGCCCGAGAAGACTCCCTGCCAGGGTCAGTCTGAGGGAGGGGAAGGAGTGTGGCCCTGCTTGCGGGGTCGGGGGGGGGGTGAGGGAGAAGAGGGGAGCAGGAACAGCGGATGACTGTGAACAAGAGAGGGGGTGTGAGGGAGAGAGAAGGGTGAGCAGGATGTGTGAGGAGGTGGAGTCTCTGCGGATCCCATTAAGTGGAGGAGACACTGCCCATAGAAACAGCCAATTCAGGGAGAGTTGCGATTTGCACACAGTTCTGTCTGACTCCAGAGCCACCTTTCTTAGATTTGCAGTCATCACCTTGACTTCTCAACAATTCACTCCTTATTAATAGAGCCCCAGTCTGCACCACCAAACAGCCACCCACACAACTGTGACAAGTACATAACCAGAAGGAAACAAGGCACAAAACAGAAATTTGGCTCCACTGGCCTGGGAGACACCAGCTGCCCAGGATGCCCCTTGCAGGGCCTGGGGGACACCAGGACTGGTGCAGTTCAGAGCAGGGTGGGGGGAGGGGGGCTGTGGGGGCAGAACTGCAGCTGGAACTACCCCCCTGGTGGCTAAAGTCTGCTGGAAGCTTCCAGGCTGAAGAAGGCTCTGAGACATTTTTTTTTCCTCCATTGACCTGGAGAGGAAATGTCCTGGATATCACACTCTAGGGAGCTCAACCACCAGCATCTTTATGAGGAAAATCGGTCACCTCCCCGTGACCCAGCCAAGGACTGATATGGCCGCCCCTCCCCTATTCCCACCCCTGCTCCTGCATTCCGTTGGTCTCCTGGTTAATGCTCCCATCTTTTTCACGCTCCTCACGTACAATCTCTCACCACATCCCATTGATTTACCCTTCTAAACATCTCTCAGCTCTGTCCCCTTCTCTCTCATCCCTGCCACTACATCGTCCCCAGCTCCTATCCATCCTCCATACTGTGATGACAGTTGGGCCATGTCATACCCTCGTAAAACTCTTTAAGGGCTGCCTGTTGCTCCCAGGATAAAGCCAGAGTTCTCAGCATCCCGTTCAAGGTCTTCAAGCTCTGGCCTGACTCCCCTCTGCGGCCACCTTTCCTGCTTTCCTTGCCTGGCTTTCCTAAAGTCACATTGATCTTGCCTGCTTCTGAACCCATTGCATGTGATTTCCTCTGCCTGCCGGGTGTCCTTCCATCCTTTCTCTACAGGACTGGATTCTCGTCACCCTTTGAGGCCCGGCTCACATGCATCCTTCTGCTCAGGGAAGCCTTCCTGGAGAGAAAGCCTTTTCTGTACTCTCCTGACCTCTGTGCTCCCTTGTCCCCTGGCTGTTAGGGCATGTCTGGCTCTTGTGCTAGACTGATTGCTCACTGAGGGCAGGAGTCCTCATTTATCACAGGAGCCCGAGTACCTGGCGGAAGATGCATGAAGGATTGCTGTTGAACGAGAAAAGGGAACCTGGTATTGTTGGGGACCTAATACCAGGCTGCCCCCAACCTGTTTCTAGACTTGCTTGGACCTGGGGCCCTGAGGCCCCCCTAACTGGGGTGTGGGTGAGGAGAAAGGGGCTGGTGAGTAGCTTGTTTGAACATTACCACTTCACACAAATTTTCTTTCCTCTGAGCTTCCCTCACACTGCCCCTCAAGGCTGCAGAAGACCTACCTGTAATGAGGTCTCAAGATTCAGAAACGTTCACTCACGGCCTGTGGCTTTTGCATCTCATAGGATGACTGGTTGTCATGGCAACCTGAGCGCAGGAAGTGCCTGCTGGCTCCCTTCCCAGGGTGGGAGCAGCCGACTGAGTGCCCTGTACAAGGCGCTGGTTGAGCCAGTCTGAGATGGTGCTGGATGACTGGGGCCTGCCCACTCTGAGCCACACGGGGTCTCCTCATTCTTTCCCCAGCAGAAGCTGGGCAGCTCACCCCAGAGTGTTGGCCTGGGCCTGCACCACATGCTCCAGGGCGGCAACCCTGTAAATATGTTTGTTTTCCTTTGGGGACCAGCAACCCTCTGGTCAAATACTCATGCTTGGGAGTCAGACAGAATCCCTTCTAGCCTTGCCTCTGCCACTGGCTGGCTGTGTAGTCTTGAGCAAGGCATTTAATGTTCTGAGCCTCAGTTTCCTCATCTATAAAATGGGGGTAATAGCATCATGGGATTTCTTTTGGCCAGATGGTGAACTAGTGCTCTGAAAGGCCCTCCCGCTAAAATTCAACTAGATTCTGCATGAATTACTAAAACAAAACAAAACAGATAAACTAGCACTTTTAATGCATTGCTGGGTTTGTTGGAAAGTAAGGGAAATCTCTCCTAAATACCCTCTGCCGAGAAAAGCACAAGACAATGGGGAACTGAAACTAAAGCATTGGAGTGGTGAATAACAGGTTAACAGGAAAATTAAGCTGAATGTTGAAATAAGTGCTGTGATAGGCAAATTAAGTCAAGGGCAGAAGCAAGGTGAGAAAACAGCATGAGACCTCTGCATTGAGCCAGGGTCTCTTAAAGGTGGTTGAAGTAGCTCCAGGTTAATAGCAGCCCCTGACTCCCGGCAGAAACAAGCGCATCTCAGGAGGAAGGCGCCTGCAACGTAGGCCCCCAGGATTCTCACAGATTAAAATCAACAAAACATGGGGCACCTGGGTGGCTCAGTCAATTAAGCATCTGACTCTTGGTTTCTGCTCTGATCATGGTCTCAGGGTCTTGAGATCAAGCCCCACATCTGGCTCTGCGCTGAGCTTGCAGCCTGCTTAAAATTCTCTCTCCCTCTTCCTCTACCCCTCCTACCCCTTGCCACACCCCCTCCCCTGCTCACATGTGTGCTCTCTCTCTCTCTAAAAATATTTAAATTAAATTAACAAAACATGAGCTCACAATTCGTGATTACCAAACTGCAAGGAAACAAGCCACTATGAGTAAGAGTCAGCAATATAATAAACACTATACTTAGATACCTTTCCCAAATATTTTGGCTATTGGAATTACTAAATACAGAATATAAAACAATCATGTATAAAATATTCAAAGAAATTCAAGATAGGGGCACCTGGGTGGCTCAGTCGTTAAGCGTCAGCCTTCAGCTCAGCTCATGATCCCAGAGTCCTGGGATCGAGCCCCGCATCAGGCTCCCTGCTCAGTGGGAAGCGTGCTTCTCCCTCTCCCACTCCCCCTGCTTGTGTTCCCTCTCTTGCTGTGTCTCTCTCTGTCAAATAAATAAAACCTTAAAAAAAAAAAAAGAAATTCAAGATGGAGTGCAAAACAATTATTGACCTAAGACTTGGGTACTCATATCTTTTGAAAATGAGAACAAAATAAAACCTGAGGGAATTCAGCACTGTTAGACTTTCAGTAAAGGAAAGGGAAAAATGATCTCAAAAGAAAAGGAAATGGAGGGTGCCTGGCCCGCTCAGTCAGAAGAGCATGTGACTCTTGATCTCAGGGTCGTGAGTTCAAACCCCACATTGGATGTAGAGATTACTTAAATAAATAATTTTAAAAAAAAGAAAGAAGAAATGGAGAGTAAAGAAGGGATAAACACGTAGGTGAATCTAAATAAAAAATGTATGAAATAGTATCAATAGTAATAATAGTGTCTATTTTGTGGGCAAAACTCAAATACTGGACATCAGTTATATACAGTTTGGAGAGGTAATTGGAGTTAATGTGGTTGAAGATCCTTGAATTATTTGGGTGGTGATGGAATAAGATAATTATTAACTGTAGACTTTTTTAAGATTGAAAGATATAATTTTAAGGGCAATTACTAAAAGAATAGAAAAGGAGTATGCATTTACCAACTGTAGAGGAAAAGAAATGGAAGAAAGGGGGAAACCCCTCAATTTTTAAAAAAGTAAGAAAAGAGAAAGGAGAACTGTGGAAAAGATGGTAGGTCAAAAAGCAGCACAAAATTAGATAGCAGATACAAGTCCAAAATTTATCCCTAATCTTAAAAAAGTGCAAATGTGCTAAATTCTCTAGTTAAAAGACTAGAGATTATCAGAAATATTTTTTATCTTTTAAAGTTTATTTATTTATTTATTTTAAAGTAATCTCTACACCCAGCATGGGGCTCAAACTCATGACCCCCAGATCAACAGTTGCATGCTCTTCTCACTGAGCCAGCCAGACGCCCCCACATATAATATTTTTTAAAACCAGCCATATGTGGTCTACAAGACCCACTCCTAAAACGTAAGGACACTGAAAGGCTGAAAATAAAGTTATACATTATGATACATCAGAAAAATATCAACCAAAAGAAAGTTGGAGTGGCTTTAGTATCAAAAAAATAGAGATTAAGTTAAATATTATTATAAGAGATAAAGACAATAAAGGTTTTAGTGCATCTGGAGAATAAAACAATTGAATGAATAAAACAGCCTCAAAATATACAAAGCAAGAATGGAAGAACTACAGAGAAAAATTGATAAATCTGTAATTATTATGAAAGATTTCAACATATCTCTTGCAATTGTTGATATGTCAAACAAAGAAAAAAATTAAGATATAGAGGATTTAAACTACACAATTAAAAAACCTGAGCAAGTGGCTGTAGATAAAATCCTAAATCCAACAATTAGAGAATACATATGTTTTCATGCACACATGGGAAATTTGTAAGAAGTGATCATATTAGAATATAATGCAATTCTCAACAAATTATAATAACTGGTATCATACAAATCATGTTTCCATAACCTATGATGCAAGTAGGTTAAAAGTCAATGATAAAACGATGAGTGAAAAAAATTTCCATATGTTGGTAAATTAGAAAAAAAATCACACCAGAAATTTTTTTTAAAAGATTTTATTTATTTATTTGAGAGAGAGAGAGTGAGAGACAGAGAGCATGAGAGGGAGGAGGGTCAGAGGGAGAAGCAGACTCCCCGCTGAGCAGGGAGCCCGATGCGGGACTCGATCCAGGGACTCCAGGATCATGACCTGAGCCGAAGGCAGTCGCTTAACCAACTGAGCCACCCAGGCGCCCCACACCAGAAATTTTTAAAGTACTTAGAACCGAATGAAAAAATTACATATCCAAACTTGTGGAATGCAGCAAAAGTGGTAGCTTGAGGGAAATATAGCGTCTAAAATACTTATATTGGGGGGGGAAAGGTTGACCATGAGTTAAGCATCCATCCCACAAAATTAGGAAAAGAACAACAGAATTTGGTGAAAATAGAAGAAAGGATACCATAAATTAATAAATTAGAAAAATAAAGATACATACTCAACAAGGACAAAATTGGTTCTTTGAAAGATGAATAAACCAGATAAATATTGGCAAAATTTAAAAAGTAAAAAGACACGGGAATAAATCAATAATATTAAGAGTGAGAAAGGAAATATTGCTACAGATAGAACAGAGAATACAAAGATAAAAATGAGGGTCACCTGGCTGGCTCAGTCAGAAGAGCATGTGATTCTTGATCTTAGGGTTGTGAGTTTGCGTCCCACATGGGGTGTGGAGATTGCTTAAATAAAACTTTTTTAAAATAAAGATAAAAAAGAGAATGTCCTATACAGCTTTTTATTAATAAATTTTAAAACAGGCAAAGTGCACAAATTCCTTGAAACACATGCCTAATCAAAACTGACTCAAGAAGAAATTAAAATCTTGAATAGTCACATTATTATCATACATAATTGAATATACAGCTAAAATAGTTCCACATAGAAAATATCAAGCCCAAATGATTCCACACATCCTAAGAACAGATATTACAATTTTATACAAACTCATCCAGAGGATAAAAAAGAGGAAGCACTCCTCACCTCACTTTGAGAAACCAGTCTAACTTGAATACCCAAACCAGGACAACCTCATGTGCCTACAAACAAAAATCAAGAAAGAATAGGAGAAAACTGAATCCCACAAAATATTTAAAATCATGGCCAAACGGGCTTTATGCCATGAGTGTAAGGGTAGTTTGACATGAATATATAATATATATATGAATATAATACTAGTATCATTAATATATATCATAATACCATATATAATAATTATATATCTATTTTATATTACATATTAGAGTATCATGTATTATATGTTATGATTAGAAAGAAATGAAACTATCATTTCCAGATATGATTATCTACTTTAAAAAACCAAAATAATATACTGAGAGACTATTAGAATTAATAAGAGCTTATCAAGATGGCAGAATATATGATAATATTTAAAACTAAATTGCCTTTCTCTATGCTTGCTTATAAAACGATTCAGAAAAAGACAACATTTAGGTAAGTGACAGAAAAAAAGGACTCTAAAACTAAAGCTAATAAGAGGTGTATAGGACCTGATACACAGAAAATCCTACAACTGTGTTGAACGATATTAAAGAAGACCTAAATAAACAGGGAAGTGGATCTTGTTCAAAGAGGGAAAGACTCATCATCCGTATTTTATCAATTCTCCCCTTATTGATCTATAGAAGGATTATAAATCTGATCAAAATCCCAACAAGACATTGAAAAGTACTTTACAAGCTGATTCTAAAATCTATGTGGAAGAACAAAAGGCCAAGAACTAGCATACAATCCCGAAGAAGAAATGGTGGTAAAACATGCCCTAAATGCCAAGAAGACTTACATAAAGTATTCATACTTATGACAGTGTGGTACTGGCATGGGATTAGCCCAACAGACCAATGCGACAGTAGTAAATGCTCACATGCATGAAAACCTGACATACGATAGAACCAGCTCTTCAGACCACTGGGTAAGGATTAACTGTTCAATGCAAGATGCCTGAATAATTGGTTATCCATATGAAAAATATGAAATTGGATCTTTATCTCACCTGTACCCCAGAATAAATTATTTTTTTAAGATTTAAAAAATTTTTTTTTCTTAAAGCTTTTATTTATTTGAGAGAGAGAGTGAGCAAGAGAGAGAGAAAGAAGGAGCAGGGGGAAGAGGGGGAGGCAGATTCCCTGCTGAGCAGGGAGCCCAATATAGGGCTCTATTCTGGGAGTCTGGGACCATGACCTGAGCAGAAGGCAGACACTTACTGACTGAGCCACCCAGGCACCCCAATAAATTATTTTTTTAAGATTTTATTTTTAAGTAATCTCTACACACGTGTGGCTTGTACTCACAACCCTGAGATCAAGAGTCACACGTTCTATCAACTGAGCCAGCCAGGCACACTCCCCCCCAAAATAAATTCTTAATGGATTAAAAATTTTAAATGTGAAAGTGAAAACTTTAAAATTTAAGAAGAAATATATAAGAGAATATCTTTATGACTTGGGTAGGGAAGGATTTCGTAAATAAGACCAAAAAAAAAAATCAAACCCTAAAATGTATAATAAATTAGTCTACATTAAAATGAAGAACTTCTATTTCACAAACTGGAAGAAATTACTTACAACACATATAATTAGCAAAGGATGTGTATCCAGAATATATTTAAAAAACAAAAACAAAAACTAACAACCCTAGAAGTAAATAAGAAAAAGACAAATAACCCAAAAGAAAATTGAGCAAAAGACATAAATAAGCATTTCCCAGAAGAGGAAATGCCAATGGAGAATATACAAATGAAAAGATGCTCAATCTCATTAACAGTAAGGTAGTAAGTAGCAAATTCAAATCACTTGGGGCAGGTCAAAATTGGTAAGTGCTGTCAAGGATAGGGAGCAACAGGAACTCTTATTCAATGCTGGTGGGAAGGTGAATAGTAAAATCACTTTGGAAAACGGTGACTTTGTCTTATAAAGCTGACTCTGTGCGTATCCCGACAACCCAGCCACACCCCTACCAGCTTATGTTCTGGAAAGACTCTGTCGGGCATGTGTGCATTAGGGGCCTTGTAGCTGGATGCTCATTGCAGCATTGTTCATTCTAGTAAAAAGCTGGAAAAACCCAAATATCTGCAACAGGAGAATTAATAAATAAATGGCATGTTATACTGGAAAAAACAGTGGCTACATGCAACACTGTGGATGAATGCTGGCAATGATACTGATTTTTTTTTTTTTAAGATTTTATTTATTTGACAGAGAGAGCACAAGCAGAGGGAGAAGCAGGCTCCCTGCTAAGCAAGGAGCCCAATGTGGGACTCGGTCCTGGGATCATGACCCGGGCCGAGGGCAGCCGTTTAACCGACTGAGCTACCCAGGCATCCCAATAATACTGATTTTTAAAAGGGAACTAGTAGAAGGCTATGCATAGTACTATATCTCTTGTAAAAAGCTCAAAAAGAAGCAATATTGAATGATATATAATTTGGGGGATTAGGATTTTTAAAAAAGATTTATTTGTTTGAGAGGGCAGGGGGAGCAAGTGTGAGCAAGGGGAGGGGCAGAGGGAGAGGGAGAGAGAATCCTCAAACCAACTCCCTGTTGAGCTCGGAGCCCCACGTGGGACTGGATGCCAGGACCCTGAGATCATGATCTGAGCTGAAATCAAGAATCCGATGCTCAACCAACTGAGCCACCTAGGCACCCCTAGGATTTTTTTTTTTTTAAGCAAAGCAGTAATAAACACAAAATACAAGATAGTGGTTATCTTCAGGAGTGAGGTAGGGGAAGGGATGGGATGGAATACAGAGGAAGATTCAGTGATTTTGGTAATGTTCTAGTTCTTATCTTTGGTCATGTTCATAGGTGTTCATCTTGTGCAGCATAACTTTTATGACTCATATATTTGCTTCGTGTATGTATCAAATAGAACGTAATGAAAATAAAAACGAATCCTATTTATATGCCTTTTTAAAAAACAAGAAATGGGGCGCCTGGGTGGCTCAATCAGTTAAGCGGCTGCCTTCGGCTCAGGTCATGATTCTGGGGTCCTAGGATTGAACCCCGCATCGGGCTCCCTGCTCAGCAGGGAGTCTGTTTCTCCCTCTCCCTCTACTGCTCCCCCTGCTTGTGCTCTCTCGCTCTCTGTCAAATAAATAAATAAAATCTTTTAAAAAATAAATAAAAAATAAAAAACAAGAAATAACCAAAAAAGAAAGACAGCAAAATAAAAGCCTGGACAAAGATAAAGATAATAGGGCAAAGGCAAACAAAACACGACGTGGGAATGCCAACATTGCCATCCAAGTAGAATTCAAGTCTAAAAGCATTACACGGGACAAAGAGGAACGTTATTTAATGAAGGAAGACACATTCCCTAGGAGGATAGAACAATCATAAACAGTCTATACCTATAATAAGGCAAAAAATCCAGGAAAAATGCAATCACAGGAGCTTGTCAGACTCCTCCTCCTGCACGGTGATCGGAGAGTCCTCCCCACGAGGGTACTGCTGGCTGGGCCCCCTCCTGAGCACTGCCCTGGCTTTAGGGGAGTCACCACTGGGACAGGGGCCCACCTTCTCCAGTGATTTGGAAAGGGCTCAGAGAGTGTGGCCAGGCTCCCGGGGGTCCCAGTCTGGCCTTGTCTAGTCTCCCAGCCCCAGTTCCCGCACCTGCTCCTAGATCCAGCCTCCCCCAGTGGATGAGCTCTTGTTCATCCTCACCTGTGTGCTCTTTATCGACGTTCTAAGTTTCTAATCGACGGGATTTCTTCTAGGGCTCTTCTGGCGGTGGGTGGGGGGAGGGGGATGGGGTGGGGATGGGGGGGTTCTAGTGTGTGAAAATGAACCCATTCTCCTCCCTCCCCCTTCCCATGTTCCCATCTGTGCCTACTGGCTGTGTGAACTTGGCAAGCCGCTAACCACCCGGAACTCTGCCTTCCCCTCTAAACAGCGTAAGGCAATGAGATGTCAGAGCCACAGGCCGTGCCCGCAGTAGGGCTGGGTGGGTGCAGGGGAGGGACGGTGGCTTTCTCCCTTTCTCCCTGCTTCTCTTGTCCTGAGAAGCCGACTTGCGGGCCGTGCCTGGGACGCAGCTTAGGATGGGCCGCACCCCTCCGCCTTGCCTTTAAAGTCTCGCTCCAGTTCCCCTGGGAAGAGGCCTGCCTCATTCGTCCCTGGGGCCATTCCAACTCACTCCTTGGCCTGCAGCCTAGTCTGGTGAAGCCCGCTCAGAAGGGCAGAGTTGCAAAAAATTGGAAGCTTTTCCTGTCCGTCCCAGCCTTCCTTCTGGGCAGAGCTGCTTCTTTATACTAGTGACCCACTCTCAGGATCTGCCACTCACTGAACAAGCTCCTTTACCCCTCAGAGCCTCAGTGTTTTCACCTGTAGAATGGGGATAATAATTACACCTTGAGTGACAATGAAATGAGATCATGCCTAGAGGCGCTGGCCCGGCATAAGTACCCGCAAGGAGCAGCTATTATAACTGTCCTGGCCATCGCTGCCAGGACCGTATTTCTAGGTGTTGGCGGGGCATTTTACAAACCACAAGATCCTTTGCAGTGAGCTGACCTCTTCTAGAGCTGCCGCTTCCCTTTGCCTCACAGAGCATGAATGCAGTTTTCTGCCCTTCTCCAAAGCGCTCTGTTGCTGGACATTTTTGGGATGGATACAGCCTGATTATTTGCTCATTAGCAGCTCAGCACCAGTAATTCACTTTTTCTTTTTTTTTCTTTTTTTCTTTTTTAAAGATTTTATTTATTTATTTGAGAGAGAGAATGAGAGACAGAGAGCACGAGAGGGAAGAGGGCAGAGGGGGAAGCAGACTCCCCGCCGAGCAGGGAGCCCGATGTGGGACTCGATCCCAGGACTCCAGGATCATGACCTGAGCCGAAGGCAGTCGCTTAACCAACTGAGCCACCCAGGCGCCCCAGTAATTCACTTTTTCAATTGAGCTCTGTGGCTTATGGCGTACCCCACCGCCTGGCCCAAGTTCCATGCGTGGGGGAACCCAAGGGGACCCCACACCGGGCAGATGCTCACAGCCACAAGAGCTCTGATGGCAGGAACTGTTCTTGCAGCGACGGTATGTGTATTTTATGCCAACAACGATCGGTTTCATTTGTTCTCAGGAATCTCGGACAATATCCAGTTGAATGGAATCCGCAGGGGAAAAAATGCCCCCCCCCAACAATATCTCCTCTTAAATGCCAGCTCAAAATCTGTGTACATGTTAGGTAGAGTTCTCACAAACTGTATTTGTATAAACAAAGTGGGGTGATGTTGCAAAACTGGGGGTGGGGGAGGTCCAGGGGTCCTTATTGTGTCCTGTTGAGAATCATCTCAGCTATTCTTTTTGAGCACTGACTTTATGCCAGGAACTTGGAAATGTGATCTCATTTATTTGCCCAATAATTCTGTGAGATGGTATGGGTTTTAGTCGGGGCTCTTTGGTAGCAAGTGACAGAGACTTAACTCTAACTAGCTCAAGCAGTAAAGGGCTTTATTAGCCATTTATTTGTTAGTCTCTTGATGCCTCCGTAAACTGAAGCCTTGGTCTGTCTCCCTGTCTGGCTTCCCTTTTACCTGCAGTCCGTGAACTGGCCACGGTCTCTAGGGCTCCCCCCAGTGGTATGAAGCAGAGCTGCCAGCATCTCAGTTGCTTGTGATCCAAGAAGGTGCCCCAACATCATCCTTGGACCAGTCACAGGTAATGGAGTACTCCGGCCAGGAGGTCTAGGCCACAAGACTCAGGCTGACTGGCAGGGACATGCTCCCACTGCCCATGCCTCAAGCTGGCGTCTCAGGGAACACAGCTCCCAGAAGTTTCCCTGGCCTAAAAGTGTGGGGAGAAGCCTTGCAATTGCCAGTACCAAGGACAACCCCAAACACTCCCTCCAGGGCCCTTGGGCTCTCCTGGCTCAGTGTTCTGGGCTAAGAGTCAGCTTCTTGGGTAGGCAGACGTGAGGGGCACCCACAAATACTCTTAGCCACATTGGTTGAATGCCTGGGTTTGGCTGAACCCTGTGACCGGCTCACTTGCTCATGTGACCTTCATGATGGCCCTGTACTCACCACTCAGTTTATAAAGAAACCAAGGCTTGGGAGGGTTAAGTGACTTGTCCAAGGTTACATGGCCAGTGAAGAGCAGAGTCAGGACTGGAGTTTGATAACGCTGCATTGTACACTCCCCAAAGCTGGAAGAGGGGGCAGAGCACCCCCAAACCCCAGAGCCCTAGTGACTGAAATGATCAGAATGAAACCCTGACTCCCAGTCAGGGGCTTCCAACCGTGACTTGAATCCCCTGTTCTGGAAGCACCCATAGGGGCCTGTGTTCTATGGAGGTAGACCTGGATCTTGCCCAGTGAGGGAGCACCCCTCATGTCCCTGGGGAAGCTGAGGCTGCCCTGGGTCCTGTGCATGTGTGTGTGTGAGGGGGAAGGGGGTTCAGCAGTTCTGCACCCACCCTTGTGGTTTTCCTGCAGGGCTCAGGGAGGGCTGATTCCCCAGGAGCTAGGGCACTGATAATAACTAGTCTTTCTCTGGCTTTTAGCCTCTCTGAGCCTTAGTTTCCTCATCCATAAAATGGGGGTAATGACAGCACCTGCCTCACAGGTCAGTGTGAGGAGTCGGTGAGATGCGCACAGTGCAGCTGGGAGTGGCTACAGCAAGAAGAGGTTGATTTTTTTTTAAAGATTTTATTTATTTATTCATGAGAGATAGAGAGAGAGAGGCAGAGGCAGAGGGAGAAGCAGACTCCCCACGGAGCAGGGAGCCCGAACCGGGACTCGATCCCAGGACCCTGGGATCATGACCTGAGCCGAAGGCAGACGCTTAACCGACTGAGCCACCCAGGCGTCCCAAGAGGTTGATATTTTTACCCCCTTCCGCCTCTCCTTGTTTTCCTCCTCCTGTGTCTTTGTCACTGCCCCAGCTCTGTTCAAATCCCAGATCTGTCATTTCCTAGCTGTGTGGCCTCAGGCAGGTTGCTTGACATCTCTGAACCCATGTTGCTCTTCTGCAAGATGGGAATGCTCACACCTGCTTCTTAGGGTTGTGATGAAGAATGCACGACATCATCCCTGTAAAGCTCCCACACAGGGCCTGGCGCACAAAAGCCTCCGAGGAGGAAGAGGATTTCTTCCCTCTTTCTTTCTTTCTCTGGCCTTAATCTGAAGCCATCCCCGCATCACCACCCAGTCCAGCCGCTGCCTCGGCTCTCACCTGCCTGACTCCCGACCGCCACCTCGTGGCCTGACAGGTGACTGCATGTTCAGAACTGAAACTCAAACTAGCTCTGGTCTCCAGAATTGAGTAGCAAAATCCCCCCAGCTTTGTTAAGGGAGGCACTGCTCACAGAAAGGTCCTAGGTGTTCTGTAGCAGAGGAAAGATGCACGAGGGGCTGCCTACCATTGGGCCCATTCCAACTAGATTCTGTGCTGAGACCTTTCCGTGCATCACATTGTTACTGATTTGGCTCTGATTTGGATCAGAGTTTTCCAAAGGAACAAATAAAGGTCCCTGGAGCCACGTGGGCACATCAAGGGTTCCAAGGCATCGACATGTGCATTTGCTTTATCTGTAGAGTGGGTACAGGGGCTTTTGTTTATTATTCCTCTCTCAGCCACAAATAGATACATTGCATAGCCTCTTCTGTGTTATTCAAAAATCTCATCGTGTGCTGACTTCATTCTCAGCTAAGCAGAGAGCGGTTTGTCAGGTGTTCTTCCAATGCCAAGGACCCAAATGACTGCCCCCGGCGTGTCCAGCACCAGGGATCTCAGCTCCTGCCATCTCTGGCCTTTGGATCCTGAATTCAACCCAATTGTGCCCCCCGCCCCCACCCCCGATGCCTCACTACTCCCACCTCTGAGCACTTGCTCTGGTTTTTCCCTCCCCCAGGAGGTTTTCCCTAAATTTTCAGCTACAGCTGACAAGCGCCCCCCACCCACCCACCCCCGCTTTATGCCTCTCTCGTAGCTCCTGCTTAAGCTCTGCCCAGGCGGACATGCGTCCTGGGAGACCTGCCAGGCGAGAGATGAAGATCAAAGGGAAGGAGCAATCAGGGGGCTATCCCCGTTCTCCAGTCAAGCCCCAGGGGTTGCTCTGAAGTCAAAGCCATAAATAGAGTCCCACTGTCTGTCTGTCTGTGCCCAGGGTCAAGATCTGCCTGGTATGGGGTCCCAGGATGCTAGAAGCAAAGAGGGCATCTGAGGCAGAGCGGAGCTGGCTGCAGGATGGGGACTCCTGGGAGGAACTGGGAGAGCAGCGCCCTCATCTGTCAGGTGGACATCACAGTCCTTCCTGCCCCAAAGGGCTGGGAGGAGTGAAATAAAGTGTGCAAGGTTCAGCACGGTGCATGGGGCACGGGCCGTCTGGCAGGCAGCCACTGGAGAGCAGGCTGGCTTCACTTTCCAGGTCCAGGGGCGCTGTTCACATCATGCTGGGGTGGGGGGTGCTGCAGGGCCGCGTGTGGTGGCCCTCCTTTTGACCATGCTCCTAATGCCACCTAACCGCCCATCTGTCCAGGCGGATGCCCGTTCTGTGTAGCAGCTCACATCCCTCACCTTCTCCATTCCGGGGCTCACAGCCCAGCAGGGTTCTCGAGGAAAGCTGGGGGCCTGGGAGCCGTGGGGAATTCCGGAGGCAGGACTGTACAGGGGCTCAGACCTCGTGAAGACAAGTTTTATAGGTTCGGCTCACAATCATGTTCCTCTCCTGGGACCACCCCCTTCTCAAGACCCTCTTCCACCCCATGTTCCTGGGAGAAGTCACCCTGGAGCACGTTGCTTCTCTCTGAGCCTTGGTTTTCTCATCTGGGCAATGGGACGAGAGCTGCTCTGGGTTGCTGTGAAGGTCAGGGGGCTGAAGTCTGTGACTGGCAGTGGCGGCAGAGGCTGGTGTTTGTCCTGTTTGAATCTGCCCCGGAAAAGAGGGGGCCTGCAGGGAGACCTCCTCCTACGCCCTCTTTCTCCCCAGGGACCCAGCCTGTGTTCCCCCCACCTCCAGTGCCTTCACCTTCTGGGCTGGGGGGAGAAGACGGGCAGGAGACAGGGGAGCACTGGATTAGCACAGCTCCTCCTCCCCCACCCCCACATTTTTTAATGACAGGATTTTAAGCGGTTGCTGTAGGCAAGAGAGTTGGCAGCCCACTGCTGGGGCTGGGGAGGGGTGGAGCTTGGAGGCCCCTCTTTCGGGAGCCTGGGCCTGGGGCTTGGACGTGAAGACCTGGTTGAGTCCTGTCTCTGTGCTGTGCAGCCGGGCTGAGTGACTTAATTTCTCAGGGCCTCAGTGAGGCCACTCTGAAGGTAGGAGTTTCCTTGATCCCCAGGTCCCTGAGCTTGACCTTGGAGGACCACATCACAGGGCCAGAGAGTGTGGGGTGCTGGTGAGGCCATGGATTTGCAGCCAAACCTGATTTTGAATCTTGGTTCTGCCACCCCTTGTGACCTTTGTCATATCGAGCATGGTCACTACCTCCTTCTGAGCCTTGGGTTCCCTTCTGAAAAGTGGGACCTTAATGCTTACTGCTCAGGGTGTTGTGGGGTGCAAAGGAAGAAATGAACGGGAGTGCCTCAACTTGTCTAGATTCCTGGAAGCCACGTGGCTGAGAATCACCCAGAGGCTGCAGAATGAGTGCGGGGTGGAGCGTGCCCCACAGGGGGCGCTGGTGCCCGAGGGCAGAGGGAGAGCGGCTAGAGGTGGCTTCCAGGTAACCCTGACCACAGGAGTGGGGACAGGAGGCTGAGAAGGAGCAACCAGAGAGGTGGGGAAAGGGAGACAACATTAGAACCTCAGATCTGTGGATGTGAGGCCCTGCCCCCAGTCTCATTGCTTCTCCCCCACCCCAAACTGAGCTCTTCTAATTTAGGAGAGTTACAAGATTTTGCCTGCCCTGAGATTTTGCACAGGACAGAAGCACTGCCAGACACTCCTCCCCACATAGTCTTCTCCATGCTGGCTAACTTCTGATCGCAGCTTAATATGTAGCTTCTTCCAGGAAGCCTTCCTTGATGCTTTACCCCTCCAGGTGAGGTTGGGTACCCCTGCAACAAGGCCTCTCCGAACCTCAACTGAGCTTATGTCAGAGTCTACCTCCTCGAGGCACAGACCACTGAGCCCTGGTTCTCAGTCCAGTAGCTGGCACTTAAAGGTCTCATCATGTTGGTTGGTTGAATGAATGAATGTGTTGGGATGGATGCATTTAAGCATGGAGGTGGTTCGGGGTTGGGATGGGCCAAGGATGGGAGGGTGAAGATTATGGGATGCAACAAGGAATGGGTTGGGGCAAGAACAGGGACCCCGAGCCCTCCCTCCTTCTTGACCTGCTATCCCTGGTGCCCATGGAGGAGTTCCCCCACGCCTCGCACAGGACTGGCTCGGGCCTGGCCCCTCCCTCCCCCCAAGGACAGGCGGCACAGGAGTGTACAGGTTGGTTTATTTACAAATATACTGATGTCTCATCTTTTGTTGGTGTTTCCATTTTCTGCTTTTGTGGGAAGAGGCAGAAGGTGAGCGTGGAGGGCAGGGTGGGGGTGGTGATGTGGTAAACGCTAATAAATAATTTAACAATGACAAGTTATTAAATAAAATGTGTCTGGGGATGGCGGGTGGGCAGTGAGAGTCTGTACAAGGAAAACAGAGGAATGGCCGATGGCCGGTCCCCACGCCCAGCTGGGCTGGGCTCCCGTGGGGCCCTCGGTGGGGTGGGGGCACCAGCAGACAGGCTCATTGCAAACTGCATCTTCCAAGGGCCAAATGTTGGAGGGTCTTTCCTGCTCCCCCAACCCTCAGGCCTCATGTGCCCGGGAATGTGGGTAGGTATGTGAGCCTCCGTGTGCGTTCGGGTGTGAGTGTGTGTCTTGTGTGCGTGCGTGTGAGTGTGGACCCTCTCCCCAGCAGGGCGGAGTGAGCCCCAGAGCTGCAGGTTCTCCCAGATTGGAGGTGAGGTCCTCACCCCAGGTGGTGCCCCGAGCTCAGGCCAAGCAAGGGTCAGCCGGCTCGGCCCTCCCCCGCCCAGGCTCCCTGGGCGCTGGCTCCACAGGGGTGGGTGAGGCAGCCTAGGTGCTAGGGGGCAGCTGAGCCCCCTGGAGGAGAAGAGGCCCCCCGCAGCCCTGCGACGGGGGGCCTGACCTTGCTTGGGCCCTGTTCGCCCAGAGGCAGTGGACTCCTCTCCTCCCCCTCCTGGGAAGCCTCCCAACATGCACAGCCCACCTTGTAGGACCCCTTCCCCTACAGGCTCTGCCTGCCCTACGGTCGGACCTTTGGAACCATAGGGTCCCTTTGTCTGTGTGGCCCCCCAGGAGGCTCCATGGAGCAGGCAGATGAGGCTCTGGCTGGGGGCAGGACCCCACCTTCTTGTCCCTCTTCTGCCTCATTTGCTGTGTTACCTGAGGCAGATTCCTTCCTCTCTCTGAGCCTCACCTTCCCCAGCAGGGAAACGGAAGTCGGTTTTTCTCTAACACTCCCTCTGCCCACCTCACACTTTCTGCCTCTTCCTCTGGACAAGACCTTTACCTCCCTCTTCCCTGGGCTTCCCATCCCAGCCACCACGGATGATGATCTGATGGTCCGGGTGGGGTGCTCCTGGCTACTCACTGCACGCCCAAGTCAAGGCTGCACTTCTTCCCACATGAAGTGGGAAGAGCCCGCTTATCTCAGCTCACCCCAGACCCCAGCGAGCCTGCTTGCCTCTGCGTGCTTCTTGCCTCCTTTCTCTGAGCCTCGAGTTCATCTGAGAAATGCGTCCCCGCTGACATTTGGACAGAGCTGGGTCGGAGTGTGAATGCCTCTCCTTCTAGAAGAAAGCCCCTCCAGGGTGGGCCCCACATCTTGTTCCTCTGTCTCCACACCCAGTCCAGGGCTGGGCAGGGTGGACATCAGGGTCTGGGGGAGCCTGAGGGAACTGAGGGCAGTAAGCCACAGCATACAGCAATCACCTAACCACGGCTGATGGGGTGTCTCTGGCCCACGGAGCTCTCTGAGGTTTCTCTGGCTTTGACCATCCGTGGGACATGAGTGCAGGTGTCTCTGAACCAGCCGCTGGCAAGGAGCAGGGCCCAGTGGGGACAGAGCCTGGGCTGGACTTGGGAGGTTGTGAGGCCCCCAAGTGGGAAGAGGTGCCCCCAGGGGCTGGCAAGAGTTTCCTAAGACAAATCATGACCCCCCCCTCCTGACCTAGAGGCCATTCACCAAACCAAGAGGATGAGGGGCTGGCATGGCATCCCTGCTCCCTCCCCTGTCCCAGCCCGGGCTTTCCAGGCTGGGATAAAGGGAGTGGACCAGATGCCTACTTCTGAGCTTCCTTCCAACTGAAAGAGTCTGGGGGAGAAGGACCAGGGCTCCTGGAGGTTGGGGGGTCTGCCCCTGGGCCCGCCCCAAGTGGCCCCAGCATGATTTGGACCATGTGAGCCAAGAAGAGGAAGGGGAGCATCTCTCAAAAACCAGCATGGCTGCCTAAGGGACCACTGGTGGCCCAGGACAAGAGCTGGGACCGAGCCCAGGGGGGCTGAGGTTGCAGAAAACCGAAGCAGCAGCCAAGATCCCTGTGGGAGTTTGTGTGGCACAAGGAGGAAGGGCCAGGCTGGCTGCTCTGTCTGGGGGTGGAGGGGGGGTGCTGCTGAGCTGCATCGCCCCGCTGACGGCTCTGGTGAAGAGCACAGGACGCTCTGGAGCAGCCGAGGTCTCCCCACTGGAAGGAGGAGCAAACACATGCAGCAGGCTGGCGAACTGTGAGGATCCCAGAGAGAGCCAGGCGGAGGGGCCCCAAGGCAGAGAGAGACAGACACCCGTTGCCCTGTTCACTCAAGGGCTGGACCGGGCGGATCTCAGGGTGGCGGCCTAGGGCTTGGTGTCAGAATTCAAGGCAGGGCTCTGAGCACCTGGCTGAGGATACAGTGGCCACCAGAGCCCAGGGAGGGGTCACTGAGAACAGGGCCCATCAGCCTGACCTCACTTCTTTTGACAGAGTGAGAGCTGAGTGGATCCGGGGTGGGGGTTGACGCAGCCTATCTGGCTTCCAGCAGGGCAGCTGACAGAATGGGGCTGAAGTGCACTGGGATGCGTCATCCAAGGAGGACTGGTTCATGGGCCAACACCAGACCGGGACAGGCCCAAACGGTTCCCGTGCCTCGGGTGAGAAACACAGGGCTGTCTCCTGACATCGCAGGGACAGCAAGCCGGGGTCACAGAGCCGCGGGTGCAGAGAAACTCCACAGGCCTGACTGAATCAGATAAGAAGAAATGTAGCAAGTAAAAAAGTCAAGGTCCTTCGCTGGGTCTAAACAATAAATGTCCCCTCTGCCACATACACACAGAAGAGAGATGTGGCTTAGCCGTCACGAGTGTGAGGGTCAGGGGATTCCGTTACAGAAGGGCGGGGTGAGTTTCCAGGTCATGTGGCCTCAACTGTTCACTGCATTTGGGCCACATTAACAGAGGCAGGGCGCCTAAAGCGGGGGAGGTGGCTGGCTGATGTCAGTGGGGAGATTGGGTTATATCTGTTCCACCTTTGGAGGGAAAGCTGGAGCCCAGCTGAGGGTACAGTTTTAAGAGAAAGAGCTAGAGAAACTGGAAGGGCCTGGCTTTGAGAAGTGAAGACTCGGGGCTCAAAGAGGCAGAGGCAAAATCAGCAGAGAACGGCAGCGGACCTGGGGCCCGGTGAAGCAGCGGGCTCCTTGCCGCTGGAGGTGTGCGAGGCAGAGGGGGCCAAACTTCAGATGATGTGCCACATGGGTGACTTGGGAAGGTCCCTTTCCCCCTGGAGGTTCTGCCATTTGTCCTACCTGGTTCTGGGGGCTCTGTCTCTGCCCTGCCTGCTCAGGCAGGCCCGTTTAGGCTGAGGCTAGGATACATCTGGGCCCATGTGTTTCAAGCCCCAAACTCTCCCCTTCCTCCCCTCCCCTCCTTCCTTCTCCCCTATTGCTGTAAGAAGAGGGGCTCCCGGGCCCGCTCTGGCCTCTTTCCCCTTCCTGACCTGGCAGGGCTGGCCCACAGAGCGTCTCTGCGTCTCTTTAGCTTGTCTGTGTACCTGTGTGCTTATCCGCATGGGTGTGCCTTGGAGTGTGCGTGCATTTGCAAGTGAGGCTCAGTCTGCCCCCCCCAGGGACGCCCCCTCAGGGCAGAGCCCAGGTGGGCTTGGCACACCTGCCGGACTCTTCCCCACTTCTGTTCCAGGTTCGGACTGGGAGGGGTGAACCCAGGCCGGCGGAGATGGGGAAGCTGGGCACCAGCTCCTCAAAGGTAACAGGCACGGCACACAACATCATCGCCTTGGGGCATGCCGGGGGGGGGGGGCTGCCTGGGCCGAGGCCTGGCCCCTGGAGGTTGGCTGGACACAGAGAGGACGTTTAAAAAAATAGAGAGAATTTAAGCTTCCCAAAAAAGAGATGGGTAGGGAGAAGGAGGCGATGGAGGCCGAGGTGGGGCTGGGAGGCGAGTGGCTTTCCGAGACTCTGGGTCCCTGGGGTGACACGGTCTCTGTGGGCAGGACGCGGCCCTGCCCAGGCTGCGCCCATCTGCCTGCCCGGCTGGCCCAGGACAAGGGCACCGTATGGCTGTGTGTAGTCTGTGCGGGCGGTGGGGTGGCCGCGACGGCCGCAGGCCCACCCCGGGACCCTGGCGCAAGCGTCCATGCGGCCGGCTGGCTCTCAGGAGGCGAAGTAGGAACTCTGCATGGAGTAGAGCCGGTCGATGGGGTTCCCCACACGGGCCTGCAGGGTGCCCACATCTGAGGAGCCCAGGAAGCAGTCACTGAGGCTGGTTAAGGAGGTATCGCTGTCGATGTCGTGGAAGATGGAGTCGTTCCCTGAGGGCAGAGGGGGTGTCAGGAGCCTGGGCGGGCGGGGGCTCCGGGGGCGGGGCTGTCAGCCCTTCGGGCTCTGTGGCCAGAGGGGAGGAGGGACGGGACGACCTGCGGCGGCAGCGGGGGCCAGAGCGGCTGAGCGGGCGGGCGGGGCCTCGTCGGGGGGCAGCAGGGCTGTGTGGGCGGGGCCTGCCTGGGCCCTGGGGCGGGATGTGGCCGTCCTGGCCCCAGGCCTGCCGGCTCAGGCAGCGGGCGGGGGCGGTGCTGGGGTGCGCAGGGGGCGGGGCGGCTTACCATACGGGTTCATGTGGTCACCTGGCATTTGGGGCGGCGTGAGGCCCTGCTGGAAGGGGTCGCTGCTGCCGTAGGGACTCTGCTCCATGGCCACGATCTGCTGTTGCGGTGGGGCCAGCGGCGTGTAGGAGGCCATCATGCCCTCCATGCGACTCGACAGGACCTCTGGGGACAGAGCACACCTTCACTGACCGGCCCTGTCCACCCTGTCCTGGAGCCCACCCCGCCCCCAGGGAGCCCTCCCAGACGTACCTCAGGAGTTCCCACTGATCTCGCACGTGACGCCCTAGGCCACGGGCCCGCTGCAGTCCCCCTGACTCTGACCTCTTCTGGACTTCCCCAGGTTGCGTACCCGTGATTCAGAGCCACTGAACCCAGGTATCTGACCCCTGGCCCCTCTCCCCAGACACACCCTCCAGCTCCTCCTCAGGAATCAGTTTATCGAAAGCCAGAAACCTCCCCTCCCCACCTCCTCCCTTCCTCCAGTGGCCCTGCCCTCCAGAAGTTCACTGCCTGGGGGACACAGACACTAAGCGGGCAGTAATGATTCAACATGTGGGTGCAATGAGCTCCCTGCGTCTGGGAGCATCAAGGTGGGGCCCAGGCCAAAGAGGCTCAGGGAAGGCTTCCTGGAGGAAGGGACCCCCTGACTCCATGTCACTTAAAGAATCAGCAGGGGTTCAACCATGTCAGGGGGCAGGCATGCCCTGCCGCAGGCAGCAAAGGCAGAGGGGAGAAACTAGCCAGTGGGAGCAGGGAGCCCCGTGCATGGGGCTATAGTGTGAGGATGAGAGATGGCCAGGGGTGGGGAGGAAGATGGTCCTCTGGGGGGCCTGAGCTCAGTGTGGTTTTCCCTGAGGCTGTAGGAAGTCTCCAGAGGGTCTTAGCCAGGGAGAGGCTGTGGAGAGAGGCTGGCAGGGTGGAGGCTGAAGGCAGGGACCACTGAGGAAATTGAGGGAGGGGCTGGGGTCCCTATGAAGGTGGGTGTGGGAATGACAACTCCTGGGAGGGGCATGCAGGACACAGGAGCAGCAACCACTGGCCTACTTGGCAACTGAGCAGATACAGTGAATGGAGGACAGGAAGGGTCAGAGGTGACTCCCAGGTTCCTGGTGTGGGCACTGGTGGTGGGGGGGTGCCATTTGCTGAGATGGAGTGGGGAGGAGCAGAGGGTGTTGTGTGAACGTGGTAGCAGGGGCTGGTGTGTGGAGTACTGTAAGGGCTGTGATGAGCTCAAGGGGGACTGTGGAACATTCTCAGAGGCAGCTGGGAACACGGGAGGTAGCTGGGAGACCAGAGACAGGAGGCCAGGCTGTCTTAGGAGAAGGGGACAGCAGGAGCAGAGAAAAGAACTGGGCAAGGCTCAGGTGCAGCCAGGCACACGGGCCTGGCCCTGAGCCCTGAGTAGAAGGGGCTGCCCATCAGTGCCCTCCACCTGCCCCAGAGGCCCCGTCTCACCTGGGAACAGGCAGCCCTGGGGCCCCCACTCCTCTTGGGCAGTCCCAAGAAGCTCCCTGTGCCCTCCCTTTAAGGCTCAATGTCCCCACGGGACTTGGGAAGCCAGCCTCCCCCTAACCCCGGCCCAAGAAGTGGTAACAGGATTTTGGCAAAGCCCAGTGTTCGGGGGCCTGGCTGCTGCCCCTCAAACTGTCTCCTTACCACGCAGCAGGAGCCCACCCTGAACTCCCCAACACCCTGCAGAGACTCTCTGGAGATTTCTGCCGAATTCTATCGTGGGCAGTGGGGTGTATGTATGGTCATGTTAAAACCACAGGCTTGGGGCGCCACACGTGGGGCCGAGGCCAGCTTTGCCCCTTACTAACTGAGAGATCCCAGTAAGTCCTCTGGTCTGAGTCTCAGCCTCCTTGGCTGTGAAATGGGCTGTGACAATGCCCTGCCCCTCCGGAATAGGTGGGCATTCCGAGGCGGAGCATGGCCAGTGGTGACAACCGTGCCTAACACACCCTGAGGGTGGGAGACGGTGGCAGGTGCTTTTGTTTTTGTTTTCTAAGTAAGCTCTATGCCAAACGCGGGGCTTGAACTCCTGGCGCTGAGATCAAGAGTCGCACGCTCCACTGACTGAGCCAGCCAGGCGCCCCGGGGCGAAAATTCTGCCACCCCTCTGGGCAGCCCACTCCGCCATCTCTCCTCCCGGCCCCGTCCGTGGTCCCCGCCGCCTCTCTCCATCCCGGCAGGTTCCGTGGCGGCAGCTCCCAGAGCCCTGACGGCCCTGGTGGCAGGGGTCCGGGGTTCGGGGGTGGGGGGTGCTGTTTCCAGAGGCTGAGCCTGGGCCCTGCCGCCCTGGTCCCGGCTCACCTTGGCCCAGCCGCTGCGAGTTCTGCTGTTCCTGCTGCTGCTGGTGCCGCCGCGCCAACTTCTTCATCTGCAGGGGACACAGGTCGTGCCAGTCCCCACCTCCCTGCCCCGGTCGGCCCCGGCCCCTCCAGCAGGACCCTGTCTTCTGCCTGCACACACCCACCCCCCCAGCCCTGCCCAGCGGGGGTGACAGGTGGCCTCTCACCTTGGCTCTTTGGTTCTGAAACCAGACCTGGACCACACGCACGCTGAGGCCCGTCTCTGCCGCCAGCGTCTCTCGGACCTGCCCAGTGGAGGGACACGGATCAGGCCGGGGGTGGGGGGGGGGTGGGCAGCAGGCCAGGGAGGCGGTGGTTTGGGGGTACTGAGGGATGGGGGGCGGGAGGTGGAGGGATGTCCCCGTCCCCAGCAAGAGTGGGGGGGCATTGTCTGGGAAGGCGGCGGGTGTGGGGTGTCAGCCCCGCCCCAGCCCCGCGGCCCCTCACCTTGCGGCAGGGCTTGGAGGACACCTCAAAGGAGGCCTTGAAGGCTCTTCGCTGCTGCGTAGTGAGGATGGTCCGGGGTCGCTTGGGCCTCCGGGGGTCCTTCCCGTCGTCCCCACTGCCTTTACTCTGGCTGCCCTGTCCCTTGGCCGGCTTCATGTCCCCGTCCTCGTCCTCGCTCTTCACTGTGGGGGACACACCCAGCCCATCAGTCTTGTACCCTGAGGCCACCTGTTGCCTGGCGGGATCCCATCACCTCCTGCCAACACCAGTCCCCGGCACTCTGGAGACCCCAGGGCAGCATGTCAGCCTTGGAGAAAACTGGTTCCCACTGTGCCAGCCCAGTGCCAGTGGGTCCCACGACCCAGCGAGGAGACTCCAGGGAGCCTTCTTTCTTGGAAGCTTCCAGGGACTAAGAACTGTCAGGCAAAGACATACCCCGAGACATCCTCATACCCATCATACGTGACGACGGCACGCACGCCACACACAGAGTTACGCACTCAACCACTGACACATGCACATGCGCACTGCACATGGGCCCGCATGGGACTGGGCACACGCAGCTCACACACATATTCACACACACACACAGGTGCATGCTCACAGGTGGGGACATACAGGCAAGCACACACCTGAACACACACACGCCCACCACGCCCACACGGCCACTTTCACGCCCCAGAATTGTGGGTCTCAGGAGATGCCAGCCCCAGGCAGACACCGTGCACCTCCCGCTGCCCCCAAGTCTGAACTGGTCTCCTTTCCCCAGGCCCATCTTCCTCAGAGCCCCGGGGGTGGGTCTCCTCCCTCCAAGACCCCCGCCCCCTGCTATGAATGGGCCAGTGGCACCTGGCCAGTGTTTGCCCTGCCATATGAGTCCAGGCAGCCATCACGGTGCCCTGGCCCGTGGGCGGACAGAGGGACAGACAGATGGGGAGCTCACTGCTTCCTCCCAGGGCCCCGACAGTGACAAAGCTCTTCCAGATGGGCAGGTCCTGTGACTGTGGGCTCTAGGTTACCCCAAAGGGCTCAGAAGACCAGCGCATCTCCTCTCCAAGCCCTCTGCTCCAGTCCTTCCCCACTATCTGGGAATGACAGGGTCTCAGCCTTCTCCCTGGCTTTTCCCTTCTAAGACTCATTCCTAGCTGTACCCGCCCTTCTGCCAGGAGGGCTCTACGCTGGCACAGTCCTTTTGGGGGCTGGAGCAGAGTAGAGAGGTGCCTTCATCCTGGAAAAGGGGGTCTTTGCCTCCACCACAGAAGGCTCCGGTCCCCCCCACCCAGCCGGGAAACGGAAGAGCTCAGGCTGCTGAAGAATGCGTCAGAGCCTAGCCTCTTGGCCACCAGCAGCCTGCAGACCTGGGGCAGGCAGAGACAGCTGGGGGGCCGTACCCCGGAGGGGGCCACAGCAAGGCGAAGGGAGGGCGAGGGATGCGTGTGTGTGCATGTGTCTAAACTGCAGTGCATGTGAGCATGTGGATAAACGTGTGTGGCCACGTGCATAGCTGCTCAGTGCACGTGTGATGTGTGAGCTGGGTCACGTGTGCACAGGCATGTGTGTTTAAGTGTACGCGCACGGGTGTGTTCCTGGGTGTGGGTTCGTGCATGCGTGGGCATCTCAGCACACGTCTACAGATGTTCCTGTGTCCGTGCATGTGTGCTGCTGGGCATGGGTACCCACACACCCATCGTGCGCGCTCGTGCGTGTACATCTGTGGTCCCATGCACGTACACGTGCGTGAGCGTGCGTGCTCAGTGGTAGCGTCCACACGAGCATTTGTGTGCCTGGGGGCGTGCACACACATCGGTGTCCATGTGCACCTGCACACGTGCGTGTGAACACATCAGGGCCATGGGCGTCGGATGTCTGGACGTAGCTCAGGTCCTGGGGTCAGGATTGGGCTTCTCCGGCAGGGCCCCCTCCCCGCCCCCCAGCTGCCCCCCAGCTCCAGTCATGGCTCACCAGAGTCGGACTCGTCGGGACTCACGGAGCTGAGCAGGTCCTTCTCCTTCTCGTAGTCGCCCTTGCACAGCAGCTGGCCCTCCTTGAGCACAAACTCGTCGCCCTTGCGTAGCTGCCGCTCACACACGCAGCAGCAGAAGCAGCCCAGGTGGTACACACATTCCAGCGCCCGCATCACGAACTCCGTGGGGGCGATCTTCTCCATGCAGCCGCTGCACTTGGCTGCGAAGAGCCTGCAGGTGCACAGGGTGGGCGCATTGGCTCGGCTCGGGGGTCCACCAAGGGCCTCTCCCTCCTGCCACCCTGACCTTCCGCCCCAGGTAGGAGAGGCCCACCCTGGGCGCAGAGCCAGACTGTGGGAGGGTCCCTGGCCCTACTCTTCTGGTGCCCCAGGGCCCTGGTGGCCCAAGAGTGGGTGCTGGGCATCCTGCCCAGAGGTGCCCTCTCCTGGGTGTAGCAGCTCAGGGCCCTTCCTGCTCAGAGACACCGTGGCCACTAGAGGGCAGAACACAAGGTCAGCCTCAACCTTCCCCAAAAGCCAGGTGGGTTCTGGGGCTGAGAAGGGCAGGCGACCCCCTGGTCCCATCTGCCCTCACTCCAGGACCTGCTCTACCTCCTCTCTGCTCCCCCCCACCCACCCAAGCAATCCTGAGCCCTGTCCAGCCCACCACCCAGGCTGGGCTGCTCCTCTCCTGCCTGAGCGCCTGCCCCAGTCCCCTTCCTGGGCTCCTGGCCCCTCTAACCCTTCAGTTCACCCTCCAGGATGAGAGCCAGAGGAAGATGTCTAAAACACACCTCTGCTCACACTGCTCCCCTGCTCCAGACTCTTCCATGACTCCCTGGTGCCTCAAGGCTCTTCACACCCTTACTGTCTTTGCTCCCGAAGGCTGTAGCCCGATGGAACAGCCTGTGGTTTCTCCAGAGCACCTTCCCACTGGCCCTTCAGCATGTTCTTTTTCTGCCCCGTGGCTGGGCTAACCCCTACTTATCCCTCATTTCGGCTTAAGTATCTTTACCAAGCGCAGACATTTACTGAGCACGGACAGCGAGCCAGGCGCGGCTCTAAGCACTCTGCAGGCAGAAGTGCATTTAATCCTTGCAACGACCCGAAGAGACAGGGATGAACGTTAACCCCATCTTAGAGATAAGGAAACTGAGGTGCCGAGAGGCGAAGTCACTTGCTCGGGGTCACGTGGTAGTAAGTGATTGGGCCGACTCGGAGCGTGGGCCTGCTCCAGCCCCCTGCATGACAAACCGGGTCCATCTTCCATCTCTGGAGACAAAGCCTGGCGGGGGTCTCCCCGCCTCCAGCGAGCCTGTGTGCAGACGGGTCTGAGCACCGTGGCCCCTCCTCTGCCCTCACCTACTGACCGCTCCTCCGGGCTCCCCCCTCCCAGTCACGTGCCCTGCTCTGTGGGAACTCAGCCTCAACAACACTTTGATGGAAAAATTTATGAAGAATCAAATTATTGCTGCTGGGAGGGAATTAAAACCATTTTTCATTCCCCACGTCCCTGGGCCACGTCTGCGGGTGCCACCTTGGGAGCGCTGTGCGTATCCCATCCCTCTTTATGGCCCGCCATCACAGGCACAGATTACAGCTGCAATTCTCTACTAATCGGTTCGGGAACAGAAATGGCCATAAATGCAAGGCACTCGGCCTGCCTCCCTTCCCGGGGCTGCCATCAGCACCGCCCACGACGAGCTAGTGGGGCGCGGTGGACGGGGCCGATCTGAGCTCTGCCTGCTGCCCTGGCACCAGCCGGGGCGCTCAAATTGGGGGCATCCCCAGCAACCCCTGCCACCCGCCTCTATCTAACGAGCAGGCTCCTACTCATCCTGCAGTGCCCAACTCTAATGCCACCTCCTCTGGGAAGCCTTCTTTGTCGCCCCAGTCAGGGGGAAGTGGCCTCCTGTATGCCCACCTGAGCTTCCCTCAGGCCTCAGTCTCCTCTACTGTTAAATGGGGATGTCAACAGGACCTCCCCCAAAGGGCTGTTGTCAGGATTCGATGATACTGAGCCTGTACCTTGGTACATAAGCATCACATCAGTGACAGCACATGCCCCTGTCAGCTTCCAATTCTGCAGGGGTTCCACAAGGCAGGGCCTGACTCTACCTGATCCCCAAAAAGACCTTGGTGAGTGTTTGCAAAGCAGGTGAGTGAAGGCTTGGGGTGGGCTGAGGCTCAGGCCGGCTGTAGGCTGGACCCCGCTATTGCCCAAATAGTGCATGGCTTTGCAAGGGTAACATGAGCTGGATTTCAGCTCCGATTTGGCCCTTGGGCTGGATAACTTTGTTCGAGGTACAACCTACCCAACTGTCCACGGCAGCCTTTGGCAGAGGCCCCTAGGAATCTGGCTGGCTGTCCAGCTCTGCCAAGGGGCTGGGGAAGGAGCCAGGTTTCCAGAACTTGATGCTCTGACACGGAGGATGCTTCTGCCTTCTCTACCCGCCACCCACCCCACCCCCCGCCCCTTTGTCCCCTCCCCACACTCCTACCTCCTGATCTAGGTGCCACGCTAAGGTCTGCAGCCCGGCCTCAGTGGCCCATGCACAAGCAGGCACTGGCTGATCTCTGTGCCAGCCTGGCGGGGCCAGGGGCCCAGGCCGGGGTCAGGGCACCTCGGGGCGGCTCCTGGAGAGGAGGCTCTCTTAGGTAGGGGAGGGGGGCAGCAGGAGGGGTGACCTGCATTTGCAGGCGCCCGCCACCATGCATGCTGCATTCGGAACAGTGCTAATGCCTTGGCAGCAGGGGGTCGATTGCTACTTTCTCCAAACTCATCAACACAATCTATTATTAATACTTCTCCAAAGGCTCGGTGCCGCCATTACGGAGGCAGTGCCAGCCACTTGGGGCGTCATCTATTATCTAGATTGCAAAAACTCGGGATATAAAACAAACTGCGCACACTTTATAAACGAAATGTGCCATCCGCTTAGTCTCCAAGCATCTCTCCACCCAATAAAACATCGGGGGGGATGCATGAAATACTCACTCCCAATTACGGGGCTGCCTTTGTCTATGGAGCCGGGGTGAGCGTGACGAGCGCACGTGTGGGAGGGGCTTGGGGGCGCCAGCAGGGTCCCCTCCTCTCTGCCAGCCCCTCTCCCTCCCTCAACCCCTCCCATCAAGAAGGGCTTGTGGAACCGGCCACTGAGAAGCAGGCCCAGCCACGGGGAGTGGCACTGGGACTGGATGGGCTTGAGTTCAATGCCTGGTTCCACCAGTCCCTGGCTAGTGATTGGACCAGTAATTTTCTCTCTCTGAGCCTCAGCTGACTTATCTGTATAATGGGCTCAATAACACTGCCTGCTTCTCCATGTGAAGAGGCAGTGAGTTGTCAGTGTAAAGCAGTGAGCACAGAGGGAGAGGTCAGTGAGCTGGGCAGGCCTTTTGAGGCCAGGAGTGGGCCTCTCCAGGAATGCTGCACAGAAGCTGCAAATACTGACCAGAGACAAAGTTGCTCAGGCTGGGGAGCTCCGAGCCTTCCTGCCCCGCAGGGGCCCTGGAGCCTGATGCAAAAGGCCCTGCCAGCATCCAAGGCACTGGATTTGGAGCCCAGGTCATGATCTCAATCCTGATTCAGCCACTCACTGGCTCTGTGACCTTGGGCAAGTCTGAGTCTGTGTCCTCATCTGTAAGATGGGGACAGCAGTCCCCACTCCCCAGAATTGTGCTGGGGGTTCCAGATGGATGTGTTTCTGCTTCCCACACTTGGGGTCGAGGGATGGTGGGGTGGGAAGCCCCCTGTGGCTTCCCCTCCAGCTGCCTGGCACCTCTCGGTGCCAATCCCATGGTCCAGCTCCTCCAAGAGCTCCAGATCCAGAGGGCAGCTTCATGACCACACCACAGGCATACAGGCTTGCCAGCAACCTCCCCCCCATCTCCATGTAAACCGCCAAGCCTTTCCTCCTGCTGTCCCTTGTGTCTAGAACACCATTCCTCCCACCCTCAACCTTTGACAGCCAAACACCTGCTTATTCTGAAGGATTCAGCTTGGATATCCCTTCCTCCAGGAAGCCCCCCCTTCTCTCCAGTCTTAGATGTCTTCCTCGCTGAGTTCCCCATCCTCACATCTCCTCTCCATTATGGTATTTACCCGAAGGAATCCACTTTCCCTGTTTCCAGGCCCACTTTTCCCTCTTCTTCCTCTATCTTCCACCTCTATCTTCGAAGCTGAGCACAAGGTCCCAGACACACGAAGGTGAGCGGCAAATGTTTGTGCAATGAACGCTGAACCAACCAATACAGCCTATTCCACCTGTGAGGTAGGGCAGGTGGGTACCCACCCCCAGCCTGGTCTGGCGGGAGCACCCACCACCTGCCCCGGGAAGGCAGTGCCACCTGCAGGAGAGCAGTGTGTAGGGGATGCTGGAACTGGCAGCCCAGGGTTCCATCCTGAGTCCATAACTTTGTCCCTGTGTGACTTTGGTCAAGCCATTTAACCTCTCTGAGCCTGTTTCTTCATCTGTGAAATGGGACTGGTGGTATCTTCCTACAGGGTTGTTGGAAGGGCCTTCTGCATGCAAAGCCCTTGGCACTGTGCGGGCATGGAGAAGGCACCCCACGGAGCTGCCTTTCTCTTCTCTTATTGCCCTTCTAGGTCACCCTCACTGGGGTCTCCGTCACTCTTGGGCGCAGGAGTGACACCAGGTTTACAGATCCCAACCAAGCGTCCCCCTCACCACCACCCTGGGTTCTGGGTCCTTCTAGCTTCTGTCTGGCCTGAGCTAGACAAAGCACTCCTGGCTCAATTCTCTATGTGTCTGTCTCACTAATGTTACTGAGCCCAATTATCATCACCTGCATCACCTCATTAAGTCCTCAAAGAACCCTAAATGGAAGACACTGTTTCCATTCCCATTTTACAAATGAGGACACCAAAGTGCAGAGGGCAGGTTCAAGGTCACATGGCAGCACCACCATATACCCTCTCCCTGCTCTGTGCATCCAAATATTTCTCTGCCCACCAATCACCTCTGTCCTTTGCTGGGGGTACCATGCCCAGGTCTGTCTGCCCTCAAGGCTCTGAACGCCCAATTTCTGATTGCTCAGCATAAGCCCAACACCCAGCAGGTGTAGCTGAGTGGGTTTTTCTTAAACCAAACTGAACATCTCCCCGTCACAAACCCATCTTCCCTCCCCCAGGATCATCTGTGATTTTGGAGAAGGAAGTCCTTTTTTAGGGATGTCCTTCCCGTGAAGAGTCCCCAGCTATGAGAACACATCTCTGTCTCCTCTGAGTTTTTATTGGTTTATTTGTTTAATGCTCAATTTATTAAACTCATAAAGCTAATAAACAAAACTCTGGAAACCAATTTTTTCTGGAGCATTTGAACATGGATTACAAATCTGATTAATTAATTTCTCTTAAGCCACTGACAACTGCAGACAGGTAATGCTTACGTCTGATTTTTTTTTTTTTAAGATTTTACTTATTTATTTGAGACAGACAGAGATAGAGCACAAGTGGAGGAGGATCAGAGAGAGAGGGAGAGGCAGACTCCCCTCCAAGCAGAGAGCCTGATATGGGGCTTGATCCCAGGACCCTGAGATCATGACCCGAGCTGAAGGCAGACGCTTAACCGACTGAGCCACCCAGGCACCCCTCTATGTCTGATTCTTTTACCTCCAATAAAATTGGCTTCCTAACATCCTGGGGACCCTCCTGCCTCTCCCTGTGGGTTTTTGAGTCCATACGCATGCACTAGGCTTGGAATCGTGGCTCTGTCCCTTCCTAGCACAGGAACAATACACAGGCCCCTTCTCTCTGAGCCTCAGTGGCCCCCTCTGTTCAATGGGGATAATGGCTGGGCACCAGGCTTAGTAAGTAGGCACTATGATTGCTGTCATCATCTTTTCAAGACTATTGGCACCTGTTCCCCATCCTCACTGAGTGGAAGCTCCTCTGTTCCCTCCTCACTGTACTGCCATTCCCATAGCCCATGGCTGCATCTTACAGTTCATGTAGCCCCTCACCAGGGCCTCAGTCCAAGAGTGCCCACCACTTTTTTTTTTTTTAAAGATTTTTTTTTTACTTATTTATTTGAGAGAGAGAATGAGAGAGAGAGAGAGCACATGAGAGGGGGGAGGGTCAGAGGGAGAAGCAGACTCCCTGCCAAGCAGGGAGCCCGATGCGGGACTCGATCCCGGGACTCCAGGATCATGACCTGAGCCGAAGGCAGTCGCTTAACCAACTGAGCCACCCAGGCGCCCGCCCACCACTTTTAGGATAAGCCCAAAGACCTCATCATGGCACTCAAGGGCTTACTCCAGCGCTGACACACCCGGTCTCAGACCCTCTGCTCCAGCCGCTAGGCCTCTCACTGCTCCCTGAAAACGGCCAGCCCTTCCTGCCCCCTTAACACTTAAAATTCCACCTGCCTGTCTTCTCACCCCCTTTCTTTTGCTTCTTGTTGGACTTCATCCTTCAAGACCCAATTCAAGGGTAACCTCCTCCGTGAAGCCTTCCCTGAGACCGAGATATTTGTGTGTCTGAAGCCCTCACTGACCTAGAAATCAGAAACTGGGTCTGATTCACACACACCCCTCCCACGCTGGGTTCTGGCATTGAGGAGGTGACCAGTGAGTGTCCAATGAATGAGTGAATAACCTGTGAGAAATGAAATAGGCAGCCAGGTAGGACAAGAGAACATTGGCCACTCTGCTTCTAGGAGTTTAAGAAGGCCACCAGGTAGCAAGACAAATGAACTCACCGCTCTTGGCCCACGGCCCCCTTCACGGAGATACAACCCGGAGGCCAATTCCTAACTTGTATCTCGCTTAAGTTCTTTACACACCTCCTATCGGGCTGGGCTCCAACTACACCCTCATCTCCAGTACACAGGGAAAGCCCCCGGGGTGGGAGGGCCACGTTGGTACTCAGTGATTCCCCTGGCCACAGGTGATTGTGTCAGGCCTGGACACCTGGATCAAGGTGAACCAATCCATCCTCTGTCCCTTCTCCTGCTCATCAAGAGCTTTTTGTCAGCCCCCTGGGCTTACAGGTGCACTTTCCACATCTCCAGCACCAGCTATGTGGCCCTGGGTCATTCACAACCCTCCCCCCTTTTTAAGGTTTATTTATTTATTTGAGAGAGAGAGAGAGAGAGGGCACAGGGAGAAGAAGAGAGAGCAGCTCAAGCAGACTCCCCGATGAGCCCAGAGCCCGACATGGGGCTCCATCCCAGGACCCTGAGATCATGACCTGAGCCAAAATCAAGAGTTGGACGCTCAACCAAGCCACCCAGGCGCCCCTCGCATCCTTTTCTTGAGCCTCAGTTTCCTCTTCTGTAAAAAGGGGGTGCTGATCTTCCCTCACCTGGTGACTGAGAACCCATTGAGTTTTCACCTGTGTGAGAGGGTCTAGCCCAGTGCCAGGCACAGAGGGCATCCTGCCAGGTGCACAACCCACTCCGTCCCCAGTCTGAGTCTCACCATCGTGCTGGGACACAGGCTCTGGAACCGTCTCTCCTCACCTCCAACTTCATGATGTGAAGCCCCCGATCACATCATGGGGTCTGGCTGCGCCTCTGAGGCACAGATTTCCGTCAGATCCTTGCCCAGGGCCATACTGGGGAACAGGCAGATTTGCTCCTGGCTTCCTTTAGGGTCTCTCTGGGCCCAAGTCCCACAGTCCTTGGACACATTCCCTCCACAGGGAGGGAACCGCAGCCCTCCATCCCTCTGGCTCTACCTTCTCCTGCTCACCCAGCAAACACCCATGGAGGCTGACTCCCAAACAGGCTCGTGCAAGATGCTTGAGGGACAGAGTGGGGCCAAATCTGGTCCCATGGGGGCTGGCATAGCATGAAGTGTGCTTTGACAGACTACACCTTGGGGGGCACAGAAAATCACGACAGTCAATCTGGAAGAGAGCTGGGGACTTCCTGGGAAAGGTGACATGACAGATAATTAAGAAGCTGGTTCTGGAGTCAGAAAGAATGGTGTAGGGGCACCTGGGTGGCTAAGATGGTTAAGCATCTGCCTTTGGCTCAGGTCATGATCCCAGGGTCCTGGGATGAGTCCCACATCAGGCTCCCTGCTCGGCGGGGAGTCTGCTTCTCCTTCTCCCTCTGCCTCTCCCCTTGCTTGTCTCTCTCTCTCAAATGAATAAATAAAATCTTAAAAAAAAAACAAAACAGAATGGTGTAAAGAGTGCATCCCAGCTCTGCCTCTCACTAACTGACCTTGGGGCAAGGAGTGCAATCCCCACCTTACAGGTGTTCACTGTGATATGTTTAGCTTTCACAGGCTGGTGGCGAGGATCCCAGGATGGCATGGTCGCAGAGCACTTAGGACGGGCTCCTACACTGTTAGCGCTCCAAACGGTGGCCAACATATTACGGTCTAGGGCTGGGCTTTCTGTGATGATGTGGTCGAGTGATGAGCTGGAGTTCACAGAGGCCCAGGGGACAGGACCCTAGACACTCCTGGGGGCCCAGCTGCTCCTGCTAGAGTTTGCCTGTCACTTGGAGGAGCTGATGGGGTGAGAGCAGGCAGAGGGAGCTGCCTGGCCTCCTCCCTCCCCGACTCGTTGACATCTCCCCCACGTGCCTGCCGCGTCCTTATCATTCCCGGCGTAGCTGTTTTTTATTTTGAGACAAAAAGGGGCCTGTTGATGGGGATCCAACTCAAACCAGCTGCAAACATCTGCTTTGATGCGGCGGCGGCGGCGGGCCAGGCGGGCGGCGGGAGCCGCAGGCGGGGGCCCCGGTGCGCGCGTCAATCACGCGGTTGGAATGCGCTGCGTGGCCGGGCGATCGGACCGGCGGCCTCCGGAGCGCGGGCCTCGCAGGGCCTCTCCGCGGGCCGGGCCTGCAGCGAGGGCTGCCCCGGAGCTTCCTGCGGGCGCGCAGACCCAGCTGTACGGGGCCGCCGTCTCCGAGGCCCTTTGATCCGGCCCGGGGCGCTGTCGGGAGCCCGTGGCCAGGGCTGGAGGTCACGGGCCAGGGGCAGAGAGGGATGGGCACAGTCGGGAGCCGCGGGTACCGTCCAGGGGCCAGCCTGGCCAGGCAGGCACACGTCCTGTGACTCCACACACGTTTATGGAGTGCCTACTACTGTCTGGAGACTGGGGATAGGGCAGTGAGGCAAATGGACAGTCCCTCCCACCCCCAACCCCAGCCCCACCCTCACCCCCAGCTTCCATTCTAATGGGGGAGGGGACAGGCAAGTTAAATCCCTAGCATACAGAGTGTAACAATTGGTGACAATGTGATGAAGAAAAATGGAGGGGGAAGGGCAATGCAGGTGGCCAGGGGTTTTAGAAAGAACAGTCAGAGGACTTACTGAAATCTCTGCGGGGGGGGGGGGGGAACCCCAACAGAGGGAGCAGCAAGTGCAAAGGGCCTGAGGCTGAGTGGATCTGGGATGTTGGAGAAATGACAAGGAGGCCCTTATTGCTAAGGCAGGTGAGCAGCAGGGATGGGGTGGGGGGGCTAGGATGTGCAAATAGAAGCAGGGGGCACATCTTGTGGGGCTTTGGCTTTGTGGGAGGGTTCTGAGCAGAGGGGGCATCTGATCTGACATCTTAACCAGGTTCCTCAGGCAGAGCTGCGTATCGGTGGGAGTGGGAGCAGGGAGACGGGTTGGGAGGTTATCTCAATAATCCAGGCAAAAGATAATGTCTGCTCAGACCCAGGGAGGTGCTGAGAAGTGGTATGAGCTGGGATGTGTTTTGCAGGTGGACAGGGACACCAGAGGACGACAGAGAAAGGCTGGACACGTGATTTGGGTGCCTGGGCAATGGGCAGGACGGAGTTGCCATTAAACGAAATGGAGAGGGAAGCCAGGTGGAGGAGGGGAGAATGGGGGCGAAATTCTGCACATGTGACGTGTGATTTGCCTTCTAACAGCCATGTGGATGCGTCCAGGGGCAGCTGCATATAGGAGTCTGGAGTTCGGGGAGAGGCCCAGGCTGGAGATACTGTTTGAGAGCTCCTAGGATACACACACACACACACTCACACATATACACTCCTAAGAGTAAGTTGCTGTGTGCACATGGCTTGGCACCTGATAACTAGCCTCTCCCCTTTGGGGCTATGACCCCTGTGGTGGGTAGAGGCAAGGCCCAGCCTCTGCCTCAGGAGGCTGTTTTCCATCGGGGGTACTGTGGCTTCTCTGGGGATCAGACCTCGCCTAGTGACATCAGGTAGAGACAATATGGCAGGGCTGGGCAGGTGGAAGGCAGAGCATCAGCTCCTCTGAGCATCCTCCCACATGCCCCTTCCTGCCTTCTAGCCTGGGCAGCAATCAGAGGGTCTGTGGGCTCCAGGTGAGGCCCCAAGCTAAGCTCTACCTGTATTGCTTTATTAATCCTTGGGCTGAAGCTCTTCCATCTTTTTCTGCCCTTCACTGATGAATTCATTTGATGATTCTTTTGGTCATTCATGCATCTAACATTCATTGAGCACCTACTATGAGCTAGGCCCTATGCTGAGCTCACAGTAGAAACCTTCTCCCACTGGCTTATCAGATCCCTCTGAGCTGATCGCAGGTTCCCTCCTCCCATTCTCACTGATCACCAGCACCTGGTTGCCAAATCCAGCAGCCATTGCTACTGTTATTATGACTAAAAACTTACTGTTTCCTACAGAGCAGGCCCTGTGCCTTATTTGCCCACAGGCCCTTCTCCCATAAGACCCCTCACAGGTAGGCACCGCCACTCCCTTTTCACAAAGGAGGAAAGTGGCTCTCGGAGAGGGTAACACAACCGCTCAGAGTCAGAGCTGGGATCACGGCGAGGAGGTCGGGCTCCAGAGCTCCTGCTCGTTCTCCCTGCCTCACTGCATGGTTTCCTGGAC
This sequence comes from Mirounga leonina, assembly GCF_011800145.1. Lineage (NCBI taxonomy): Eukaryota > Metazoa > Chordata > Mammalia > Carnivora > Phocidae > Mirounga > Mirounga leonina. Next base: position 8,613,900 of record NW_023270433.1, read on the forward strand.
CTCCCTGTGCTCGAAGCCCTCTCCTGCCTCAGCCTCCTCCTCCTCCCCGTCTACCACGTGGAATGGCTTTGCATTTGCTGTCAGCTCAGAGCTGTTGGGCCCAGGACCTGGGCTGGGAGGTTACAGAGAGGCGAGGGGCTGACATGCAGGTGAAAGAGGACAGACTCTACGCCACAGGATACAGAGGCCTCTGGATTTCTCTCCAGGGTCCTGAGTGGTCAGAATAGGCCAGGCCCATGCCTGTGTGCCCAGCAAGGGCTGCCAGATCCAGGGCAGGGCCTGCTGAGGTACAAACTCCACTGGGGTGGGGAGGGGTAGGGAAGAGTCACGGAAGACTTCCTGGAGGAAGGGGCCATAAAGAGTACAAAGGTTTGAAAGGGGGTAGTGGTAGGGCTGGGATGGGAACTGGGGGGGTGTCTGATTCCAGAGTCTGGGCTCTGTTAGGGGCCATTTTTCAGGGATAGGGAGACAGTGGGTCAGTCATGTTGGAAGTGAGAAAAGGGAAGGGTCAGGCTGGAAGCCTTGAATGTTAGGCTAAAGAAGACAGCTCAGGTTTTTTTCATTTCCGCCTACTCGTCCACCCACCCACTCAGCCTGCTTCCCTCTATCTATCCATCCACCTATCCAGCCAGCCAGCCACCTGCCCAACTATCCACCCATTGCCCATCCAGCCACCCTCTCAGCCACCCACCCATCCACCCACTGCACCCATCCAACCATTGCGCACATCCTCAGGCACTCGCTCAGTGCCGAATCTTGTGCCATGACTCCTCCTCTTGAAAGCAGAAACTGCCTTTTAAGGCTTTGGCTATAAGACTTGTTGATTCTGTCAGCATTGACCAGACACCCACCATGACTACGCACTGTGCTAGGTGATGAGGAATCAGTGGGGGACAAGAGAGAAGGTCACTTCCCCTCCATGAGCTCCTGGTGTGATGGGCAACAAGGTTTTCCAGGAGAAAGGAGGTCTCAGAAGGAGAAATCCAAGGCACTGGGGGACAGCCTAACGCTGACCAGCTGACATTTTGGCCTCATCATTCTGACCCCAAGGATATGGACTCCTTGGACACAGACCACAGCTTTTTAATTAGGGTTATTAACGACATTGATACACTTCCTTTGAGTAAGTGTTTTCTGGAACAACCTCCATTAAGGCAATTTAATTTTTTGATCAATTTTCTTTCTAGTGCAGTTAAATAATTTACAACTTTTTCCATTTCCATTTTTATTTTACTGAAATTATTTTCATTGAGATAAATTATTTTCCATGAAAATTTTTCAGTAAAGTTTTGCTCTACCATCAGGTTTGTGCTCGAATTGCATCTTACTGATTGTAGATATCTGACTTTTCAGTTAATCTGTACAGTATTTACCATGGGTAGTTTCACTGTTGTCAATTGTATTTACTACTGGTTAGTTTACCAAGTTAAAATATCCCCCAGGCTCACGTAGGGTGGGTGGTTTTCCGTGTTACCAACGAAATCACCGAAGTTTATGATCACACGTTTTATCAGACAGTCAGTGAAAACATGCTCAGGGTCAAAACCATGGGGTCAAGACAGCCTTGTTGGGTGTCCTAGGTTGGGCGCAAATGTCCAGCTTCAGCTGGGACACTATAGGTTAAGTGTACTCCTTTTTGCCCTTCAGAGACTCAAAGACAGTGACCCCTCCCCTGACATCTCCCTCTCCTGGTTACCTCTCCCCCTCCCCCAGGTTCTGGTGGCTGGTTTTCCACACTCCCGTCACAAGCCTGAGTTTGTCCAAATAGCAAGGACAGCCTGACACCCAGCAGCTTGGGCCTCCAGGGGCAAGAAGAGCCATCTCCTCCCTTATTCCCCACTTTATACTCCTCTTAATGTAACCAGAGATAACAATAACTTTGCCAGCCCAATCACTGAGGACCTCACTGCCCAGTCTCTCTTGTGAGATCTTGACTAAGTACCCCTCCCCATCCCACCCCCACACCTGTGCAGTCAAGTTTTTGAGCCCTACCCTGGCAGACTTTGCTACTAAATGTCAAATTCACAGGAACCAGACTAGCCCTGTGCTCAGTGCTTCTCATGTAGCCCCTCCCCACGTGTAGGGGCCTCACATGTAGGTGGACCTCATGACCAACCTGGCAGGTTGGTCACCCTTCCTTACACAGGTCACCCAGCTGGTCAGGTAGAGCTAGGGCCTCATCCCAGGTTAGCCTGGCTGGTGACCACCACATTCTCCTGCCTTCCTGGAGGTTGGGAAGGTGGTTGGGGACAGGGGAGCAAATGCCCCAGTGGTTTGGGAGACTTGAGACCTGTGAGTGCCAGGACACAGTCATAGTGCATGTGCAGAACACGTTCCCCAGCTGAGGGGCCTGGGAGAGTAAGCGGACAAGCGGGGGCACCAGAGCCAACAGTACTCCATGCCGGTGGGAGGCAGGAGGGGTATTCTGGAAGAGGAAGCCCTTGGAGGTGTGGCTGGCATGATTTCCTACCCACAGCCAGACCCTTTGGTAGGGAGTTAGAAGAGGCGCTGGGAGACCGCCTCCCTGGGTCTCCGCCCTCGGCTGGGCCGGCGGAGGACGGGCGAGGGGCGAGCCCCGCAGGTCAGGGCCCGGCGCCCGGGCTGGGCACTGCCGCGCATGGCCGCTCGCGGGCCCCCCGCCGCCCGCCCGGCCGTTTAGTGGGTAACTGATCGCCCCGCGCCCCACCCCAGCCGCCCGCCGCCCGCCGGAGCCGCTTAATCACCGCCCGCCCGGCCGCATTAGCATAGTAATGGCCTTTAAATTGAGCCTCTTTGTTTTTTAATTAAGCTCCCAGCAGGTACAGAGAAGAGCGATTATTGAGGAAGCTGCCAGCGCTAATCGCCCGCAGTCATTTGACAATTAAAAAGCGCCCGGCTTTAACCCTTTCCCCGCGCCCGCAGCAGTTCCCCCCCAGCATTTATCCAGTGCCGACTGTGTGCGCACCTGCCCGGTGGGCTTCGCAGACCCCGCCTCTGGCAACTTGGAGAGGTCTCTGCCAATGACTCCATTTTGCCGAGGAGCAAACTGAGGCGCAGAGAGGGGAGGTAACTTGCCCAAGACAGACAGCTTGAGCACGGGGGAGCAGGGATTGGCAGACAGACTGCTAGAGAAATCCAGCTGCTTGAGCTCTGCCTGCAGCACTGTCCACCTTGTGAGTCTGGCAAAATCCTTCTTGCGCTTCAAGGCCCTGGGTGGGCATCTCCCCGCCCCATGGCAACAGCCCCTTGGGAATTCTCAAGGCATCCTCTCCTCCCTGCTGGTTCACCCGTACCCCAAATACTGTGTGTCAGGCTCAGTGCTGGGCGCTGGGGAAGCGGTGACCAAGCCAGAAGTGGGGCTCCGCCCACATGGACCTACCCACCGAGAAGGGACACACGCCAAGGTGAAGACAGGCACAACTGCTCCTGATCCAGCCCACGCCGGGGGGCGCATCTGAGAAGACTTTCCTGAAGACAGGTTTGGGTACAGACAGAGGTGGGAGAATCAGCCAGACCAGGATGGGAAGCGGTGGACAGGTCAGGCATCAGAGACTGTGAATGCAAAGGCCCAGAGACAGGACCAGAATTAACCAGAAATAAAAGGTGCAGAGGGTGTGTGTGGAACAAGAGGAGGCTGAGGAGTTTCAGGAGCCAGCTTGATGGTACAGGGTCTTCTTGCAGACCCCCTACTTGAAAAATGTGTTATTTTTTAAAAAAACTGAATTTATCTTTGAATAGGTAATGCATTGCATGGTTTAATATTCAAATGTACAAAAAGATGCTGGCTTCGGTCTCCTCCATCGCATCCCTAGCCATTCAGGCCCCCTACCCAGAGGCAACCAGTCTTCCATTTGAGCCCTCTTCCCAAGATATGCAATACCTATGTAACACATACATGAACCCGTGTGTATACCATAATCTCCTCCCCCGACTTTTTTTTTTTTTAAATGAGGACTGGTTGGGGCTTTGTCCACTCTTTTTTTTGCATAAACACAAATTTACTCTAAAACTGTTCTCCATGCACCCCCTTCCCACCGCATAACTGGGAGAGGACTCCACACCTTGGCCTGGAGCACCTCCTTTTACAGCAGCCCTACATTCTACTGTACAGGCAAACCCTAATTTATTTAACCCATGCCCTGTTGATAGCCTCGTGGGCCATTTAAAGGATTTTTGTCTTAATCTCAAGAGCCATGGGAAGCCATTGAAATGTTTTAAGTGGGGAGTAGCTTGAGCTATTTACATTTTTAAAAGATCACTTCGGCTGCAGAGCAGGGACCAGGGGTGGGGGAAGCACAGAGTGGAATCTGGAAGACCAGCTAAGCGGATCGCTGGTGGTGCCCTGCAGGGGAGAGGTGGGGGGCGGGCTGGGGGGGGGGGGTGCAGGGGGGGGAGAAGGGGTAGGTCATCAGAGAGCGATGTAGTGATGGCCTAGACATTGGGGTGGGTGGGAGGAGCCCTGGGTGGCTGCTGGATGGGTGAGCAGTGACTGAGATGGGGACACACGGTAGCATTTGGGGGACCACGTGGAGACTCCAGGTCCGCAGTAAGCCCCATCTCACTGCACTTCAGCCTGCGTGGTGTACAATTCATCACTGGGTCTGGGATCTCCCCCCAGGTCAAGCTCTCCAGATCTGAGCCTCATTCTGCCCCAGCCAGCCCCAAGCCCCACGTCTGCCTGCTCACTCTTCAGAGGGGCCTACAGCAAGTGGCCCAGAATCCCCCTTCCTCCACTCCAGGCTGAGCTGGTGTTTGTGAAGAGGGGCAGCCCTGAGAAACACTGGCAGTTGGCTTTTTAATAAATATAGAGAAGGCTCCCTGGGGCATGGGTGTGGGGGCGAGGAGGAGGGCTCTGGCCAGAGGGACAGATTTTGCCCCTGGTCACCACTGGAAGAGATGCCCTTCTCTGCTCTGGGCTCCCCGGTTCCCTGGTGGGGGTGGGGAGCAGACTGTCCATGCGCTGGAGCTCCTCTCACCTTTGTCACTTAGCCACCGTCCCTGGCTCAGAGCTACAGGTGTCCTCCCAGAGAGGAGCACCCCCTGCCTCTGTTGTAGGCCACAGAAGGCAGTGTGCATGCGGCACTTCGGGCAGGCAGGGGTTAACAGCCTGCCCACCCCCATCTATCAGCCAGCATCTCCCAAACAGACGGACGGACAAGGCAGCTGTCCAAACAGGCCTGTGTACCTGGTCACAGCCGCAGAGAGGACAGGGCGGTGGCTGTTTACTCTGCTACCCTCCCCCAGTCTCACACTCACACACTCTCTCTCTCACACACACACACATGCCCACACGCCCCGGCAGGGCATTTCCCTGCAATCTGGCCTTGGGGATGCACCCTCCACTCCTGAGTCAGAAGGTTCCTAAATGTTGCTCTCTGAGACTAGGAAATGTCCTTGGTCAGGGCTCTGGGCTGGGGGGGGCGTGGTCTCTAAGGGTTGGGTGCTGAAATGGCTGGCAGGCCCAGCGAGCAATGCTTCCTAAAGCCCACTCTCTGCGAAGAGCAAAAACAGAGTGCCTTGAAGCCGGGGGACCTGGTGAAATTGGGGCACCTGGAGCATCACCATCTCAGATCACTTCCTGGGAATGTCTGCTCAGGGTGGACATGGCTCCCAGTGGGGACTCTTGGGGCTTCTAGGGCCCCATGCCAGGCCCCCTGGACAGCTCCACGTCAGTGTGTCCACACTCCCGCCTCAGGAGAAGCTGACCTCCTTGACTGGCCTCAGACAGGTGTCTCCTCCACTGTCTCCATCTGCCTGAGGCCACCAATAGCCACCCTCACCTCTGCCTGAGCGACTCCGGGGTCCCCCTCCCCCTTGACACCTGTCCCCACATTTGACCCATCATCAGGCTCCTAAGAGGCTCTCCAACCTGACCCTCCCCACTGGTGGAGATGCCTGTGGGGCTGGGGATGTGACGTGCCCACAGTGCCCAGCCACCAGCATGCCATGCCCTCCCCCTTTATCAGTGTCCCCACTCCCTTCCCCAGGTTCCTTCAGAAGCCCCTTCCCTTAGGAGACACCCCCCCGCCCCGCAATGTCAGGCTCCCCACCTGCTCTGGCACTGTGTATTGAGCTCCTGCTGTGTGCCTGGCTCCAGAGCTCATGCATTACTCCCTTTTTTCCCCTTCAACCCTGTAAGGCAGGGGAAATGATCAGCCATTTCACAGATGAGAAAACTGAGGCTCAGAGAGGCCCCATGCCTTGTGCCATGCCTCACAGCTACAGAGTGTCAGAACCCCAAATAAGAGAGAAGGGCAGTGTGTGATTTGGTCAAGAAACAGAGCCTCTTGCTTGGTATGTGAGCGGAGTTCCAAGTGTGGTGCCTGGCACAGGTGGGCAGTGAGAGGGGCACAGTTTTGACCGAGTCCCTGTTGCAAAGTGACCCGTGGATCTGTGGACCTCACCACTACCAGGCCATCACCTGTCTCGTGGCTGGGCTGGCATTATTGGGGGGCAATACAAACAAACGGTCCCCCTACCCTGGGGCTTTCTGTGTCCTGCTTTACAAGGGGCACTGAGGCTCAGAGAGGAAAGCTCTTGTCCACACTCACCCAGCTGGGACACGGTGCTGCGGCCAGGATTCTGTCCTGGCCTGTGTACCCCCCACCCCTGAGGCCAGGTCCTGGACCTCTCCTCAGCAACCCCCACCCAATGTGACATCTTTACGGCACATGCTGGGTCTGCGAAGGCCTGGATGGGGTGAGGGGGAGGCAGGACACCTCTCAAGTAACGGATTGTAAATTCCTGGGCCCCGGCTTTCCATCCCTAACAACCTCCTCCCGGGGCTCACAGCGCCTGTCCCTTCGCAGTCAATTTAAATGAGGGGTCCCAGACCCTAGGCCTAAAGCATTCCAGACTTGGGAGAGGGGGCAACTATTGTTTCTCTGGGAAAAAATAAAATAAAATAAACCGGGTCTCTGCAGCTTCTAATCACTCTCACATGTGCTGTGTGGTTCCCACCGGGGACAGCCCTCTACAGTGTAGGAGCCCCTCATGGGCACAGACCCTGCTTCTCCCCAGAGCCTGTGAAGGAGGCCCCGGATCCCCATTATACAGGGAAAGAAACTGAGGCTGGAGGGAGAGAATAGAGAGCTACATGCCCTGATCCCCCACCCATTTCATGCCAGACACCGGGTCTAATTTAATTCCCCAATAATCTCACATTGACTGATGATCCCCATTTCACAGAGGGGACAAGTGAGCGCCTTGCTCACGGTCATCAGCCAGGATCTCCTTGGGCAGACAGACCCTGTGGAATTTGAACCCCAGCCCTCCTGACTCCAGAGCTGGAGACCTTTGCGCTATGCAGTGTGGCCTCCCCAGGTGAGGAGCATCCACTGCTCCTTGGAAGGGGCCTGGTCCCAGCAGCTCTGCCCTGGGCAGGTCCCCCCACCACCACAACTGGGGCCTGAGAGCACCAAGGCTGGTTTTTAATAAGGAAGATGAATTTTCTCGGAAGCCCCGGGTTCGGGGAGCCGACCGAGGCTCTCTCTGCCCTTCGGGTGGGAGGGGGGCAGAGGCCTGGCCCAGTGGCCTCTCTGCTGTCTGCTGGGGGCCTGGGCTGTGGGGGACTACCACCCCAGGCCTGGAGGGAGCTGGCTCTGCACGGCCCGCGCTCTCTCCCCGCATAAGCCCACAGGATATTACACTGCCTTTGTGTGCCTGGTGACCCAGCTGCTGGTTATTGAAAAATTCCACTGCTCGGTGCAGGGCAGGCCCGCTGACCCCTCATCCCGGGACGCGCCTATCTTTCAAAAGATACGGGATTAGAGAGCCAGACCCGACCTGGAGCAAAGCCCCGTCTGGGGTGTCTGTGTTTTCCTGGCCTCTCGGGATACTGGCTGGAGTGGGCTCTTGGCGCAGGATTTAATTAGTTGGAATCAGCCTGCGATTACTGCAACGACTATTTACCCAGCCACTCTGCAGTCTGAGCCCTGCTCGGAACAAAGATGGGCCCCTCGGCCCCGCTGGCCAGGCCAGGGGCCCCATCTGAGCCCGGGCCCAGCTGCTGGGAGGGGAGGGCTGTGGGCCTGGCTAGGCCTTCTGCTGGCGCACCTCATTTAGACAATATTTGTGGGTTTTTGCAATGCAAAGCATCTACATGGGGCTTTTAAAAAATTAAAGCATCTCAAGAAATTTATGGCCGATTTCCGAGCGGGGCCCCTCCCCCCAGCTCATGGCGGGCGGTGGTGGCGGAGCAGAGCTGGGTTTACTGGGTGGGACTGAAGCCTGTGCATGGCATGGGTGAACTGGGTGTGGGGGCCTTGCCTGGGATGCTGAGCTCTGCGACAGCCAAACAGGTACCCTCACCTCATGCTTCCCTTGTCCCCCGCTCTGCCACCTCTAATGCCCTCTGTCTGTCTGTCTGTCCTGCACGCCCCTCCAGGCAACGGGAGTAGTAGCAGCCAGAGTGGTTAGGGAGAAGGGGTCTGTGTGTGTACCCGCCTCCTGATTCCCATGCCTACTCAGTACTACTCACTCGTTCTCACATGCGTGACTTCCAGCATGGTACACAGGACTGCACCCAAAAATACCCTTCTACCCGCGCCTGTGTGCACCCCTGGAATGCACATGCGAACAGCCTCCAGGCCCCCCCCACGGTCACCTACGTGTGCCTGCCAATCAATACTTGTGTGCGTGTTGGCCCTACATGTGGACACGCCCGTACACACACAGCGGCAGCCACTCACACCCACCTGAACGTTTCTGCCGAACCCTGCTCTTGACACGGACACACAAATGTGAGGGTCTGCACCCGTGTGCACACACATGCTGTCCACACGTTCTCACGTGCACACTAACACATGCCACCTTCGAGGACCACACATGTGTACCACCATATCTACAGGCTAATTCTGAGCAAGTTCCCACATTTATACCCACACACAACAGCTTACACACCCGTGAGCACACACACAGGCATATACGTTTCCACCTGTGGGGACGCCCACTGCCTCTACTCACGTACGTGGCGTATGTCCGGCCACGGGAGGCTGCTGGGGCGGGCTCGGGGGTCTGCCCCTTAGAGGGATGTCACCCAGATCCAGGGGCAGGTGACTGTTCTGGGACCCCAGGCCTGCTGGCCTACACTGTAGGAGGCTAAGGCATAGGCCAGAGATACTCTTGGGAATTCAGATATGGGAGACCTCTCAGAGCGAAGTTTCTAGAAAAGCTGCCAGGCTGAGGTCCAGGGAGGGGCTGGGGGCCTGGGCACTCTGCCCACAGGTGTTCTCAATCCCTGGCTCAGGAGCCCAGCCTTCAGCTTCCTCTGAAGGAATCATCCCTCTCCTATGCCTCCCCCCACTCTGCCATGGTCATTGGGGTTCCTGTCCTGCCTCGTGGCCTGGGATGCTTGGGGGGGGTCATCCTGGGGGCAGGGGCAGGGAAGGGGGATGCCCAGATTTGAGCCCAGACTTTGGGCTCCAATGACCTCCCTTTCTACCCTGCCCTAGATACAACTGACCCCTAGCCGCAGAGCCACATAACCTCACAAGTACACAGACACAGGGATGCGCCTATAACACACATGGACACACATGTGACATACATATAGGGGTGACCGGAATGCTATCTACTCACCCAGGGAAACAAAGGCACGGGCGCTGTCACCTATCCACCCTTACTCCTCCCGGTCTGCCGCCCCGAATGTCCTCCCATCTTCACGGCCAGTGCAAACCAGATTCTTCCTCCCTACCCCTCACCCCTGCCTGCCCTTCCTCTCCCCCTCTGGTTGCCAGGGCCAGGGCTGCTCAGAGCTCAAGTTCCCAGAGAGCCCCTGGACTGGGCTGGACCCAGGCCTGTCACAGTCTCCGCGTCCCATTCTAAGTGGCACACAAGTCTGACTGCATCTCGGTGTCCTTACCCAGTAAAGCATCCGCGGTGGTTTAACAAAGGAGAAAACAAGCAAACGCTGTGCCCACACTGTGAGCAAAAGGAACCAGCCACCCGAGGGCTTCTGACTCCCTGTTTGAGGATCACCCCTTGCTAAGCACCACCCCAGGAGGGCCTGGGCGGGGTGAGAGCTGGAGGCCCAGAGTGGTGGGCTTCTTAGGTGTCTGGAAGATGTGGATTCATCTCAGGGTTGTGACTTCACCTCCTGAGGCTCAGTTTTGTCATCTGTAAATTGGGAGGTTACAATCTGCCTTTGCAGGGCTCTGGTGAAGACACAGTGAGACAGTGAATGCAGAGAGCCTGGGCCAGTACTCAGGAAGTGATCCCATCCCCCTCCAAAGCCTAACCGTCCCCCAATCCCGAGGTCCCTGCAGGCCCTTGGCCTAAGAGTTCCTGTCCCTGAACCCCAAACACCAAAGAATTCCCTCAGTATCCCTTCCTTGCCCTCCATCCCCTAACCTGCCAGGACACTAAGCTCCCTTTCACTTCCTCAACCTGCCACCTCTCACACCCCGGCCAGCCATGCTCTGAGGAGACTGTCCATACCCACTGCTACGTGTTCACCTGGCCTCCTTTACTTTCCCAAACCACCATTCAGCTGAAAGTACCCAGCACCTTCCAGACCCGAGGATCCCACCCATCCATCCATTCATCCATTCATTCCACCAGCCCACCGTGTTTTCTGAGCAGCTACTGGGTGCCAGGACTGTGGAAGGGGCTGGACGTCTAAGCTCAGACCCTCCTCGGCCATTTGCCACATTCAGCCATCCCTCTCTTCTGGAAACTATGCAGGGACACGGTCTTGGCCTCTGCCCCAGCATATTTGCATGTTCCTGGTTCTCCACCTCTGAAATGCCAGGACCCTAGGGCTCTGTCCTCTTACGGCTTCGATGATCGCTTTGATGCCAAAAGCTCTCAAGCCACCCCGTTCCCATTCTGTCGCACTGATCCCGTCCTTCAAGCCCCCCTCTTTCTCCCCTGGGCTCCAGACCCCTTTACCCACCTGCTTCCTGGGCTGTTCTGAGTGGGTGCCCCCAGGGCAGCGCAGCTCAATGTGCTTACAGCCTCGTTCCTGTCACATAGCACACGTACACAAAGATATATGTGCCGGGACATTTGCTGAGATATTGTGTGCGTGTGACAGCGAGGCACTGACTCCAGCCCAAAGGGCTGTCAGTGGGGGGTTGGGGCAGACGGGTCAATAAATCATAGCTCACCCATTCCCTGGACTGCTACGTCGTGGCTGCAGAGACGGAGGTACCTCCACGTGCGTGGACACGGGCAGACGTCCCCAGCATGCGGCTCGGCGGAGCGAGCACGGGCAGGGCGGAGCAGAGCAGAGCAAATACGGAGCCCGTAAAAATGAAAATCAATGGCATGTGCACAGAACATGCTCGCACACACACGTAAGAAAGGTCTGGAAGGTTACCCCTCAGTCCACTGACCACCTCTAGGAAGAAGTTAGGGGAAGGGATGAGGACTGTCCCATTTTGCTTGCCTTACTTCTGCTTCGTCTGAATTTATTTCACAACAAGCAACAGTGACTTCTATAATAAAAAAGAGAGAAAACGCCCCAACCCGGGTTTGTCACTTCCCCGCGGCTGAGCTCCTTGTGACCAGCTCTTCTGGACGTGACAACCCCCATGCTGCACCCCCAGGCTGAGGTGCAGGCCTGCTCACGCCGGATTCCTCTTCCTCTCCTGCTCTCCCCACCTGGCACCCCCATCCCTGTATACCCACCCTGCTGGCCCTTCCTCTGGCCTCCTGGATCTCTGGGAATGACAGAGTATGTCCCCTCAGCAACAGGGCAGAGCAGCCCTGACGTCTTATGTGTGGCCTCACTGTCCTCTCCGGCCAGTCAGAGCCTTCCTTCCACATTAACGTCTGCCGAAGGCCCAGAGATGGTGCCAGCCGGTGGGGGGGGGGGGGTGGGGGGGGGGGAGGCGGGTACCGCAGACAAAGCCGCTGTCATCAGGGCTGGTACAATCCCCGGCCACCCTTTCTCTCTTGCCACCTCCCCTTCCTCTTTCCAGAGGTGGATTTGAGGCTCCAGGCACACAAAGGCAGGCTCCCCCTGATCTGGCCCCGCTTGCTTGCTTGATCCGCCTCACACAAGGGCTCAGCTACTCTGCGCCCCCACCTCTGTGCCTCTGTCCCCACCCATCCCTCCTCCCGGCCTGCCTGCTGCCCCCTCCCCCCAGGGCTGTCTGTGAATGCTTTCTATCCTTGGGGCTAGATGGGCTAGATTCAACCTTGTGCTTCCTCCACGGAGCCTGCCTATGCCTGGCAGGCATCCTCCTGTGGGCCCCTGGAAGGTGGGGAGCCCAGCAGAAGACCTGGGTTCAGATCAAGTCTGCCAATCCTCAGTTTTCCCATCTGTAAAATAGGGCAAATATGGTTGCTACCTCATAGGTTGGTCCGGGATTACTGAGCTCCAGGGTGTAGCTCTCAGCGCAGAGGCACGGGTACCCCGAAAACGATCCCCCTTCCCATCTTTATTTCAGGGGCACGCTGCAGCCTCTCAAGGCAAGTTCTGTCTGGTTTTTGGTCCGCTTTTGCATTAACCCTGGAGACAATGGTGCAGCCCTCAGGGAGGGCCTGTACTCCCCTCCTTGGGGAGGGGGGTGTCTGTGCGGGGGGGACGCAGCTGAGATGCCCCAGGCTGGCATCCCGGGGGCGGGTGGGGGGCAGCTGGTGCCTGCTCTGTTCAAAGGCCAGCAATTCTCCACGGCTGGCGAAGGGCGGGTAGGGGGTCAGACAGGCCCCCTCCTCCGGAACACTCATCACCCAGGGGAGGGAGGTCGTCCGATCAGAGACTCAGAGACCCCGGCTCCGCAGCCCAGCACTGGGAGTGCTGGAGGAGGCTTTGTACCTCTGGAAAAGAGGGGCTGCCTCCCTTGGCCCCGGAGGAGCCCTCCTGGAGCAGCCCCACCAGCCGGCGGCCACTGCAAGCCCCACACTGGACGAGCCTTTTTGCCAACACTTAGTAAATACTCAATACTGCATTAAAGCAATAAATAGTCATTTTAAGGAAACCGAGACTCAATTTAGCCACCAGTCAGGAACAGCGGTTAGCAGGGCTGCGGAATGTCACCGCACAGCGGGCAGCCCCGCCCCCGTGGCCCCAGCCCCAGCTCCAAGGGGGAGGCTGAGCAAAGGGCCCTGCCAGGCTGCACCACCCCTCCCCCCAAATCAGGTTACCGGTGTGTGGAGGGGGGGCTGGACTCAGCCGGCAGCTCCCTGGAGCTAGAGGAAGCCAGAGAGACAGGCGGGCACGGTTGGGAACGGCCCGCCCCCACGGGGGGACAACAACAACAAGGACAACAACTGTAACAAGAGAGGGCGGGAAGGAGAAAGCAATCCCCGCTGAATGGGCACTTGCTTGGTGCCAAGCACGGGGCTAAGTCCTGCACACGCGACACTCTATTTAACGCTCCACCATCTCTGAGGCAGAGACCTCGATCCCTATTTTGCAGGCAGAGAACCTGAGGATCAGGAAGGGGCATTGCTTTGGTCAAGGACAGGAATGATTTTGCACAATCTGGGCATTTATTTATTTATTTTATTATTATTTTTTTTTTTACAACCTGGGCATTTATTAAGCACCTGGTACAAGGCCCTATCCCGGCTCTATCCCGGCTCCCTGTCGGTGGCCCCTCGGCCTGGAACAGAGAAGGGGGAGTGTGTTGCTCCCTGCCCTGAGCCTGGCCATCGGATCAGGTCGGGGGGGGGGCTGGGGGGGGGGGGGGGGGGGGGGGGATTTGGGGGGCCAGGGCCTGGGACTTGGTCTCCGGAGTTATGCGGGCAAAACAAACAAGGCTCCTCTGTGAAGGGCTGGGGGATTTGTGCTCATTGCCATGGAAACCACACAGAGCGTGGGGGGGAGGGGAGCCCGGCGCTAGGCTCCCCTTTACAGATGTAAGACCCCCACAGCCTCAGACCTGGGGCCGGCTGTGGGTGGCCTGGAGGCCGCTGGAGGCAAATGAGGGGTGGCTGGACAGGCATCCCTTCCACCTGGTGTCTCCCTGGGCTGGGGTGAGAGGCAAGACCCTGGCACAGGACTCGGGCCGGGCTCCGTGGGCGCTGCTGGCACGGGAGGGCAGAGGAGCCCTGGCAGTCAGGACATGCCAAAAATACCAGGCAGAGATAAGAGCGGAGCTCCTACCCAGCGGGCTAAAAATAGCCCCGCGCTGGGAGGCAGAGAGGCCAGGGAGGGGGATTCCCCGCGGATGGCCTGGCCCACTGCCCCTGCGCCATGGGTGGCCCTCTCGGGGACGGGCCCATCTCTCAGGCAGGGCAACCAAGGCCAAGGACAGGCCGAGGGCACTCGCATGCTGTCTCGGAAAAGGCACAAGTATCAGTGCCAGCTCTGCGCCAGGTACTGCTTGGCGCATGATCAGTTTAGTTTCTTCCAAAACAAATGGGGATAATGATGATGGTAGTAACAATAGCTATAGTTGTTAACACTTATTGCACACTCGTCCTCTGCCAGGTACCATTCTCAACACCTCATGTGTCCTGTCTCATTTCAGAAATGGGGAAGAAACGATAATTGTCCCCACTTCCCAGATGAGAAAACTGAGGGTCACAGAGGTCCCTTGCCAAAGTCACACAGCTGTGGGAAGTGGCAGGGCTGGGATTTGAAGTCAAGTCTCTCTGACTCCAGAGTTTTTAAACCTTGGGTTGTTTAGCTGAGGCCGGCAAGGCCCAGAGAGGGGCATTCACCTGCCCCAGGTCACACAGCAACTGAGCTAGGATTGGAACCCAGGGTTTTCTGACTTCCAGGTCCCAGGCCCCTCTCCAGGTCCCAAGTGAGTCACAACAGCGGATGCCATCCTCCTTGCCAAAAGTGTCTGGACTGTGCCCTTTTGTTCTTTCCACTTGGCAGCCCTGCCCCCACTCCAGCCTCTTCTGTCTTGTCTGTCTGTCTGAACTGCGGGTACCAGCCTCCCTGCCTGTCCCCTGTGGCACAGCCCCGCCCAGAGGAAGGCCAGGCCAGGGCCTGGGGCTGCCCTGTCTAGACACTTCTCGAAACTCGGCAACGGTGGCCGCTCTCAAGGGCCCAGCCTGGCTGGGCCCGGCAACAATGGGCCCTCTGTGCCCAGCTCGGGGCCTGCTTCAACAGGCCGCCCACCGGTTCCCAGCCCAGCCCCAGCCAGCCCCACACACTTCCGCCATACCTCCCCAGGCCCCTGTGCCCACCCTGGGAGCAGGCATCCTTCCCCCCGAGGGCAGGGCGTGGGAGTCACATGCAGCTAGACCAGGGAACTGGTTCTGCGGAATTCCCTGGGCTGTGCTCCCAGGCTGCGAGCCAGGAGGTCTCCAGGGGCAGGAACCAGACCGGACGCCATACATAGGCTGTGACATTTCAGTCCCTGCCACCACCCTCAAGCAAAGAGGCTCCTGGCCCCATTTTACAGCGAGGGCAACTGAGGCCGAAAGGGAACTCCCACGCTTCCATGTACTGAGCAGTCACGTGTGCCAGGCCCACGCTAAGCACATGGGCCATCTCTCAGGCAGCACAACCTCTGAGCACAGGTACCATATTAATCCCATTTGTTCAGATGAGAAAAACGCCAGCTGAGAGGAAAAGTGACTTTCGTAAGGCCACATAGCCGGCAAGTGGCAAAGCAGGGACTGGCAGTCACCCAGGTCTGTCTGACTCCAGGTTTCTTTAACCCTCAGGGTGCTGGGGGTATGAGCCTGTGGGAGGCGGCGGCGGGCAGGGGGCTCTGCTGCCCCGCAGGTGCCCTCTGTGCCCAGTGGGCCTAGCGCTGGGAGAAAAGCCCACTCTGGAGCCATTCCGCCTCCACAGTCCCTGCATTGTTGATTCATTAGGTAATTTCCCTGGAAGCACCAGCTGTTCGGAGGGTGGGGAGATGACTGATTGAGGCGGAGAGGGGGGCCGTGGGGGCCACTGGGCGGGGGGCGCAGCAGCCTGCCCGGGCTGGGGCAAAGGTCATGCCTGGCCAGGTGTCCTCCCTCCCTGCCGTGGCGGCCACACCTTGCAGGGACCCCTGGGGGCTCTGAGGACAGTGAGGGGGCAGGCCCAGCCCCTCCCACCGGGGGCCTGGCATTTCCAGGTGTCTGCTCGAAGATGCCGGGCCACAGCTCCACCGCGGGCTGGCGGGTGGGGAGGGGCAGGCCAGGACCCCACCCGGCCCCCCAGAGCCCCAGGCTTCTGGCTTGCCCAGCTGAGCTGCGGCAGTTGGGATGAGCGGGAGGGGCCTCCCTGGTCTATGGCTCCTCTGAGGGCCGCCTCTCCATGCCCTCCGGGCTGGCCCGTTAAACCTGCCCCACTGCCCAATAAACAGACAGCAACCATGTGCTTCAGCTCAGCTTCAGTGCCCCCCACACGCCAGCCCTCCGCCCACCACCCAGAGCAGCTGCCCTGGAGCTGTCTGCTGGCCCCATCCCGGGCTGTCTCTCCTGTCCTGCTCAGAAGCCCGCCCTGGCCCTGCTGGAGGGGCCAAGGGGGCCCTGAAGGCACGGCTGCTTCGAGTGTCTACACCGGCCTCAGGTCGCCCTGCGTGGCGTGGTCTCAGAGGTTCTTCTACGCTTCTTCCCCAGGCTACCCCTTTCCCATCCCAGGTCTTAGATCTTGGTTTTCTGGGGACGCCTTCTGTGGGTTAAGCGCCCTGGCTCTGCCTCTCCAGCAGTGGCTTGTGTGTCCCTCATCGTGACCACGGCCCCACCAAAGGCCCCAACGCCGTCTGTTTTGTGGTTCGTGTCCTCAGCCCTCCCAAAGAGCCACAGCAGGCACGGACTGGGGTTGGCTTGGGGTACAGGTGCTCGGGGAACACTGGTGTCCGACGAAGGAAGGGACAGACAGGTGCAGTTAAGTGAACGTCCCCCAAAGTCTCACAGCCGCCCTGCGATAGAGCTGACCTGCTGTATTTCAAGCCCCGCCACGGCGCCTCGTGGTTCTAGGCTTTGGTACCTGCGCTTTACCAGTCGCAACTCAGTGAACCCTCACCGTGACCTGTGGAGGTGGGTACAACTGTTACCACTCCCAGTTTCCAGAGAGGTTACGTTACTTGCCCAAAGTCTCAGTGGTCGAGCTGGGGTTTGACCCAGGCCACCTGTCTCCTCTGTCCATACTAACTGCTGCACACTATTACACTGGCCTCAGAAATTACCTCTTGGGCAACGCCAAGAGGGTCTACCTTGGCCACAGAAAGCTTAGACTGCCTTGGCCACACCAGGACAACCGCTAAGGTCAGGGTAAACATGCAGGACAATCTCTGAAAGCAGGCCAGTGTCCACAGCCAGAAGATGGAGCAGAGTCCCTGTACTGACCTGAATGTGGAGGAGGCTGGATGGGCCAGGGCCAGCCATGCGGGGGCGGGGGGTAGGGGGGGGGACGGGTAAGCGCCTGCAGGGCTGGCCCATCCCTGGCCCAGCTGGGGCACAGGAGGGCCTCCTGGGGGAGGCGTGAAATTGCCATTCTCTACTGAGGGGCTGCTGCTAGAGGGAGGCTTCCGGGCCCAGCTGGGAGGGGGGTCAGTGGGCGCCCCTGGACATGTTCCGCCCAGGCCCAGGACCCTCCTCACCACCTGCCCAGCACTGGTGGCCAGGACAGGAACCAGACAAGCCTGGGGCATGAGTTGCCTGAAACTGTCATGCTCTGTGGGGCAGGGGGTCCATTCAAGCCTGTGACAGGGCCCTTCTGGGGCCAGACAAAAGGCACCAGCTCCGGGCAACAGAGAGTAAGGAGTGTGCCTGTGTGTGTGTGTGTGTGAGAGAGAGAGAGAGAGAGAGAGAGTCTATGTGTATTTTGCATGCATCTCTGTGTGTCTGTCTGCCTTTGTGTGTGTGTGTCTGTATATGAGGGAGAAGAGGCCCCAGCAGACCCACCCTCAAACATGCTGGCCCCAGCCCCAGGAAAGCACAGCCTCTTAGCCTCTGGAAAGGTCCTCCCCTTCCTGCACCCCAGCCCCAGGTCCGGCCTGGCCCATCCCACGGTGAGGCTTCTGAATGCCTCTGGCCCCCAGTACAGATGTCCCGCCTCTGTCAGGAAGTCTTCCCTCCCCACCCACCAAACTAAGGCCTGAGATGGGCAAGGGGCTCTCTGGATTGGGACGCCTGGCCTCTCCTGCTGCAATTAATGCAAATGATTTTCCAAGGTTTTGGCTTGATAATTTGATTATTTGTTCAGCATTTATCTTAAGCAAAGTGGATGACAAATAACTGCAAACTAATGTGATAAAAACCATTTATAAAGCTGCCTCGTTCGGGGGCCTTCTCCTAACTATTTATGACAAGGTAATAATGCTGCCGTGTGCGTCCGCCTGACTTTAAATTGGTTACTTAGAGGCATGATGGATGAGGGGCGAGGCCACCTTCTTCTGAGGAGAGCTCCTGATTTCTGATCTCATTTTTGAGGATAATGAATTATATCTAATTAGACCTTCCCAAATCTAATCAGGAGGTGGGAATTTGGACAGCAGGGAGGGGCTGGCAGGCGGCAAGGAGGGCAGAGGGTCAGCAGGCGGGGTGCTCCCAGGCCCCTGGAGGCCTGGCTGCCTGGGGGAGGGGGCAGCCCAAACTAGGAGACTGGCTTGCTTCTGGCCCACTCCCGGTGCCCTGGCCAGAGAGATGGAGAGCTGACAAGTCCCTTCCTGGCTGTAGGTCCTTCCTCTCTTCCCCTAAACTCCAAACCTGGCATTTGCTACCCTTTGCAGGCTCAACCCCTCCTGCCCTCTGGTCTGATCTCTTATCCCTCTCCCAAATCCTACAACCCAGCCACCACTCTTCCTAAAGACAGTGTTCTTATTCATGCCTCCCTGAGAATTCCCTCTCTGCCCTCCACATCTAGGAATCTCCAACTTAGCCCCTCTTTTGAGAAGCTTTCTCCCATCTTACTGCTACTTTCCCCAAGTGAGGCCCCAAGGCCCCTGTTCATCCCTTCACCAGACTGCTAGCCCATGCTGGACCCTGATGCTAAATGAAGTCAGCACCTCTTCTGGCCCAGACATAGCTCTGTACCAGGTGAACAAAGTCCAAGATGGATTTCAGTCTCCTACTCACTCCCTTGGCTGGGTGCCCTTGTGCAGTGAACAACCTGTACAACAGTACATAAAGAGTCTTAGATGCTCTCACAAAACTGGGAGCTCCCTGGGGTTCCCTTACTTATCTTTGTATGTTCCATGCCTGGTAAGGTGGCTGGCCCACAGCATATCCTCACTATTTGCTTGCTGAATGCCTGCCTGACTGAATGGACAAAAGCATCGACATCATCCCACTTCAAAAACTCTGGCCTGGGAGTTGCAGGACTAGGGCATCCATGTCCCTGTGGAAGTGTCAAGGGCTCTGTGGTGAGGATGCCCTACCACCCTCCCTCATGAGGCTTCTGGGATCCAAAGCCCATGGGCCTTTCCCTCCCTCCCTGCCCCCATTACGGGCAGGCAGCCCTGCTTCCATGCATAAGGTGAGCCTGGAAATAAGTCACTTTAGGGTAGCAACTTACGCATTATAAGCAGAGTTCTGTTTGCAGAGAACTAGAAGTATGATCAGATTCCCAAGTGCACTCTGCCTGTTCTGTGTATTTTGTGTGTCATAGAAAACACCTGCCCAGTCTCTAAAAATGCCCCCTTCAGTGCTTTTTGCACACTACTGTGTTCATGCTTTCCAATTTCCTCATCTTCCTTCCCAGAGACAGTCTTATGTCCACTTTGTCAGGCTGGCGATGCTTTCCTCAGTGGGAAGACTCTCTTATTCTAGTGCTTTTATCTGGCCGATTTCCCACTTATTTTACTTTTTTAAAAGCTCGGAATAAAATGTAATAAAACACTCAAAAACATGCATTCATGTTGCTTCAAAGGTAGCAATGGGGCCAGGTGAGTGGCTGGCAGGAGCCAGTGCCACCTCAGAAGGGGGTGATTCCTCCTTTCATCAGGTGATGGGCAAATGCTGGCTCCAGGATGGAGGACAGTCTGGGGGTATGGGTGCATAACGTCTCCAAATGTGGCCACACTCAAGTGCAAGGTCAGAAGGCCTGGCGTCCCCCCAATTCAGTGGTTCTCACCCAGGGACGATCCTACATCCCAGCCCTGGGGAACTTCAGTAGTATCCGAAGGCATTTTTGGGTGTCATCACTGCGGGCAGGGTACCAGTGGCATCTTGTGGGTAGAGGCTGAGATGCTCTCAATGCGTAGGCCAGCCCCCCACAGAACAGGATGACCTGGGCCAGGTCAGTGTACCGGGGCTGAGCAACACTTGAGGCATGGACAGTAGCAACGTGCCACCTCCCTCCTGTTGGGCTCCTAAGTCCTACCTGCCCCCATGTCCCTTGAGCTCCCTGGAGCATCACATCTCTTCCTTCCTCGGCAGATTACCCCAGATATGCCTTCTCTGAGCAGCTTCTAAGCTCTTCACCCTTGTATGAAACCATGAGCTGGGGGACACAGCCTCTGCTGATGATCTTCCTATTTTACTTCATTGAAAGATTTAATGAGAGCCTCTGATGGGCAGGCACCAGGCAAGGATTGGGGGATTTGACACCTGCCTGTTTTCCATTCCTCATATAAGACACCTGCAAAAAATGAATCTGGTAACAGGAAATTAAAAAAAAAAAAAAAAAACCCGAAAATCTCTGCTGCTGCAGTTGACAACCTCCTGTGGTTAGACGATGGGAATCCTCTACCCTGTCCTAGTGCCTCTTCTGTCTTGGCTGCTAGGATGCTCAGAGTTCAATGTAATCTTCATCTTGGTAAGATGTTAGCTTGGGTACTTGATTTACTTCCCCTCTACTCTCCACGAATTTGACCCACTGTTTTTATTTTAAGATTCTTGGAGGGAACCTGGGTGGCTCAGTCGGTTGAGCATTGGACTCTTGATTTCGGCTCAGGTCATTATCTCGTGGGTCATGGGATCGAGCCCCGCATCCAGCTCTGCAATCGGTGGGGAGTCTGCTTGAGGATTCTCTGCCTTGGCCCCTCCCCCCCCAACTCGTGCTCTTTCTCAAAAAAAAAAAAAAAAAGTCTTGGGAGCTGCCTCCCACCCTTTTAGAAAGTAGTAGGTGTATACCACAAACAGGGACCACACCACCATCCTGGGCGCAGCAGGAACCACTTTGTGGATTGCTTGCCCCACGTTGTGACTTTCAATGACCAAAAGAGCAGCATCCCACACCTTGTGCACGTACTAAAACCCACTGGACTGTACACTTTGAAATGGTGAATTTTTATGTAATGTGAATTTACATCTGAAACAAAACGACGACAGTATATCCTCATTTCCGATGGAGGCTTGAGAAGGCAAAGGACTTGCCCAAGGTCAATTCAGTCACTGAACAAATATTTTGGGGGCAGCAACTGTGTGCCAAACACTGTTGTGGGTGCCAGTGGTACATTGGTGAACAAAACAGTGAACAAAACTGCTTATGCTGTGGGGAGCTTCTCAGCTGAGAGGAGACAGAGCCAGGATTCCACCGGAGGATGCCAGTCATCCTGAGGCCCCCCCCTTCCCAGCTGCCTACCTGTCTTTGCTCTTGGGACAGAACAACTCTGTGCTGGGCGGGACCCCCAACTTCTAGCGCTCTGGCGAGCTCCCTCAGCCTCACCCACCAGCGGCCCATCTGGCTTGTCCCCTCAGGAGAACCGGCGTGTCCCCACTGTCTTGCACAGGGAGGACACTTCGGTATTCTCATCAAAGGGCCCCACCACGGGAGGGCTGAAAGACAGAGCTAGCCAGCCCTCCTGGCTTCAGCTCCAGGCCAGGGCACCTTGGAGGGCCTCCCAAAAAGGTAGTGCTCTCACAACAAGAGCACGGCTTTATCACTTGCACACCTATGGCTTCCCTGGCTCCTCCCAGGAGCTGCATGCGGAAAACGTTATCATCACCTCCCCATTTCACAGGGCAAAGCGACTTGTCCAAGGTCACACAGCTGGCAAAAAACAGACCCAGGACTGTGTCCCTACTCTTCCCACTGGCCCACCCTGTTCCCTGTGGCAAGCTCTGGGCCTGGCATTCGGAAGGCACCCAATAGTTGTTCCTTTATTTCCCTCTCTCGAGTCAGCTGCTCAGGCTTTGGCACTCAGGGCATGGGGGAAAAGGCAGCGGTCACAGGGGGAAGGCTCTAAAACTGGGACACATGGCTGCAGTTTGGCAAGAGCGAAGCAGTCTCTTCCTCCACCGACCCCAGCCCCCGGCTGTCTGTCATCACCCCTAGTGGGTACACCAGGTCAACCTGCGTACCCAGCGCCCGCCCACCCATGTGTTCATCATTCATGCAAACTAGATTTGGGCGCCTGCTCCCTGCCATGTAGACACAAGGCTCACAGTGCTGAACCAGACACAGTCCCTGCCTTCGAGTTATTTGCCGTCTCTGGGGAAGACTAGCGAGTAAACAGACCATGACAATACGGTGGGATCGGGGCTGGGACAGGGGAAGCACAGTGGGCTGCCAGAACCTAGCCAAGGGGCAGCGAATGCAGACAGAGTGTTGGGGAAGGCTCCCCAGATATTGTAGCCCGGCTGAAACCTGCTGGAGGGGCAGGAGTTACCCTAGAGGAAGAAGCAGGGGTGGGTGCTGGACCCCAGTGGTGGGGATGCATCCCAGGGCCAGCATGTAGCCCGGAATGGCTGGAATGCAGAGGCAAAGCAAGTGGGGGCCAAGGAGGTGGGCAAGGCAGAGCTAGCAGTGGGTTTTGTGTTCCTGTCCTAACGGTGGAGCTGGGACACATCTGGGGTCTGCAGTGATGTGGTGAAGGCTGCGTTTGAGAAGGTTCCAGCACAGTGGGTGGGTTGACGGGGCCAAGCCTGGAGGGGGAGAACCCAGGTAAAATGGAGACAGGAGCCAGGGCAGTGATGGGAGGATGGAGAGGAGAGAGTTCCAGAAATGATTAGGATGAAGTGAGGAGCGCCTGGATGGCTCAGTTAGGTGTCTGACTCTTGATTTTGGCTCAGGTCATGATGTCAGATGAGATCAGGCCTGCATTGGGTTCTGTGCTCAGCGGGGAGTCTGCTTGAGATTCTCTCTCTCCCTCTCCCCCTCCCCACTCCCTTTTCTCTCTCTCAATCCCTCTCCAAAAAAAAAAGAAAGAAAGAAAAAGAATTAGGTGAATGGCCAGGCATTGATGATTGGATGCTCGGGAGCAGGGAATAGAGAGATGTACCAGGACAGTGCCCTGGTTTTCAGCTTGGGAGCCTGGTAGATAGAGATGTTATTCACTAAGATTAAACAAAAGAAAAAAAACCCAAGGGGTTAGGGGTGGGGGTCGGTGGTGGGAGTTGGGAGAGGGGTGAGGCTATAAAAGGGCCACGGGATGAATGTCTGTGAGAGAACTGGACTGTATCTCATCCGTGGTGGCGGATACAGGAGCCTGCACAGGAGGTAAACTGACAGACCGACAGGCACACGTGTGCATGCGAGTGCTCACACACAAACGCACGCATGTAATGCAGGAGAAATCTGAATACGATGGGGACACTGGACTGATGTCAATGTCCTAATTGTGATACTGTACTTTAGTTATAGGAGATGTTTCCATTGGGACGAACTGGGTCAATGGTACAGGGATCTTTTTATATTTTGCCTTACAATTGCACACGAATCCCCAATTCTCTCAAAATAAAAAGATGAATTAAAAAAACAGCTACTTGGGATCCCCGCACAGGGGGTGGGGGGGGATGGGTTTGGGGTAGGGTAAGGGTCTCAAGCTAAGTCGACTCCCAGCACAAAAAGAGCCAGGCCCCGTGGCACTCTGGGGCCCACTGCCAGGTCCCTGCCTTTGGGCACCCTGGCTCTCTAGCTGGTGTTCCTCCTCTGTCCTGCCTGACCCTGGACTGGACTAGCCCTCCTCACCCAATTTGGCCTCTCCCACAGGTTCTTTCTTTCCTATAAACATCACCAGGGTCACACCTCAACGTCGTGTCCCACCCTCCTCGCCCTGTCCCTGCTGTACCCATGAGTGACCTGTGACCTCACTTAACCATCCCATCCCCTTGTTCCCACAGGCCGGTGCGGGCTTCCGGGACCGGCACTCCCAGGCCAGACCTGAGCCCCTTCCTCTTGTCCCTCCCCCCACCCTGCGCAGAGCTGCTCTGTTTTGAGCCCACCCAAACGCACCAAGCCACGCACGGGAGGGAGCTGTGCGTGGACTAGCGCAGTGATACAGTGACTGATGCACACGTGGACAGACACACAGGCACACAGACCAGCGCGCACGGAGACACGGGGACCGCGGACGCGCGCAAAGATGCGCGCGCACGAACAGATCTGGAGCCCCGCCCCCCACCTGCAGACCGGCTTCCCCGCCAGGTGCAGCGATCACGCCCCAAACAAATCCCAGCTGATAAGGACACTGCCTTTGAACCGGAGCCCTTCCCTCCGCTGTGATCAGATAAGCAGGCCGGGAAGAAAGAGAAAATCCCCGCTTTTTCTCCTCCTCAGACTCCTGCTGTGCGCCGCTCCACACAGAGGGGCTGCCTGGGGGCCTGCGCCCTGCCCCGCCCCGCCGCGCCCCCTCTCAATCACGCCGCGGATCACAGGCACGGTGACAGGTCGCTCCTCCGGTTTGGGTTTCAAGCCCGAGGAGCTGCCGCCGCAGGCAGCCAAG
This sequence comes from Mirounga leonina, assembly GCF_011800145.1. Lineage (NCBI taxonomy): Eukaryota > Metazoa > Chordata > Mammalia > Carnivora > Phocidae > Mirounga > Mirounga leonina. Next base: position 8,638,331 of record NW_023270433.1, read on the forward strand.
CTGGGGCCCCTACACCTGGGTCTGATGGGCCAACTGGGGGGCCTCTGTTGTGGGGACCCTGCCTCAAAGGTCCTGGCTTGTGGGGACCCCCCGAGCTTCATGGGGTATCCACCTAAGGGCCCCCCTACCTCAGGCACCCTGGCTTGTGGTTTTGTTTTTTGTCTCAATAGCCCTGGCATGTAGGGTCGTCTACCTCAAGAACCCTGGTTTATAGGCTTCCCCTATTTTGTGGGATCACCTGAGCTCAAACCTTGGTTGGGGGGGCTCCCACTCAAACCAGTATGTGGGAACTTCCATCTAAGATTCTGGCTTGTAAGTCCCCACCCCCCTCAAAGGTACTGGTTTAGAGGATCCGTGGGTGCACACCCCAGCTTGTTGAAACCCCAGCTGAGGGCCTGGCTTCTGGGGAATCCTATAGATCCTGGCTCTAGAGTTCAGAATCCAGGTCTTCAGGATCCCTTTCCTCCCCAAAGAGCCAGGCACTGAGACCCAGGAGGCCTCAGGAGAAGGACCTGGGACCTAGGGGAGAGGGGTCAGGCGGGTAGGTTAAAGGGGCAGGGTTCCCACGGCCCTGCCTGGGGCTGAGGCGTAATTAGAGGTCTCAGGTGTGTGTGTTGTGGGGAGGGGTGGGCTCAGAGGGCCTTCGTATTGTTTATCCTTCACAAAGACCCCCAACAGGGGGCCACCGTCCCCCCCTTGAGACAGCTCTGCGTCTGAGCTCTGGGCTGCCCCAGTTCCCTGCACCCCACCCCCCTTGCACCTGCCGGCAGCCTGCCAGGAGGACAGCAACCCTTAGGGGTCGAGGGACCTGCATGGGGTCTGTAGCCGAGAGGCCAGGTTGCCCTGGAGCCCAGTGCGGGTCGGAACCCCCTCCCGCTCCTCCCAGCCCTCCTTCCAGGTGCCTCCCCGCCACTCAGCTGACTCAACAGAAAACCCCATGATTTATTTATGCCCAGGAGCAGCCTCTGCCCAGGATGCAGATGGAGGAGGATCCATTCAGCCCCAGAGAAGAGAGGGAGACGGGGGAGAGGGAAGAGAGACAAACACACAGAGTGCGAGGGAAGCAGGCCTGTCTCCACCCTGGAGCCTCATCCAGGCCCCTGTCCCCACATCTCCACATCCAAGTGCATCTTTCCCCATCACTGCCTCATCTGGGCCTTAGCAGACCCAATTACTTATAATAAACAATTCCGTTTATCTTTATCAGAATCATTACCTAAATTGGCTACATGACACATACTGTTCTCTAAGTGCGCCCCGGGGAGGAGGGGCCATAAAAGCCGGGTTCTGCACTCCGTAATTATCCCTCCATGGGCCATAAACCATTACACTGGTGTTTAAAATAGGTATGGCGAGCAGTTTCCCCGCCCGCCAAGGGCCGCCCAGGGCACCCACGGAAAGGATGCGCTCGAAGTTTTGCTGCGGCCAACAACTTGCAGTTGCTTGGAGGCTCCTAATAGGGATCCTGCGAGGCCCTGGCTACGCGGTCCTCGGGCAGGGCGGGGCGTGCGGGGCCAGGCCCGGGAGTGGGCAGCCCCGGCAGGCAGGCAGGCAGCCAGGGAGGGGCCGAAGGGCCATCACGGGGCTCTCCGCGGGCATAACAAATGTTCTCTTTCCCCGGACAACCGGGCCCCCTCCCCTGCGGCTGCTGACTTGGGCTTTCCTCACTGTTTGCAGAAACGACTCCACCGCCCGTGGGGCTGGTCTCCCCCTCGTCATCCCCGGGGAGGCCCACGTCAGCATCTCACTCGTGATTAAAACAAAACACCCGGCTGCCCCCTCGGAGCCCCGCCTGTCTTTCAGCTGACCCATCAGAGCTGCTCTGGTTTGTCTTCCCAGAGGCCTCTGCTCTCTCTGGCCTCCAGGGGGGGCTGCCCAGGTCTGCATCCCTACCAATGGCCCATGCCCCTGGCAGCCAGGCCCGGTGCTTGATGGCAGAGAGCCCTCTGAGACCTGCCTGCACAGCATTCAGCGGCTGGGCACGGAGACGCAGAGGTGGTCAGACAAGAGTTCCCAGCAGTGCAGGACCCAGAGGGACAAAGGGGTGTCATAATGGAGGGCTCCCGGTGGGCCTCTGCCTGGGGACATGGGGAGACGGTGAACAGGAGTTCCCCATGCTGAGAAAAGGAAGGAAGAACATTCTTGCCCGCAGGTAGGGCAGGGTGCAAAGCTTTGGAGGTAGGGATAAAACTGATGTTTGAGCATAGTAAAAACATTTTGTGTGCTTTGAATAGTGGTTCTCAAAGTGAGGTTCCCCAGAATAGTGGCCTCAGCATCAACAAGAATCTTAGTAGAAATGCAAGTCCTCGGGCCCTACCCTAGGTATACTGAACCAAGAACTCTGGGGAAGTGGAAGTAGCAATCTGTAGTTTAACAAGCCCTCTGGGGATTCCGATGGCTGCTTGTCTTTGAGAACTCTGGTGCTAGAGCATCCGTGAGGTGGGGAGACTGCGAGGATGCAGGGGATTAAGCAGGGGAGCTGCCTCTGGGAAACTCCTAGAAGGTCTTGAATCCCTTGGAAGGGTGCTGAAGAGCACGGAAGTCTTTTAAGTAAGAAAGTGACAAGGTCAGGTTGACATTTTAAGAAGTGCACTCTGACTTTAGGGGGGAGTGGCAGCTGGAGGTCAGGGAGGCTAAGAGGAGGTCTATGCAGTTGTTCAGGGAAAGGATGGAGAGGTCTGGATTGGGGGATGGCTGAGGGTACAGGGGAAAGGGGACAGATCCGAGTGACAGTCCAGGGGTCAAACAGGCAGGATGTAGGAGGTGAGGGGCAGAGAGGCATCGAGGAAGCTGACCTAAACACCCACGAGGATGATGCGTGCCTCTCGCCAAAGAAGAAGTAAGGTTCTGGATGGGTGGGGACCATGACTTCAGGTCAGCAGAACCTGAGGGGCCTGCAGAGCCCTCACACGAGCCAGTTAGGATGTACATAGTTGATGCCCCACCCAGGGGAGCTCTGAGTCTGGAAGTTGCTCGAGTGTAGACAGGGCTGGAATCATTGCCTCCCTCCACCCAGTTACTTGGTCCCAATTTGGGGTCCCTACTGTTGCAGCCTCTGCAGTCCTGGTGGCCTTTATGGTCCCAGGCAGCCTGTTACTCATTCCTAATGCCTCCCACCGGCAGCCCAGCATCAATCTGCCAGCTTCCAGCCACTATCTTCGGTTGGAGAGGCATCCATCCACGTGTCGGTGCACTCACCTATCCCTCTGGCTTGCTGAGCCCCCACCGCGCCCATCCCTGTGCTCCTTGCTTTATAGTCATTATTTTCCCCAGTATTCCCAAACTCCCCTGGGCGAGGGAAGATTAGCACCATTGTACAGATGAGAAAGCGAAGACTGAGAGAGGCCAAGTCACCGCACAACGTAATACAGCAAGTACGTGAGAGGGGTTGAGATCTGAAGCCAAGTCCTGTCCCCATCGCTCTGCCCGGATGGCACCTGTGTTCTTCTCCAGCTGCAGGGCTCCAGCCCTGCCCGGTTCTCCCAGGGCAGGAAGGGGCTGGTGCCCACGGCAGGCAGACGCGAGGGGCTGGGGCCTGCCTTGAGGCCTCCTTAATGTGCCCATAACTCATTCCCTGGGTTCACTAATGTTCCCTATTAGTGCCAGGCACAGCTAAGCAAACTACAAAATATTCCTCCGACTCAACAATCAATTTCCATATTGTTACAAATGGAGTCCACACCCGCCGCGGTTCATTTTTCTTCAAGGGCCTTTTTTTTTTTTTTTCCTCTTTCCTTCTCTTTACCCACTACAGTGAGGAAGTCATTACCGAGTATTATGAATTTCACAACGTGCGGGAAAAATATAAATGCATACCGCATAGAGTCAGGGCCACATGCTGAAGAGCTAGCTGCTTTCCTCTCCCCCACCAGCTCTGAGCCTCCTCCCTGAGTGGCTTCCTGAGAGGGTCATCCGGGCACACAACGCTTGAGCCATCCTGGGGCCACTGACTGCTCCCCAGACCAGGCAGAAGGTGCCCCGCATTTCTGGGTGTTTGCATCTGCTGTCTACTGTCAGCGCCTTTCCCCTTGGGTCCGTCCCGTGGGCTTCCAATCCACATCCTAACCCAGTTCCTGCGCATCTGGGTTGTTGTGCAAGGCCGTTCACCGTGGAAGTGGGCGTCCAGGGAAAATCTGACGAAACCCCCCTGTCCATCATGCGGGAACTGGGCCAGTGGACAATGAGGAGGCACTGATATGCTGACATGAAAAGCAGTGTCCAAACAGTACATGCAGCGTAATCCCATTCTGTCCAAAAGTTACGCACGGAGAACTGAAAGTGAATGTGCAGAACAATGTCTGGAGGAATTTATCCCATCCTCTGCAGGAGTCTCTCTCCAGGGACTGGTCCTTGCTGGGGATGGGGAGGGAAGGGATGGTTCCCATTTTTGTTTGTATAGTTTGTATTCTCTGTCAGCTGAATTTTTCGTAGCATGCATTGCTTTGGTAGTAATAATAAGAAAAAGGATATTTATTTAAGAGTGAGTTCATTTGTCACCTCTTACCTAAGCAAGACCTTCCAGACCCACCAAAGCAAAATATGTTAGTCCTTCCTTTTAGCATACCCCTGAACCTTGACTCTAGAGCTTTTAGGGCAAGTATCGTGTTCTGTGTGTATCCCCCCCACCTACACCCCCCCACCCCCACCCTTTAGGCCATGACTTTACTCAGTTCCCCTCAGCAACTCTAAAGCCAGCACACAGTGTGAGCGAGCACCCTGCCGGCCCCCAACTCCCTGGGCAAGGACCTTGCCTGCAGTGGCCCAGCACTAGAACAGGGCCTGGCACAGGGGAGGAGCTCAAGCAAGACACATGGCCTGGACCAAGAGTTTGATTCTGGGAACACTGTCTCTAAGAGCTAGACTCTGCTCATCCCCCAGGAATGGAACCCAGGAGCTAAGGGGCTTATCTTACAAATGTGCAAACCAGCCCTGGCGCCACTGGAGTGGAGTGTGTGCTGCACCTAGTCATCTGACTACTTGTCCGTCTCCGGTGCCAGACTGTGAGCCCACGAGGACAGGCTGTGTCTATATGTTTCACTGTTACATCTTCATTTGTCTAACATGGGGTCTGGTATGGAGTAGACCCTCAGTGACTACTGGCTGGCTGGCTGACTGGATGAGTGGGTGGATGGATGGACAGACAGACAGGTAGATGGTCAGGTAGGTGGATGGGTAGATGGATAGGGAGATGGGAGGATGGGTGGGTGGCTGAACAGATGGATGGGTGGATGAGTGGATGGATGGATGGAAAAATGAAGGATAGATGGGTTAAATGGATAGGTGGTAGAGAGATGCATGGATGGGTGGATGGATGAGTAGATGAACAGATGGATGGGTGGATAAATGGATGGGTGGACAGATGGATGGCTAGATGAATGGGTGGGTGGATGGGTGGATGGATGGAAAGGGTGTGGTGGGTGGATAAATGGGTAAGAGGGGTCAACACACCTTCCTGCCTTTCTAGGCACTCAGACATTCCTTCTGTCATTCACGTACTACTCTGGGGCATCACCCCATGTCACATGGAAGCAAACTGAGGGTCTCTTTCTCTTCTCAAAAGGAAGAAAAGAGATTAGCCCAATGTTTTGCCCCTGGTCCAGAAGCCAGGGATCTCAGGTCTCAAAGAAGGAGAACTGAGCCAAGATTCTAACCCTCTGCGCCCTGGGTCAATAATCCACTCAGGAAGTATTTAATTGAGTGTCTACTGGGCACCAGGTACTGTACTAAGCATTCTGAACGAGCCATGGCAGGCCCGCCCTTCACTGCTCTTCCATCCCAGAGTACAGCGGGACTGTTTCCTTAAACATCCTCCCTCATCAGCTTCTCCCCACTAACCCACTCTCCAAGAAGCAGTTGGGGTGTCACTGCTCCCTTGCTTAAAACCTTGCTGTGGCTCCCTTTGGACTCTAGTCTCAACTCAAAACTCTTAAACACAGAATCTGAGAATTCTGAGGATAAGCCCCACTTCCTTTCCAGCTGTACTTGGATCCACTCTCCAATGACATCATCCCCTGCCCTCTCCGTGTGTGCTCAAGGGCCCTGCACGGCAGATCCTCCGCCTTCAGCCTTGTGAGCACCGTCTCTGACTCAAAGGGTCTACAGGATTGTCCTCTCCATGGATCTTGCTTTCTTTCAGTCTGCCCTGTATGGTTGTATAGGTTTTTCACTGAACAAGATGCTCTTCAGAGGGGTAATAGGTTGAAATTCAGTCCATGCTCAGCTTGCCAAGCCAGGTACTCTGTAGGGAGGGCTGCATTAGAAGTGGTTCTGCTCCCTGTCGGGCCCTAGGACTTCCCTCAAGCACAGTAGGGATTGCCCTAGGTTTGTATCCCTGGTGTCCATATTTGTCTCCCTTATCACACGGAGTGCTCCCTAAGGACAGGGTCCAGGTATGAATCCTCCCTGTGCCCTTCCACAAGGCTGACAGGGCCAGAGAAGGTGCCAGCGAAGGGTCTACCGAGGGTCAAATGCAGAGTTCTGGGGAAATGTGCCCACATGATGTGGAGGGGGTGTCTATTTGAGAGGTGGGCTCCCTGGTCTAAGGAAGGCTCCTCACCAGGGACCTCCGGTGGGGTGCAGGGGACCCTGCCAGATGAACACAAATCAGGAGTGAGCTGGAAGAACACACAGTGAGGTAGGATGCTTGCTGCTGCTGGGACCAGGTGGGAGGGGAGCAGAGGGCCTCTCTGGGGTAAGACTGACAGCAGGTGGGCTGGGAGGGCAGGAGAAGCCCCCAGGCCCCCCAGTGCCTGACAGCTCTTGGCAGGGATTCTGAGGAACTCAGCATAATCGCTGAGAGGGCCTGTCTTGCTCCAGAGAATCCCAAGTGAAACATGCCCGTCTCCATCAGCTCCTGACTCAGAAAGATGCACCCAGAACTTCCCTCAGTGTCAAGACCAGCCAAGAGGAAATCTGAGTCTCCTCGAACCCTGCAAGGAGTTTAGTAGTCCCATTTTTACAGAGGAAGTGGAAGCTCAGGGAGGGGCAGTCACTCGCCCAAGTTCCCATGGCTAGGAAGTGGCAGCGTAGGAGCCTTACTCCGTTCAGCTGAGGGGCAAAGCCACTCTCGTCCCCCGATAATTCATCAAGGGCACCACTCTGTGCATTTCACACCACAGTCTCACTATGAGGAGGTGGAAACCGGGAGCTTCAGATTTAGAGAACAGCTGATTCCCAAAGTACGGGGAAGGGGACTGCCATGTGAGGCCCAAGCAAGTTATTCTGGGAATTCTGGGAGGGCAGTAGGCAGGAGGCCATGACGGGGATGGGGGGAGTGGGGGGAGACACACATCTTCCCTCTCCCTTTTCCCTGCCTGACCTCACCATCCTCTGTCTGCCATTAAGCTTAAATGGTGACTTGGGAGGAGCCTTCAGTCAATCAATTGCTCACCCAACAAACAGGTTTTTCAAAACCAGCAGTTTATGGATTTCTCTCCCCATCTCATTCTTTAATCCTGACAGCTGCTGGGCTGATGGGGGAGACTCTCCAGCCTGGGAGACTGACACTGCGGATGCCCTGCCGGTGGGACACAGGACGTGGAAGGCCCAGGGCCTGAACCCCCGAGAGCTGGCAGCCCCGTTACCTGGCAGGATGAGCCGGGTCCCTCTGTGCGGCCGGGACAGATGGCCTGGCCTGCCCTGGTGGGAAGTGGGCAGCGTGGGCCAGCTGACATGTCTCCAGCTTGGCAGCCCAGCAGCCCTGTTTCCGGGCCCCACTTCTGCCCCTTTCTGGCTGTGAGACGGCAAGTCACTTGTCTCCTCTGAGCCTGTTTCCTCACCTGTGAAGTGGTGTCTACCTCATAGGGCTATTGTGACAATTCCATGAGGAAACACAGTGCCTGGTATGCAGTAAGTGCTCCGTTAAGTGTTACACTGTATTGTTTCTAGCTAACCCCCCTTTTTTTAAAGATTTTTTTTTTTTCATTTAAGACAGAGGCAGAGAGACAACATGAGCAGGGGAGAGAGGCAGAGGGAGAGGGAGAAGCGGACTTCTCGCTGAGGCGGGATCCTGATGCGGGGCTCGACCCCAGGACCCAGAGATCATGACCTGAGCTGAAGGCAGGTGCTTAACCATCTGAGCACCCCCAGGTGCCCCTAGCTAATCCCTTTTTTAAGACCCTAGGAGCCCTGCCTACCAACAAGCACTGGGGAAGAATAAGGGAGCACCCATGACACACTTTGTCATACCTGTCCCTGATCTGCAGACAGGTGACTGTAGATCCCAGGATGCCTGGGACAATCCTGGTTTATACCTGTGGCCCCAGCATAATTAAGAATAACATCCCCTTTTACTCTGACAGCATCCCTGGTTTAGACAGTAAATGACACGGTCACTTAATTGGTTGAGCTGCTCAGCTGTATTAGGGACAAATGGGATGTCACTAAATCTTGTCAACAGTCCAGGAGTAGGGGTTGTGCTCCAGTTACAGAGTAGGCAACTGAGGTTCAGAGAGGGTGTGTGACTTGCCCAAGGGTACACAGCAAGGAAGTGTCCGAGCTAGGCTCAGGCTGATCCCAGGTCTGTGTGGCCCACTGTACTGCCCACATTCATCCGTTCTCCTGGGCTCTATTGGGACATGCAGGCGAAGGCTCAAGGTTGGAAAGTTGGCCCTCCTGGGGGGCAGACAGAGGCCTTGGGAGCAAAGTCCCTCCTGCAGCTGTCTCCACACATACCTCTGCACAGGCAGTTCCAGACAGCAGACCCGGCTACCTGGAGAGCTCCCCCCAGCCGTGCACACAAGTCCGCCTTACCGGGGATAACAAGCTGTGAAGATCTTATCAGGCCCCTGATGGCTGAGGCTGATGCTAGCAGGCTGTCCCCCTGCCCACCGCAGCCTCAGCCTTCTCCCAGGCTGGGGGATCCTGTTTTCTTTCCTAAGTGGAACATCAGATTACTCAGGTCTGATTTCACTGCTGATTGGGGGGGGGGAAGGGGAGCACTTAACACTCAGACAGCTCTCAGGACAGGGTGAGGCCACCCAAGGGGGCTGCTCATCCATCACCTGCTGACAGTGTCCGTCCACACTTGGGCTGCACGTTTCACTCCGTTGTCCCTTCCACCCCAGGGTGGGAGTTTCTGAGTCAGCCAGAGCCCAATTTGTCTCAAACCTCCAGGATGGACAGGGACAGGACAGGGAACCTGAGAGGACCAAGAGAAGTGTTCCTTCTCCTTGTTTCCTACCTTCACTCACTCACTCATTCATTCATTCATTCAACAGATCCTCCCCAGTGTCTGCCTCTAACAGGACGGCTCATCTCCAGCTACTGGCAGGGTCAGTGGGGGGGATGGTGGCGAGGCAGTGTGAGGAGGGCTGGGGTGGCTGGGGCATCCCGGGGAGGCAGGACCAGCCCTGCAGGGCAACGACAGAGGCTGCCAGGGGACGGACCCCAGAGCTGGGTCTTACAAGGATGAGCAGAGTTTGCCTAGTGAAGGGAAAGGAAAGCTATTCTTGGTGGAGGGGACAGTGTGGACAGGCATACGGAGGCAAGAAAGACAGTTGTGCATCCGGGAAAGTGAGAATTGGGAGAACTAGACATCTGGTGATGGGACGTGAGGGGTACGTGGGAAGAAAGCTGTGAACAACCTTGGCACCTGGCATCCAGACCGGAATCTCTCCTGAAGGTGCCAGAAGATCTCAGAATGGCTGTAAGGAGAGGTCCAAGCATGGGCTTTGGGGCTTCACTCATTTACTCAGTCATTTGTTCAACAGTCTTTCTGGGATCCGGGATGTGCCAGGCCCTTTGCAGCAGGAGACAGGCTCTGAGCAGGACAGTCAAGCCCCTGCCCTGTTGGGGCCCCTGAGCTGGCTGGGGACACACATTTGAACATAGACTGCCATGGCATTAGGTGGCATGAGGGATAATAGAACTGTTCTAGTGGGGGGGGGGGGGCGGGGGGATGTCAAGGGGAAGCTCTAGAGTCTCACTATGACCCTAGCAGGAATGTGTGCTCTCTGAGCCTCAGCTTCCTCATCTGTAAAATGGGGATGACCGGCTCCCCATCTCATGGAGTTGTGAGAGCATGTGTGTGAAGTGCTCGCCCAGGGCCTGGCCTGGGAGTGTGAGCAGTCACAACAACTGCTTGTATTTCAGGGGGCAAGGAACTGGTGGGACTGGTATTGAGGATAGCAGCCATGTGGAAAATGGACTGAATGCAGCAGAAGCCTGGGAAACATGGTGGGGTGAGAATCCCCCAGAAGATGGAAAGGACAGCCAGTCCTTCCCAAGAGATGCACAATTCCCTCCAAAACAGAAACCACCAATTTTGGCTAAGCCAGCAGCCTGGTGGGTTATGCAGTGGACTGGCCCAGGAACAGAAAAACTGGGGCCAGTGATACCGAGGAGGAGGAAGGGAAGGGAAGGAGGGGGTGTCCCAGCTAAGGGGTGACCATCTCTCCCTGAGCAGGCAAGCCCAGCCCAGCCCTGGGAAGACCATACTATCAGGCACCAAGGTTAAGAGCAGGGCCTCGGAAGCAACACACCCTTGGGTTCATGTCCTGGCCCTGCCATTAGCTATGACCCGAGGCAAGTGTTATAAATCTCTCAGAGCCTTAGTCTGTGAAATGGGGATAATAATATACCTATGCTTCCTGAAAATGCAACAAGATAATGTGTTCAAAGTATTTAGCATGCTGCTGGGCACACAGTGAGTGTCCAGTGAAGAGCAGTTGGAATTATTTCTGCATCCCCAGAGTCCTGGACTCCAGGCTTCCTTGTGTTCAGGGAAGGCGAACTTCCAAACCAGAACTTGGAATCTGCAGGCCATGGGGAGCCTGGACAGACCCTCCCTGGAAGGCCTGTAGATGAGTTCCCTTTTGTGCCCCATGCCAGGCTGCCTGCCCAGGGGAGCCCTGGGACCCAGGACCATTTTCCCTGCTCACTTCCAGGAAGGCCACTTGGGAGAGTTTCCTGAGCTTTTCTGGATTCCTTTTTCCCAGAAGATGTTTTAGAAAATCTGGAACAACTGCTGGTAGTCAGGCCCAAGTTGTCTTACCATGGGCAGGGAGGTCCTGGGAGCAGGCTCTCCAAGTGTCCTCCGTGGCCCCACCCTGCTAACTAAGGGCAGAAGGCCACTCCTGGCTGGCTGCCCAGCCTGTGCACTCACTGTCAGAGAAGGTGGCTCCGCTCAGGGGAGCTGCCCCCAGGAGGCGGGGGACCCTTCACCTCCCTCTGTGGACTTGAGCTTACTCTGTGCTCTCTAGTCCAGCCTAGAAAAGCACCAGCACAGCTTCCCTGAACCCAGGTCTGGGATACAGAGCAGCCAAGGCCTGCCCTGGCCATGTCCCCGAGCTTAGCTTTTCCAAGTAGGACAGAAGGGGAAGGAGAGGTGCAGGCAGGGGAGTGGTGGGGACATCCCTGACCTGGGACTTGGAAGTGGGTACATTTGGTGAATGTGGCCGAGGGCCCCGCAAGGACTTGTCACTCAGATGACAAGGCGTGTCAGAGTCACCCCCAGTCTCAAAGGCCCAGGACTGATGTAGCCCCTGCCCTCAGATGCTGGCCACAAAAACCAGGGGCAGTGGGAGGCCTGGCCTCCCTGACTCTGCAGCTGCTCAAAACAGGACAGGGCAGTGACCCAAACGCCACTTGGGAGAGGTCCTGTGACAAGGCTCGCAGGCCACAGAGCTCAAGACAGCGGGAGCAACGGGCTGTCTGCTGGCCCCTCTGCCTCACCCTGGGTGCCACAGTCAGCTTCCCCACGCCTCGGTCCCAGCTCTGACACCAGCCGACAGAGATCCCTGACCTGGAGGCAGGCAGACAGGCACCTGGGCCCCACAGTGCAGAGGGAGAGCTCCCTTCAATGGACACATCCTTAAATATATACAAGGGTGTGTTCTTTTTTCCCCCCTTCTTCTTTCTATACATTGGGCTCTAAAATCTGGGCCATCCCGCCACCCACATTAACTGTGTTAAGGAAGAATTATAAAAAGAAATCAAATTTCCCATAGCATTTGAACGCCATTAAAATGCCAAACAATAAACTACCAGGCTGCAAATTAGATCAGTGGAAATATCAAACACATTGAGGTATAAAATCCATAATTGCATTTAGTGGCAGCCGTCCCTGGAGAGGCCCTGCTAAAGATCATCACAGCCCCACATATGAGAAGCTATTGACAGAGGAATAAAAATCGACAGGCCAACCAAATAAACCGTGCAGGCTTCATTAAATATTCAGCAACGGAAATTTGACTATCCCAGGCCTCTCCCCTTGGTCCCATCCTGAGCCCTTCTCTGCCCAGCTGGGGGCTCAGACCCTGGCCCTCCCCAGCCACCAGCAGCTTGTGCAGGCAGGACCAGAGGAGGGGGTCAGGCGAGGGTGGTGGGAAGGGGGGTGAGGCTGCTATAATAACAGGGGGGCTCCATCGGGTTATTATTGTTGGGCGGCTGTTATTAGCTTTCACCCTGGAGTAGGTGGCCCTGAAGTCTTTAATTAGGTCATTACGGGGGTAATTTCCAGAGAGGTTTTAACTCCTTAGCAGCTGAAGGACCTCCAGCCAGAGCCCAGATGCCCAGTGGGGCTAGGGCCTGGCCCCTGGGGTGGGTAAAGGGGCGGGGAGGGGGGCAAGGGGGTGGCGCAAGGCTTTGTTGGAACCCCCACCCTCACCCTGAGGATCAGGCATCAGGCTCACCTGCCCCAGGACTATAGACAACGATGGAGGGGGAGGCTGGCCCCAATTCTGTAGGACCCCAGCCCTGGGTATCCCACCCTCTCTGCAGGGTGGCTGCTGGCTCGGGGGAGGGGGGGGGTCTCCTGCCCCACCCAGCTGGCCCTGTGCTCGCCCCTTAGCTCCTCTCCTTCCCCCCTCATTCCTTCCCTCTCCAATTCTCCTTCCTGCCTCTTCCCCTCCCTTCCCTCCTCTCTCCTCCCCTCCCTCCTCTCTCCTCACCTAGGAGCCCCACCGCCATGTATAATGCATGCAGTGGAAGCACCCAATAGGATTAGGCACCTCCGCCCGTCTTTGCGAGAGAAAGTTTATGTAAATGACTGATGACAGCGCTATTGTGTGAGGAATATCAATGGAGTAATTACAGTTACATCGGGCGCCCGCGCCGCCGGCCCGTGTTAATTTTTCACCGGCTCCCCCGGGAGAGATCGGAGCGCGCTCCGAAGAGCACAGCTAATAATGGGAGCCCGGAGCCGCCGCTGCGCCACGCGCCCCGAGGTCTTTCTGAGCAGACTGCTAAGCACTGGCTGTCTCCCCGGAGAGCCGAGAACAGAGATAAAATGATTAAAAACTGCCAAGCGCGCCTGGCAATCACTCGCTCCGCTGTCAGCCCGAGACAAGACAAATCTCTGCGATTTTTCTCTTCCCTCCTCTCCCTTTGTGAGCCCCCAAGCTGGGACGCGGGGGGCCAGCTGGGGTCGGGGTCAGCTCCCTCGGGTGGCAGGGCCCCCGGGCAGGGCAGCGGTGGCGGCGGCAGGGCGCTGGCCTCCGGGCTGGGGGTGGGTGCAGTCTGCGGGGAGCCCGCAGAACCCTGGAGGCCCCGCCACTCACCCCTGTTGGGCCCAGTGAGCCAGCTCTGCTCATTCCTCCCAGGAAAACTGGCACACCTGTTGGGGGCCCTGGGTTGGGGCACACCTGTGAGGATACGCCAGCCAGGGCACACCCACTGGAACACACCTGTCCGGGATACTAGCAGGGGCTCACCTGGGCTGGGGGGCTCCTCGGGCTTTCAGGAACCTGCCCCCCCGACCCAGCGCTGCGCCATCTTGGCCCCTCTCCATGAGCTTCCAGGCCCTGAGACCCCTGAGACCCCAGCTTGGGCACATTGATGAGGCTTCCTGACCACAGGCCCAAAGTAAGACCCCTAGTCGTGGCCGCAGAAGAGGAGGGAGGAGTGTCTGTCTCCTCCCAGGGTCTGGGTTCCACCTGGGGGGAGGGCGTCCTAAGTTCCTAAGGGTCCACACCTGTGGCCATAAAGCTAAGCCTGGGCCCAGCACCTGAGAAGACAGAGAGGAGGAAGATGAGGCGGTAGAGGAGGGGAGGGGGGACGGAGGGATGGGGGGGGCCTGTCGCCTGCTCCTACCTCTGAGAGGGAGTGGGGAGGGGGCTGGCCTGCTGGCTGCTGCACCAGTCCCAGAACGGTCTTCTACCATCCCAGCCCGCCCTGCGCCCTCCATCTTACAATAAAGGTGACAGGAAATTCCTGCTGGAACCTGGGCTGGGCTCTTGGAGCTGTGGCCACACACGTCACAGTCCAGGAGGAGCCATCTGCGGCTCCACTCGTCATACCCAACCCCTGTGCCCATACCCCCCCCCGACACACGCACACACACAGTGCCCTCACCGACGCATGTGTGTGCACCCGCCCCCACCCCGCTCTCTCAGCGCACAATGGCCGACGCGCGCGCACACAGCGACCCTAACGTGGACACTCACACCTACCACGTACCACGGAATTACCCATGTCCACACACACACACAGCATTCCCCCGCTCACTGACACACAGACACGGGCAGACGGTACAAACGTGCGTGTGCACCGAGACGTGAGCGCACAGACAGGCAGGCACAGAGGATGATGTGCGGACACACGGACACACCCACAGTGCAGCATGCACGCAGGGACCCACAGGCCGACACAGGCGTCCCCACCACCACCAGCCCTCCAGCATCTGCACCAGCATTCAGATGCGACAGGATAAGCCACAGTCCCCCGACGAGGTGCTGAGCCTGCCTCTCCAGATGCCGCCTGTTCCGAGCGCTGTGCCCACCACCCGCCTGCCATCAGCTCCGACGCAGCGAGCTGGGCAGGTACTGCAGGGATGAAACTGTTGGGGATGATTTACAGCAGTGATAACCCCCCGCCGGCACGGCACGAAAGCTAGGCAGGGGTGGGGACGGCAGCCCCCGGCCGTGGACCTGGTGTCAAGACCAGGTGGTAACCAGGCCAGAGTGGGCTGGTCCAGCTGAGGCCAGCAGCTTCCTGCCCTCTGGCCCGAGGCTCCCTGGGCTTCTCCTGGGCAGCACATCTGGACAGAGAGCTGCCACCTCACGACTTGCCATGGGCGCACGCGCGCACACACACACACACACACTCATACCCTTGAAAACACAGGGACACACAGCACCATCGCTGATGGACCCACACAGACGCATGCCCGCTTGCACCCAACAGAGACACAGACACGGACGCCCAGTGCCCACTGACGTGTGAGTCCCATACATGCTCACCGAGTCCCCACCATAGGCCAGGTCTGGTGACACCCATGCACACTTGTACTTACAGCCACTTGCACTCACACCTCAACACAGCCTTGCAGGGCCCCTTCCTCTCTGGTCCTGCCCTGCTCCCCCTGTAATCCACACAGCAGAGTGAATTTCAGGCTCAAATCTGACCTTGACACTCTCCTGCTTAGAATTCTTCCATGGCTTCCAGTGGCCCCTAGAGTAAAGGCCAGATTCCCCAGCACAGTCTTCAAGACCTTGCATGATCTGACCTCTCTCTGCACCCGCACCATGGCCCACTTCCAGGCCTTGCACATGCTGGTCCCTCTGCCCCAAAACTGCTCCACTCCCCTCTTTACCAGGATAATCCCCCTGCCCTCAGGGTGGATAGCTCTTCCTCCACATCCTTCAGTCTGGGAGAGGAGCCCCGTTCCTGCCATCTACGGTGTTCCATGCTTTCTCCATCAGAGCCCTGACCAAGGTACTGCCAGGGACATGCTCCCCCCACCCTGGACAGTGAGCTCTTTGCGGACAGGGCTGTGTCTGACTTGTGTCCTCAGTGCCTGGGACAAGGCCACAGCAGCCTCGCAGTAAACACCAGAACGGAGGGAGGAAGCCCCAAGTCTGGTCCTAGGGCCTATGTGAGACCGAGGCCTGAGAAGGGCTGGGGCTGAAAGGGGTGTTGGAGAAGGAGCCGCCATCAAGGACACCCAGGGAACTCTTGGGCTGTCGTCAGGCTGCCCTTCTGCAGGAAGTGGCTGTCACTGCGTCACTTACCATCCCCAGTACCTGTCCCTGGGCCGTGGAGGGGGAGGCCTCCCACTGCCCCGTGCTGAAGGGCCAGCAGCCCAGGGGCAGGCTCAGGCTCAGGCTCTCCCCCCTTTCCCCCAGGAGGCAGCAGCCCACAGAACGCAGAGGTGCAGTGCTAGGAGCTTCCAGCAGGCGGGCCTGAGTCTAACCCACCCCCTTCCCAGCTGGGTGACCTCAGAGCAGCCTCTCTGGGCTCCGGTTTTCTCAGATGCAATCTCATGAGATTTTAATACTAGTAGGAGCAATCATGACAAATGGCTGCTTCCATTTCTTCATTTGCTGGGGATCTTCGTTGGGTTTTTAGATGGCCCAATTTATAGGAGAAGAAATTGGGGTTAAGTGGCAGAAAGTGATAGAAGCAAGATTGGGACCACCGGCCTCGGAAACACACACTTACTCCTCTGAGCCTCCAAGGTCATGGGTGTGACTGTGTTGTGTCACAAGTCACGTGTAGAGAATGACTAGGACCCTCTGGGCGTGTCAGCCTCTAAGCCTGGAGTGCCCTGGTCACAGCATCTCCTCCAATTACTCAGGGTTTTCAAAATCTTCTCACACCCACCTCCTCCTTGTACCTGTGCACAGTCTCCCCAGGACCCAGCGATCCAGCCCTTTGCCTTTTGTGTGAGCCCCAGGATGCTCTGCCTGCTCCCCATGTGACATGTGGGTGATGAATGAGCAGATGACAAGCAGTTGCCTGGAAGAGGAGTGCGGGGGACTGGGGAGGGGCAGGGGCTCGAGTCAGAGCTGGCTGTGAGGTGCCTGCATGGCCTTGGGCAGGTTGCCTCCCACTTCTGAGCCTCAGTCTCCTTATCTGTAAAATGGGAATGATAATCACTTCCACATCTCAGGCCTGTTAGGGGGCTTCACACGGTGCGGTGCATGTGACAAGCTCGGCCAGGGCTTGGCATGTAGCAGGTGCTAGGACTTTGAACGGGTCTGCTGAACTGTGGTGACCTGAGGAGAGCCCAGGCAGGGACGGAGCTGGGAGGAGAGGGGATGGAGGGAACGCTATTTCTCCTCACAGGCCACTGTCTTCTATGGCTTTGGGCCTGGTCTACACCCTCCTCCTTGCCTTCCCTGACTCTGTCCAAACATTCCCTGCCTGGTACAAGCTTTTCAGCCTTCCCAGGCAGCCTTCATTACCCCTTCCTCCAGGCATCCCCTCCCTAAGCATCCTTCCCTTCATCGCAACCCTTCACCACGGATTATCCCCACCACGCTGGCCTTTCCCTGCTTCTGTCCTCTGTGAGGCTGGAGCTCCAGCAAGATTGGACCAGCTGAGTCACCTCTGCTCCTGGCTCCCTGTGGACTGGGTGGAGGAGGGTGGAGGTGGGGGCCGGCCCCAAGGAGGTGGGTGAGAGGGAAAAGAAGGGGGCAAATCGGACTCTGGAGGCCTGGCCGGGGCAGGGGGGCGGGGTGGAGGGCGGGGTGGTGTCAGCTGGCCTTCCTGGGGCTTATTCTGTCAGAATTCTTTTTAATAACAAAAATACTAATGCTGTATAGGACACATTTCTTTCCCTTGTTGTTTTTTGAATAATGAGCTTTGTGCTAAATACTTCATATCCTCCTACTGTTAATCCTTCCAATGACCTGGAGAGAAGGAATAGTTGTACCCCTTTTGCAGATGAGGAAACTGAGAATCAGAGAGGTCAAGAGACTCGTCCAAGACAGCAGCTCACAGACAGCATTAGGGTGTGCTCAGAGCCTGGCACTCTGGGGTGCTGATAAACAGGGGCAGACTGCTGGGCAACTGGAAATCATGATGGGGACAATCCCTGAGCCCCTACTATGTGCTGGGCCCGCTCCTGGCATCCGTCTTCCCTTGGCTAGACCCCGCCCGGCTCAGCCCCCCAGGGCCCATCTGACTGGGTCTCCTCTGAGCCGCCTGCCCCCTTCATCATGAGCTCCCCAAGGGCTCATGATGTAGGGGAAGGCCTGCATCCGTCTTGCTCCCAGGCCTCCCTAATGCCCAGACAGGGCCTGACAGAGAGGGGGCTCCACACGTAACTCTGGAATGCCAACTTTGGAGACTGGCCCATCTAGGATTCTCGACATCCATCACTCCTGGGCAAGGAGGCGTTCCTGGTCTCTACCATGGAGCATTCTAGATGCCCCTCCCCAGCCCATTCTGCCAGGGTCTCCTCTGAGGTCCTCTGCCTGCTCTTCATCGCCGGGCATACAGGGCTGGGACAATCCTGCTCACCTTGGCCTGTCAGTGTCAGCCCAGCACTGCTTGGAGAGCAGGGGTCCTTCTGGTTGCAGGGCTGGGTTAGGCTTCCTTCTTCCCTCCCTCCCTGCCTTCAGTGTATATTGAACACTTACCTGGGGCCTTATAAGCAGGAGCCACGGGAGGATAAGCATCTCAGAGGCCACCTGGTGGAGCGGTTGAGCTAAGCTATGTGACCTTGGACAGCTGACTTCCCCTTTCTGTGCCTCGGTTTTCACATCTCTGAAATGGGGATAATAACAGACCCTGCCTCGCAGACTTATATGGGCTTCATGAGATAACTCAAGTCCTTCACTCAGTGCCTACACAGTATAAACAATAAAAAATAAAACCGTTTACTTCCATTGTGCTGTTGTAATTGTGTGCAGGGAGAACCACATCTGGAGCCGGCAGCCCTTCAGGAGCAAAGGGAGGGAGGGAGAGAGCTGGAGAGAGGATGTGCCCATGACCTTTGCCCACTTCCTGCCCCCCAGAGGGCACTAATTTTGCCCCCCACTCCCCATTCTGGTCCCCACTGTAGGCAGCCTGACCCTTACATCCTGGGGTTTCAGGGAGAGAAGAACCCTGGCACCGCCAGAGACCACACGTGCTGCGATCCCGCCATCCATCTGGTCACCCACCCACGGATGCCACACCATGCCAGGCCACGCGCCCCGCTGCAGGGAGGCTGCGTGCACCAAGATAGACAGACGACCACGGCTCATTCGTTCACTCAGTACATGCAAGCCGAGCACCTACTCAGTACAAGGCCCTGTGCCAGTCCAGGGTGTACCCTGGGCAGAAGTTCTCCAGACTTCCCTGGAATGGGGCAGCTAGGAATGAGGATTCATAGGCTTCACTCTGAGAGGGTGAGTCCTTCCACAGAGCTAGGAATCTGCATGTTTAATAAGCACTGCAAGACAGACCCAAGCTCGGGGGGCAGGCAGGAGGGAATATGGAGCCAGAGAGATTTCATGAAGCTGATGATCTTTATGCCAAGCTTCAAAGGAAGAAGACTTCCTGAAGAAGAAGGGATGGAGGCCAGAGAATATATCCTGCACAACTGCCACAGCCTGAGCAAGACCCAGACAGGGACAAATGTCTGAGTGTGTGGGGAACAGCAGGTGAGCTGGTGGCTGAGCACAGAGGATGAGGGGGCAGGGCCTGACCAAGGAAGCTGGGAGCCAGGAGGAAGAAGCCATCTGAGGACAAGCCTCAGGTCAATGGTAGAGCGGGGAGGTCTCCTTAATCCCAGTAGGCCTGGTTCCAGCTCAAGCCACCCAGGCCTCCATTCTAAGCCCAGGCCCCCAGCCAGAGACTCAGGGACTGGGGCTGCTACATGATCTGAAGGGCCCAGGACAAAACGAAAACACAGGGTACTTGGTCAGACCACGTTAGGAATTTCAAGAGGGCGACAGCAAAGCATCAAACCAAGCACAGGGCCCTTCTGAGTGTGAGGTCCTGGGAGACTGCATAGGTCACATGCCCATGAAACCAGACCTGTGAATGACCCAGACAAGTGGGTCACTCTTGCTGGGACCAGCCCAGAGAGCTCAGGACCCCAAGGCCTTAGCCAGGCAACCCAGGACCTGGTGCTTCCAGTCACTCCAGCTCCCAGCCCCAGGTCTCTCTGACTCTCCCTTTGCCCCATCTCCTCCCCTCAACCCTCAGAACTGCCTCCTAACTTTGCCTTGAACCTGTCCCTCCTCCAGCCAACTCTACTGGCCTCACCTCCGTCGAGGCAGCTGCCCCCTCCTCCCAGTTTCCAGTCCCCAATCCCACGCACATGCTGCCAATGTCAGCTCCATGAAGTGCCTCTCCCGTCCTGCCACCCACCTGTACAATAATCTTCGATGGCTCCCTTCTGCCCACAGGATAAAAGCCAAACCCCGTTGCATAGCTACCAGCCCCTGCCCCCCTCTGCAGCTCTGCATCCCAGCAGCCCCTAGGCAGCCTCTCCAGCCAGACTCACTGTCCCAGCCCACTTTCGCAGCCCACCAATTTAACCCCTAATATTCCTGCTTCCTGTGCCCCTACCAGGAATGCCCTCCCCAGATCCTCTCAGCTCCCACCTCCCATCTCACAAGGCACCTGCCCTGGTAACCGAGCACAGACTCCTGCTGTCCTGTGTTAGTAATCAGACCCCTGCTCATTGCCCTTCCCACGAACAGAAACTGCTCACACAAACTGGTAGGGCTCCTGGCACGCGCTATTTCATTTAATCCTCAGGACAACCCTAGAAGCCAGGTTCTTCGAGTACCTCCATTTTACGAATGAGGGAACAGAGGCTCAGAGAGGCTGAGCAACTCGCCAAGGGTTGCCCAGCTAGAAAGAGGCTGAGCCTTGTGTCCAGCCCAGCCAGTCGAGCTCCTGAGCTATTTCTCTATACTCTTCTTTCAGTATGAACTGAGCACCTGCTAGGTATCATGCCCTGTTCTGGCCAAGGCATAGTGCACACAGAGAACTCTAGCAAAGATACTGCCCGGCACATATAACCAAAGCCAGACATCTGCTCACGCCCAACACAAAGGACAGTGGGACAGCAACAATATCAGCAAGAACCACAGGCCTAATCTGAAGACACTGTGTCTGCTTTCTCTTTTAAATCTCATCATTGCTCTCAGGCAGGTATTGATCCTCAACAGACTGTTAAGAGAGCTGCAGCACAGAGAGGTAAAGCATCAAACCCAAGGTCACACAGCCAGTAAGTGGCAGAGCTAGATCAAACTCTGAACCCTGAGGTTCCAAAGCACTGGCATCTTTTCTCTGTCTACTTGGCAAAGAATCTGGTTAAGTTCTTGGCCTCCCAAGGAATCAGTTCTGGGGTCACCAAATCAGAGAAAAGGTCAACATGCCCAGGTATGGGGACCGAGCTGGCATGATTTCTGCTTAATTCTGCCCCGACACCCCACCCACTTCGCCCAGGGGCTACCCCGTCCTAGCCCAGCTTAGCCAGGACTTGGCTGAACAACTCCCAAGTTCCCCAGCCGGGTCTCTGGTAATTAGCTGCGCAGACGCACAGTCTCTTACCTAACAGCCCTCGTGACCTGGTGCCATGAGCACTCACCAAGTGGAGCACATGCTTGTGTCCATGATACTCCCTGTGCCCCAGGGCGAGATGTTTCCTTTCTCAAGTTCTTGTTATTACCATCATTACTGTTATTTTAATTTAAACCTCTGACATTCAGGGAGAGGTTTCCCTGCAGCCACAAGGGCATGTCTGTGGGAGGCTGGCACTTCGGTGACTGGCCTGAACTCTTGCCACGTGGGACAGCCGGACCAGTGGGCGGCCAGCTCCATCCTCCTTCAGGGCTCCGCCGCGGCTCACTTATCAGGCTGACATCCCGCAGGGGGGCCGCCGCCCTGCCCGCCCCTCCGGCTCCAGGCCTGCCGACTGGAACCAGACCTGGAGGGGTGAGCGGGCAGGGGGCCTGTGGGAGGGGGCCAAGCCCTCGCCACAGGCCCCTTTGCAGTTCAAAGTGACACACTCAGGCGCTGTCCCCTTCAAAGGGCAGACAGCGCCTGCCCTGAGCTGCTGTACCCGCAGGGCAGGGGTAAAGGTGGCCCTCACAGGGCTAGTCAACTCCCATCCGTGGGTTGGGCCTGCTTCCCTGTGCCCTGTCCTGAGCAGGACCCACACCAGCAGCTAGATGTTGCAATGCGATCCTGGGAAAATCGCCTTCCCTCTCTGAACTTCCCTGCGGTCACTGTATATTTGCAGAGCACTCAGAAGGCGCTCAGGGACGGTCATGCATGAGGCTGACAATGCCGACAATAAAGATGATGACTCAGTCTCTCTGAGAAACAATACCCCAAAGCCAGTACACCTGAGTGTGATTCCCATCAGCTGTTCCCTAGTTGTGTGACCCAGGGCAAGTCACTTAAGTTCTCTGTGCTTTGGTTTCTCCATCTGTAAAACAGGGCTAGGAGGGGATGACGCCTCATGCCAAGTAGCCACAGACACACCCATCCCTCCCTCAATGCCAAACTATGTCCACCTACTGCCAGGATCATAGTTCAGGCCAAGTGAGACCTACCGAGAAGGCGCTGTTCACGTGCTCCCCCCAAGGCTGAGAAGTGGTCAAGAGGACGAGTCTTCACACCAGCAGAGCATAGAGGCATGCTGGTGCAGCTCCCCACTGGCTGTGTGATCCCTGGTGAATGGTTTTACCTCTCTGAGCCCCAGTTCTGTCACCTGGAAACCTGGGTAAACAATGGTCCTTTTAGGAACTCTCACCGAGGTCTGGGGTGCCAAGGGCTGAGCCCTGAGCTTAGACATAACGTGTGCCCAGTACATGGTAGCTTATCATTGCTACCTTATGCTGTGTGACGTTGTGGATATCAGGGCACCTCTCAGGTCAAGCTTCAATGTTGCAGAATGAGAAATGATAATAAGAATGCCTGCCCCAGGAGAAGATTCAATGAGCTAATCCCCGTCAAACCCACAGGCAGTGTGCAATAAACACTGGCCATTAATTATGAGGCGTTCATTCAACAAATAGCATTGAGGGTGCCTGGGTGGCTCGGCTGGTTGGGCGACTACCTTCGGCTCAGGTCATGATCCTGGAGTCCCGGGATCGAGTCCCGCATCGGGCTCCCTGCTCAGCGGGGAGTCTGCTTCTCCCTCTGACCCTCCCCCCTCTCATGCTCTCTCTATCTCATTCTCTCTCTCAAATAAATAAATAAAAAATCTTAAAAAAAAAAAAAGAAAAAAAATAACATTGAGCTCTGGGGCCCGGCCACCACAGGACACTGAACCCAGCAGAGGGCCAGATTCTGCCCTCCCAAAGGATCTCTGAAAGTTTTCTCCTGACCCAATGCCTGGGCTCCAATCCCAGTTCCACTTAACTAGCTGCGTGACCTTGGGCAAATTACTCAGCCTCTCTGTGTCTCAGTTGTCTTATCTGTAAATGATAACAACACCCACGTCACAGCCACAGTGCCTTTAAAAACCGTGAAGTGCTTAGAGCAGTGCCTGACAATCCATGAGCACTCAGCAAGCATCAGCTGTACGATTCTTACTGTGGTGGGAGCTGTTGTGCTCTCTCCCTGCCAGGCCTGCCCATCAGCAAGCCCCCTGCAGCCAGCCGGGCCCCCTTCTGCAGCTCAGAAACTTGGGAAGTGTTAGCTCCTGTGAGGTGGCCCGAGTGCCCTGCAGAACAGAGGGAGGCTTCTGTGGGCTTCCTCTCTGGTCTGTTTCCCCAGCAGCTGGAACACTTAGAAAAAAGCTCCCAGCCTGCTGGGCTTGTCAAAGCAGGGCTAGCTTTACTAGAAC
Source organism: Mirounga leonina (assembly GCF_011800145.1). Lineage (NCBI taxonomy): Eukaryota > Metazoa > Chordata > Mammalia > Carnivora > Phocidae > Mirounga > Mirounga leonina. The sequence continues at coordinate 8,661,795 of NW_023270433.1, forward strand.
CAGCTTTGGACGATAATTCTGCGGTCATAACTATTTTCTTTACATACTGCTATGGAAAGGGGAACCCCCTGCTTTTTTTTTTTTTTTTTTGAACCTAATTGAAGACACCATCAAGCGTAAATATGCTGGAGTTTTTAATAAAAACATGATGGAGGAAAACATTCAAAGCTCAATAATCAGAAGCAATTTGCATCGTGAGCGGAGATGTTGCTCCCACTCCCCACCCCCTTGGCTGTGCTCTGCGCGGGGCTGGTTTTGGGGCTGGCAACTTTAGACCTATGGCAAAAATAATGAACAGCGGTGAGGCTTGGAGATAGTCTGAAAAATATCCTGGAAAAGAAAAACATATGCCAAAGAGTGTGGTGCAAAAGTCGTATTTCATGCCTGACTTTTGAGAATGTTAATAAGGATTAGAACCATACTCCAACAGAACAACTATCAGTCAAGGCGGGGTAATTAATTTTGCTTCAGATCTCTGCTTGGGAAAATGAAAGCAGTAAGTGTTGTTTCATAGCACAGAGATTTCATCACACTAGAACAACCCAAAGAACTTCCAGAGCTGCATCCTGATCCCAGCTGAAAGAAACCTGGCTGTTGCTGGCCGCCTCTGCTGATCTGTCACCGTGTAGATTTGGGGATCTTTTCCCAATGCTAACAATATCAAACTCTTTTTTAAAATTTCAGGATTGGCCAATAAATATGATTAGATAACACATCCCAAGCCACATGTCCTCTGCTCGGCCTCTAACATGTGGAGTACAGATGTGTGTTCCGTGTACAGATGACCCAGCCGGCTGCTCCCCTGAGGCAGGGACCCTGGGAGATGGAACCCCGAGACGTCCCGGCAATCCCCTGGCCCTCTGTGGCCCTGGCCAGGCCGCTGGCCTCCCCATGACCCACTGTAGAGAGGAAGGGCCAAGCCCAGGGTGTTTGGGAGTCAGATATTAGGACAGAGGGATGTGGTCACCTGGCTCTTGTCCTTCAATGTCCCAACTTAGAAGATAAACTTGCTCAACGTGCATGGCTCCATGCTATCCAGAAAGTTCTCAAGCTCATTCCATCATGGAGACATGCCTGTTACCCGCCTCAGGAACCAGGATTGAAGGGCCTTCCCCTCCAGTGACCTCAGCCTCGGAAGAAAAGAGTAAGCCAGTGCTAAAGCCAGAGTCTGGGAACGGGTTCTAGAAAGAATTGTGGCGTTGCCACACAGGCCCCTGACTTGGCAGTGAGTAGACTGGGGTTCCTGTCTCCATTCTGCCACAACTGAGCGAGCTTTAGGGCAAATACTAGACACACCTGAGCCTCGGTTTTCCCGTTTCTACAAAGATCTTGAAGAGCTCTTCAGCTGGGACCCGCTAAAGCAGCCGAAGGTCTGGATGGTGGGTTTCACCCAGGTGCACCCTCTCTGTGGTCACTGAAGAGGGTTCTTGGAAGCCGCAGGGAAAGTCAGGCCCTGGAAATAGGGCAGGGAAGCCTGGGCCTGTTGGTGTTGACAGTCAGCCAAGCTCCAGCTCTGGGGAGAGGGGGCAGCAGTCTCTGAGGCAAGAGCCCCTCCCAGTCTGACCAAGCAGGATCCCCCCTCCCCGCCCCCAAAGCAAAGCTCTGGGTTAAGGTATGAGTGAGCCTACTTCTCGGCTTTCCCCTGGGGTTAGGAGGGAGGAGTCCCTCAGAGTCAGCCACGGCCAGGCAGAAGGGCTCAAGTGGGCAGAGAGGGGAAGGGTATTCTACCACAGTGGTAGAATGAAGGAATGAATGAATGCATGGATGAACGAACGGACGCATGAATGTACGTCAGAGGGAGGTGAGGGCCTCCCAAACCCACTACAGCAGGCAGGCTGAGGGCAGGGCACCTCCCTGAAAAGAAAAAGGCCACTAGGGGTCCCTGGGGGAGGGGTATGATGACCTGGATGAGCCCCAGCTGCCTGCAGGGCAGGGGTGGGGTAAACTCTGGCCACTTGGCAGAGGCTGGAGGGTCTCCCTTCTGGACCAGAGGCTACTCTGGGGAAACAAGGAGGGCCAGGCTCCTCCTAAGCTGGATGGGGTCAGGACCACCTGGAGGAGGAACTCTGTCACTGGCCCCCTGGCCTCCTCTCAGCTGGGACCGACTGGGCTTTGCCGCATTTCTGGCCCCCTCTTACCGCTCAGGCACTGGTCTCCCCGGAATACCCCAGACCTCTTCCCTGCCGAGCAGCCCAGGCCGCGGGCCCAGGGCTCAACCAGGCCGGGCTGATATGAACCATCTGCGTTGTCTTAGGCCGCCCCTCTGCCCACTGTCCCTCTGAACTCGGCCGGTTCCCGCGGGCCGTTTGATGCCTCGTAGGGTCACAGACCCCCGCACACAAATCACCGCCGCGGGGCTGGGGGTGGGGCGGAGGCGCTGAAACCTAATCCGCAAAGTTTGCTGTGCCGCCAGCTCGCTCCTTCCCTCGCTCACTCGACCACCCCCCCCTTTCCAAACAAGGCTTATTTTTCTTGCCAAAAAACCAAAGTTGGTATCAAGTGTTTCGAGGGAGAAAGTCTCTCCCCCGCCCCAGCTTGGGAGGAAGGGCCAGAGCTGTTGGCTGAGCCCGGAACTGCAGAGAGGGCTCTGGGAGGGAACCCGCGGGAGGTGAGCTCCCGGCTCCCAGCTCTGTCGGTCCCCGTCCCATGGTTAATGGTCGCAAACCCAACTGTCTCTGACCCTGCCCTGTCCCCGTGGTCCCCTGCCCAGATAGTGCTCTTTCCATCGTGGCTCTCCATCCCTGTGGGGCCAGAGATGGAAGCATCACTTCCTGCCCCTTCTCCCTCCCCATAAAACAGCCCTCGCCTGTCGCTTTTACGAGGTGACACCCTGCTCTCAGCCCGATCCTCCCGCACCGGAGCCTGGGCTCAGGAGGGAGGAGACTGAGCAGTCAGGCGTCTCCAGAGAGCTCCCAGGACACACTGGGGTCCCTGGGAGCCTGCCCCAGAGGACAGACTAAGAGCTTTGAAAGGAGGCTAAGGAGCCAGGTACATTAGAGGCAAATTCCTCCAAAGTCTCCTCTCCGGCTCCATTGACTCTGGGGCCTTCGGTCTGAGATCCTAGAAACTGGCCAGGAGGTAGCCGGCCTGGTCCTCTGGAGGGGTGCAGAGTGGAGCCCTGGGGGGCACGCAGGTTTCATTTGCTGGGTGTTGGTTTTGCTTTTGGTTTTTTTCAGCCGGTGCAGCGACCCGGAACCGCGCCCGGCCGTTTCTCCGACGCCCGCGGCTTCCGACTGTGCCCGGAGGTGAACGCCGGCGGCTAAAGTCCGCGCCCGCGGCGCCCGCTCTGCGGGCTGGAGCTCTAGTTGTCGGAGCAGGCGGCCGGGGCTGGGGCAAGGCGGCGGCGGCGGCGGCGACGTCGAGGGGCCGGTCGGCAGACCCAGCTGGGTCTGCGCTGCCGGGGCGGGGGAGGGGGGACGGGTGCCGGCCGCAGGACAGATCTGCACACTGTGGGACAGGGGTGACGGCAGCAGCGGTGGCGAGAATAAAGGCGCCACGGGCCCGGCAGAGAAGCGGGTTTCCGCGGGGGTCGAACAAAGGAATTCGCCCTCAGAAGAAAGGGGCCGAGCGAGCAGCCGGGAGTGGTCAACCCCGGAGACTCGCAGGAGTACGAGCGTGGCGACATCAGTCCCAGGGATCCAACGAAATCCGCCCCGCGCTGGACCCCAGCCTGGCATCTCCATTCGGCCTCTCCCTTCTCGTCAATCCCGCTTTCATGGGGATGGTGGGTGTGCACCCCCCAGCGCCACCTTTCCTGGGAAGAGGGGACAGAGCGGCCCGTGCTTTCCGTCAGTGGAGGCAAAAAGTCCCCCACCCCTCCCAACCGGCATCCTCTGGTCGTGGGGCCGTTGCCCCCATTTTCCAGAAGCTGACAATTGAGGCTCCCAAAAGGCAACCCCTTCCCCCACCCCTGCTGCAACGCTTGGCGGGCTGGGGAGACCCAAGCGCCCTCAGAAACGAAAGTCGCCCCGGGGGGCGACAGGGCCGGAGCTCCCCTCCTCCCGCTGCCCTCGGAAGGGGTGGAGGGGACACGGTTGTAAGGTGCTCGGCTTCTTTTCTCTGCTTGACATGAATAAGGGGATTAGGACGGCAAGTTTCCGTCGTTCACTCCGACGGACAAAGGGCCCCGCGGTCAGAGCGGCACAGTCTCTGATTAAACGACAGAGCCCTGTCACTCAGCACCATCCTAGGTACTTGTGTTTGTGACATAATCTTATTAGAAGATAAAACCAGCGAAATCCTTTCCATAATGAAAAGTTACATTTAATGGCTGGACTCGCCCCCCAACCCCTCCCGACCCTGCCCGCCTCCTCCCGTTGCTGTTGGATATGGCTCGCCTGTAATTGGCATTTAAAGCACCAAGTCTGAGAGAAAAACGGGGTTTAGGGTTTTTGTAATCCCCCTAAACTGTCTTTGTTCGAAATCTCCACAGATACAAGTCTGTTAAGAGTAAATATTTGTGGATTGATACAACCACATTTCCCCCCTACAAACCAAATCTGAAAAAAATCTGCCCTCCCGCCGTGCAGCCGGGGCGCAAGAGGGAGGGGGCTGGGGTCGGCCCCAGCGTCTGCACCGGGAACCCTGCGTTCGGGTTGCCTCGCCGCCTCCAGGAACCGAGGGACTTTGCACACTTCTCAGGCGGGAGAAAGGTCTTAACTCTTTTTTCAATTTTCTGTGCTCTCGATAAACAAACCTCTCGGACCCGCTGCTTTTGGGCCTGCCCGAGGGGGTCGGCGGGAGGGCTTGGGGAGGGGCGAAGGCTTTGCTCAATTCCGAAAGAAAATTCTCTCCACCCGCTTAGCACCCTTCTAGCAGGTTTAAGTGGCTCCGAGAGGACTCGCTCCTCCTGGGTCGTGGGAGATGCGACCCAGCAGGGCACCTCGAGTCCAGCCCAGGAGATCACCGGGAGCCGCCAAGGGCCCCCGAAACACGAAGGAGTCCGAAGGTTGCGGAGGGGCCCCGGTTCCCGGCTCCAGCCCAGCCCGTCCCGGGATCGGATTCCTTCATAAATCAGCGGCTGGGTGAAAGGGCTGCGCTTTAGAAAGGGCAGGACCGTGTGCGCGTATTAGAGCGCGCAGTTCCCAAATCCGGGCTAAACCCCTGGTGACACCGAAATTCATCAACCGCTGCCGGCGCCCGTGGCGCGGCCGAGGAGCCCCAGAGCCGAGAAGCCTGTGCACCGCGCTGCCCCACTTGGGGAAAAGAACGAGGGGCAGGAACCATCGGAGAGGTGGGCCTGGAGGAGGGCACGGGTGGAGACCTCTGAGAGCCGCCCCGCCCGCGCGCGCGCGCGGCCGGAGCAGCGAAGGAAGCTCACCGCGGGGGGAAAGGCAGTTACTCTAACCTTTTTTCTTCTCTGGTAAGGGCTGGCCCTACCTGGGCATTCTGGTGCGAAGAGGGCGATGACCCCCACCCCCACCCCTTCCAACCCTGGGGCGGTAACCGCCCCCCTCCCAACACACACACCTTTCCGGCTGGGCGCTCTAAGGTGAATCACAACTGCCCAGAGCAGAATCTGGGGCTTTGGGAAGAGCAGAAATCGAGGACGTAGGGATCCCATCCCCTTTGGGAGTTAGACCAACCCAGGAAAAATCTGCTACAGAGTAACCCTGAGCCTGAGAGAAGTTACTTAACTCCCTCCACCTGGGTCTTCTCACCTATACAGGGACCTAAAGCAATGAAGGCCAGTACACATCGAAGTACTCAAGAAATGTCAATTCCTTTTCTTTCTAGATGTACTACTGTGGCCTGCCCCTCTGGGTCAATAAGACTCTGTTCCTGTGAGTTCCTATCTACACTGGCCATGCTCAAGATTAGGTTGGGTAAAAGCAGGACCTACGTGCCTCAGTAGTAATGGGGGGGGGGGGCATCCACAGGCTGCTGACTGCCTGCCTCCAAGGACCAGTTTCTGACAGCCAGACCGCCCCATTCCCCTTTCAAGGGGGAAAATTCAGAACACAGGCCCCAGACCTGGGCAAGGAGCAGGAGGGTGGGCTAGGCCACTCCTGGAGGCCTGTTTAGGAGGATCCACGCTCTGGGCCTGTGTGAAAGGCAGACAATGCATTCCTGCCAGGCAGGGCGTCTCCAGCCCACTTCCCAGGCAGGCAGGATGGAACCATACATTGACAGAATGCCTAGTGGAGGCTGGCACCTTTGGGTTTGTTTCACTTTATCCTCAGAGATCGATTCACTCTATCCTGTGAGATTGTAACTGGCACCCTTATTTCACAGAGGAGGAAACCGAGGCTCAAGAAGAGCAATGAGCCCTTCCCTAAAGGCCCCTGGCTTGTGTCACAAGAGCCAGAGACATTCTTGATCTCTGATCTGTACTTGCAATTTTGTTCTTTTCTTTGAGAAAATGTACCCCACCCAGGAGGCCCTCCATTTGCAGGAGGTGGCTTCCAGAGCACCTTGGTCCTCTCCATCTCCACAGGCTCGGGCAGCTCCAGGCCTGGGCGGGCGCCCACACCCCACAGCCCCGTAACTATGGCAATTCAGGAATCACATGACAACAGTCTCTGAGTCCTGGAGGAAAGCAGGAGGTGGGAGAAGGGGGGACAGCAGTCACACCCAGCTCTGTCCTGACCCAGGGCTGCCCCTCTCCTCTCCTGTCACTGCTCCTACGGCGCCCAACAGAGCCGCCTGGGGGGTTGGGGAGCCCCTGGCCGTCCTGTGTTCCAGCATGCTCACTCAGCTTTCTGCCTCTAGCCCGCAGCTCCGTGGTCTCACGCCTGCCAGCCCCGGTGGGCACCTCTGTTGCTCCGGGCAGCCCTCAGAACCCTCCCTGGCTGGCAACCACCTCACAGTTCCCAGAGAAACCTCTTAAGCAGGGGCCGGCCAGGAAGCAAACATCTTTGTTTCTTCTGGAACCAAACTCCAGGAACTAGGTTTTTCCTTCAGCAACACTTCCCTCAGTTCACCAAGTGCGGGGCAAGCCAGGTGATCTGCCATCAGCCAGCACACTCCGTCCGGGCCAGTCTGAGCCAGGCTCCCAATTGAGACAAAGCCCCCCCCCCCCCCCCCCCCGCCAATGTACTCACATATCCCTGGGACCCCTACACTCCCCCAACCCCCCTCCAGGGCCCCAGGGTCGACAGGGCAGGTCCAGTGGCTGCCAGTCAAGAAGCTGAACAGAAATGGATACAATGTTGCCCCGGGAATAACAAAGGAAGGGCCCACGCAGAAATTTATTTGTTCTGATCAGGCGAAGCAAAGGTAAAGGGCAGCGAGGAAGTGCTGTCAGCCAGGCCTGAAACCCAAGAAAGTTGCCATTCTGAGCACAGTGGCCCCTTATACCCCACCACTCCACAACACAGCGGTAGTTAAAGCAAACACAGACCCTTCACTGCCCCGTCAGTTACACCTTCCCCCCAAAATTACACAAACTTTGAAAGATTTTTCTGAGAGAAGATGGATGCTTCGGGAGACTTGAGGTCAAAGCTAGGCTGTTTAAAGTATATTATTAACAAATAAACATTTACTGCAAAAAAAGAGAGAAAAACCCTATAGGCCACCGGGGAACCAAATCATGTTGCTTTTGGCTTCAAATGACAGGAGACATTTATGACATGAATGGAGAACACCAGCCGGTCGATGAAATGGCAAACGTCTGCCACTTTGCTTCCTCTGCTTTCGTGAATCAACTTTTTCAAATATGGTTTTCGGCCTTACCCTCCCTTCACTACCACCACCTCCCCACTTCTGACTGCAGGAGCAATAAATACATATAATTTTGGTTTTGCTCTCTGCTGCCATCAGCACAGAATCTGGAAGTTGGAGAGGGCTGGGTCAGCCAGAAAGCCAAGGGCTTTGGGTCCTCCTGCACCCCTGGTTGACTGACAGCTCATACGGGCTCCTTGGATGAGTGGACCATCCCTTTCTTCCTCCCTCCCTTGAAGCTGAGGCCTGATTGTGGTGTCCATCAAATTGGAAGTTATAACTCATGTCTCTGAACGTATCATCCATTCCTCAGCCTAACTAATGCCAAAGTAGGACTGGGAATTTTTTTTCCCTTTTTGTTTTAAAAACCTCATAGCCGCAGGACAGAAGAAATTCCCTGGAGAAGCACAGCCAGCCAGCCCATCCTGGACAGAACAAACCTCTGTGGGCTGAAGGATCCTTCTGACCACCTGAGCTGGTGTTTCTCCATCTTTTAAACCTCATCTTTTGGAGAAACGAACAGATCCCTGAATCTCTCGACCTCATTTCCTCCCCCTCTCCTTCTGAATCTCTCCCTCCTCCTCGGAGATGTTGGGTTGAGCTTTTTTCCCCTTGTCATTTGAATCACAAAAACAATAAGCATGAAGGGTTTTCCAAATATGAAATTATATTATTGAGTATGCTTTTCCAAGCTATTCTCAGACCCTGAAGAGTCGAATTGCTTCTCAGTGTTAAGCTCTTTGCTCTGGACCCATTCCACTCCCTCTCACGGCCCCCAAGGAGAAAGGGGCCAGAACACCAAGCCCTTCCTGCTACCTGCCCTTCCTGATAATGCACAGTTGGCAATTGTTCTTATCTATATAATCAGAAGTTTTTCTGCCTCTCTGGAGGTAGTGAAGAGGATTCTGGATCCCACGGAGTATGGAACATTTACTGAAGCCCCACCAGGTACCTTGTGTCATCCTTACAACCACCCTGGGAAATTGTATCCTCACCCCTAATTTGCTGATGGAGAACCTGGGGCTCTGAAACAGGTAGTCAGTTGGCTAAGATCACATGGCTGCTGAATGGTGGGGCTGGGAGGCGAACCCAGCTCTGTCTCAGAGTCTAGAGCTCTTCTCCTCATTGAAGAAGGCATGGCCCTCACAGTGCCCCACTCAGGCAAAGGGAATGATTTTCCCAGGGGTGCCCCTCATCTTCCCTGCATAGAGAGGCTCATGGCAAGCCTACCGTGCCAGGTGCACCTTTCTCTGGCATGGAACCCATAGGCAGTTTGGTGTCTCCTTGGCGACAAGACATTCCTTGCCACACTGCTGGTGATAACGGTAACAACAGTAATTTCCAGAGTATTAACATGCCAGGCGAGATGCCAGGTCCTTTGGGGCATGTTATCTCGAATCCTTATTAGAATCCTTTCCCCCAGGTGGCTATGTCCCCATTTTACAGAAGAGGCTCAGGTAGATGCTAGGACCGTGTGGTCCTAAGCCTGGCTCCAACAGGCAGGGTAGGAGGTTGCTGAGGGTCAACAATCACGTACTCCAGAGGAAATCCTCACAGCCTTCTTCCCCGACTTGGAGAAAATCCGGCAAACAAATGAGGCTACACTAGTCCAGAGCCTGGGGAATACAGGGTGAGCCAGGAGTCAGCTGTGAATAATGCCTCCGTTCAGCAGCAGATGACTGCAGCTTAAGGCCTTTGCTTACCCTGCTACCTGCAGCCAAGCGGCCGGGGTTAAAAGGAGGGTGCCATCCCAGGGGCCAGAGGATCCCCAGACTTGGGCTGGCAGAGTGAGAGCCCTTCAGCCTTCAAACCCCCAGCGAGAGCACTACCCAGGCCCTTCTACAAGGCCAAGCGCTGGCTTTTCCTTCCAAGCGGATCCATTTCCAGGACAGACCCTCTACCTCGGGCTGTGGACAGGGATGTCTGCAGTTCTGAATGAGACAGATGGGGGCCATGCCAGCTGGGATACCTACTGGTAGAGGAGGTGCTGCTGGTAACTGGCACCCTGCAGGAAGGCCTTATGGGAGGCCTTGCAAGCTGGGAGAAACAGCAGGCCGAAAAGGCTGGAGCCTGACTTTGCTCTCTGCGTGCGTGCCACACCCCTACTCTGCCAGAGCTAGTGCTCGGAGGAGAGGTGAGCCTCCCTGGAAGGCCCTTCCCGGTGTAAACACTTCCAAGGAAAGAAGGAAAGGAATGTGCTGGGAAGAGCCAGGTTGGGCCACAGGAGCCTCAGCCAGCTGGGGTAGATTTACCAAAAAAAAAAAAAAAAAAAATCACCCCAGGACTCAGTTTTTTTCTGAAACTCAAAGTCTCGCTGTGCCCCCCCCCCCGCCCCGTTCCGCGGGTGGGCGCACCCTACCTGGGCAGGCGAGCCCAAGGGGACCGTCGCAGGCTCAGCGGAGCCCTGTAACTCTGCTCGCCGAGAGGCGAGGCCTGCGGGCGGAAGGGCGCCGCCAGCCCGGGACGCCGAGGTGGGAGCATGGCCCGAGCAGGAACGCCGCGTCTTTCGGCGCACGCAGGCTCCCGCGCGCACACCAACGGATCTCGGGTCGCCAGGCCTGGGAGCTGTCTTACAAGCGATTAGACTCCATTTTGTGACAGATTTTTGGACTCTCCCACCGACCCTCCCCCCTTCCGGAGCCTCCTCCAGGAATTCGCCACCTCCCCAAGATAGAAACGCTTTCCAGACGAGCGACAGACGGCAAGAAAAAAGACTTACATAATTCTATTTGGCCAAGCCACCAAGAAAAAAATGGGGCGGGGGGTTGTCTTTTTTTTTTTTTTTTTTCATGTGTTCTCCGGTGGAGGAAGGAGAGAGAGGTGTTCGTGATTTTGCGTTTGGAGGCCCCGTTTCCTCCCGGTTTCTAACCCGGTTTTGAGTCTGAGAAGGAGCTCCGGCTGCCGAGGGGCCAGAGTCTCGGGCGCAGAACGATCCGACGCTTTTTTTTTTTTTTTTCCAAAGAAAGAGCCCCCAAAAGCACGTACGGAGAAAAAGTAAACTTTTCGAGTTATGCGTGAAAATGCCCAAATGCCGTGGCCCTCGCTCTGCTTCGTCCGTCCAGGACGTGCGGGTGGATTTTATCAAATGTTATTAAATGTTCCCGAACGTCAATTAATCACCCCCGTGGTGCGTAAAATAACGTTGCGCTTCTGGGTGTCCCGGATCTTTAAAACAAATCGAAAGGAAGAAGAGACGCTTAATAAAAATAGCAACCTCTTCTAAGGACCAAGCCCCGCAAGCTCCTCGTGGGTCGAGGACACATTTTCCAAAAGTTATTGGGGGGGGGGTGTTAATTTCCCTATACCGCTGACACAAAGGCTCGACAAAATCGAGGAGGTACGTTTCTGCGCCCACTTGCCTGGATTCTCGTCTGAAAAGCATTTACGCACTGATGCAATAAATAAGCATCTGCGATCCTCAAAGAAAAAAATAAATCGTGAAATACACTTTTATTGTGCAAAAGAACATCGCTTCCCCCGTGAGCCTGTCTGCCTCGCTGCGCTGGCTCTCCCTGAGAAACGCTGAGGCGAGACCCGCCGGGGTATTTGTCCATAGGATTGTCTTGATAACAACCTCTCCTCAGCCCCCAACCGGCCGGCCTAGTTGCAGATACCTAATTGGCCTTATTGGAAGAAAGAGGGGGCGAGGGAGGAGGAGGGCACCGTGAGGGGCGTGAATAATGCCCGCCTGGAGGCTGCCGCCTTGCAGGACCCAGACTCGGAACTCAGGACCTGAGATTCTCCCAGCGCCAAAATTCACGGGCAAACACATCCCAACTGCATTGAAGCATCAAGCTCTCAGAGAGGCGCCTTTTTTCCTCTCCTTTTTAAAAACAAATAGGCTTTCAACAAAGCGAACACAAATGTTTAATGTTTAATTGTTTTGTAAAATTAGGGGGTTGGCCGCTGTGCTGTAAGGGAACATCCTGCTCAAATTTTGTGACTTTACAGTTCTGTGCTCCGAAGAACCAGGGAGCATCCTCTCCTTGTTTTAAACAGAAGCTCCATAAAGGACTGAGGGGTAGGGGAAGAGACCTGGCAGATGCATATAAGAGGTTGGAAAGGGTCCTTCCAATATGGAAAACATTTTTCCCCCCCAAAAATCTGCACACATGACTTGGAGGCCCATTTCCAGTTTCCTGGGCCTCCTGCCCCCACATGTTGAGTCATCCAGGCCAGTGGCTAAGTTGGAAGTGGCACTGCCAGAGCTGAGCTCAGGGTCAGGCAGGCAGAGGTGCAGGCCGGCAGGACGTGGGTGGGCTGGAAGCTGGTGATCCCTGCCTCTTGGCCCGACCAAAGCCCCCAACCACGTCTACCCCAAACTACTTTCTCCATTTTATTTGTGCTGCTCTATGCCTGCTTGTGGCCAAACTGACTGGCGGGGACACGTTCTCCTGGAACTAGAATCATATCAGTCCAGGGCATAGCACAAACCCTACCAACAGCAGTGTGCCTAATTTGGGGTGCTCCAGACAGAGGAAGAGGTCTCAGCAAGACTCTGGGATCAGCAAAAGAGTTGACTCTCCAAAGTGTACCCCAATTACTTCCCGCAGAGCCCCCAGTGGGCAGGAAGAGCAAGGTGCAAAGAGCAGGTCCTGTCGGACCCTCCCGACCAGGGTAGCATAGCCAGATTAGGTGCTGTTGTGGGGCTCAGCCAGAACCTTTCAGAATAGAACCTAATACCCTCTCCAGGGCTCTAGCCTACAGCCCCACTATTTCCGGGCCTCAGCCAAGCAGCTAGAGAGATGGAAATGGGGCACCCCAGCTGCTCCACTTCCCATCAGGGCCTGGATTTAGGAACAGTCCCTGGGCAGACAGGTAGCCTGCAATCATCAGCAGGCATTGGCAGCCCAACCTTTTCCTGGAGGCTTGGGCACACACAGCTCCCTCGGAGCCCCAAACCACCTGAGAGCCTACTCACCCTGCAGTCCCATCTAAAAGGGTCTTTTGGGCTTTACTAGAAAGTTCTCGAATGCACCCACTTGTCTCTGCAATGCCTGCTTGGGGGTGCCTACACCCTTCTTTCAGCTATTGCTCCTCTCTGCCTCCCTCTCAATCACACTGCCAGGCACAAAACCCAGAGGGTCAAAAGAAAAAGCCCACATCTGCTCTTATCTGTCCCAGTACCTTGTCAGACAAATCCATAGTCTCAGCTAAAAACAAAAGTCAGCAGGTAGGATTCAACCCATAGTCTCTGGACTCAACTCTGAGGCTTAGGCTACGCCAGGGCAGAGCAAGCCACCCCCTTCTCCAACACAAACAGTGTGCAAGAAAGAGGGCCTGCTGGGGAAGGCTGATTTGGGCAGTTCTTCATCCCCGCCCCCAGGAGCCCCAGATTGTGGTTTGCCACCTTGAGGTCCTCTTCCTAGACAGCTCCTCCAGCCAGCAAAAATTGTTAAGTGCAAAATTCCCGCATGGAACGGTTTGGAGGGCATGGACACATTTCTATCAGGGACTGGAAATACAACAGGGAGAATGGCAGGAAGGGGACATCCTGAGCTGCTCAGCCAGTTCAGCACGCCCCCACTCCAAACTCCACTTCCTTGCTCCAGGAACCCCAGACCTCCATAAAACCCTACTTTTGGGAAGCACACCACCAGGGCCTGGCTCCCCTAAAGCACTGTTCTCATTTGGGAATCAATTCTTGGTCCCCAATTTAGGCCTCAGTGAGGTCAGGCCCTGTCCCTGCACAGAGGGATGGTATCCCCCTAGTTGGCCAAAGGGCCTTGTCCTGTACCCCAACCAGTGCAGGTTTCCGGACAAAAGATGGCAACTAGGGACCACCAGAGGCTCCCAGCCACCTCACCAGTGGCAGCCAGGCTGGGATGGTTCGTCCCTGCCCGGCGTCGCGCAGCCCTCACAGCCCTCGGAGCTGATGGGCCCAGCGGCGCGCAGAGCCGATAGTTGGGCGGACGCGGGCCTGACCTGGCAGTGGGGGTGGCCGGGCTCGAGTGCCGGGCGGCGGCAGGGAAGGAGGAGGACGAGAGGCGCTTACTGTTGGTAGTCTTGTTTGCAGTACAGTTTCCGATCCCGGAAGTAGCAGCTGGTGGTGAGGGCTTGCTGACACGCCGCGCACTGCAAACACTCCTCGTGCCAGGACGACTCGTTGACTCGCATCAGGAAGCGGTCGGAGATGGGCCGCTGGCAGCCCTCGCAGACGGCGGGATGCGGGCAGTCGGAGCCTGCAGCGCACAGGGCGAGAGCCGGGCGGTCAGCGCCGACCAGCCTGGCCCCAGCGTCCCGGCCGCGCGGTGCCCGCAGCCTGGGGCCCAAGGGCGAGGGCAACCCGGGAGCGCCGCCCGCCGCCTGCGCTCCCCCGGCCGCCGCACCAGGGCCCGGGCAGCCTCAGCTGGTTCGTCCCAGTCCGCGGACTCCCGCGCGGAGAGGCCGCGGGTCTCGAGCCTTGGCTCGGCGCTGCACTCTCCCTTTCTCCGGAGATCCAGCGCTTGGTGTTACTACATGAACCGGCACGGCGCGGGGTAGCCGGCTGGGACCAAGACAGGCGAGGTGAGGCTGGGGCGCTTGCTGGCTGACACGCCCCACGGTGGCGTTCGTGGTCTTCTGTCCCCAATCTCCCCAAAACCTGTAGTTTGGGTGGCCCAGGGGACA